>NW_026855305.1:0-438312 GCF_026571515.1 Ruditapes philippinarum
AGGAAATAAATGAACAAGAGCATCGAAAAATCAAAAATGAATCTTCCATTAAGGGTAGAGACCAAATCCAGAAACTTGTCTGAAAAATATGTTTTATCTTAATTATCTCATGATACAATATTACCTCCAAGGTGGAGGCATTTTTACCCTATATGCATTGTTTAATAAAAAATTTATAAAGGTCTACTAGAAAATGTTATTTTCCAAAAATAAAGGCATAGCATTTATCCACAATAGATAACATGTGCTTACCTTCACCTTAAACTACATAAAAAGTAACCTCAGTGACAGTGCCAACTTTTACATGAGGGTCATGATTAATACAACTTTAAAGAAGTCTACAAATTGATGCTATAAAAAATATGCAAAATATCTAAGATTTGTGCATTGTATTTGCACTGTGTGTACGTAAAATCACGTGATTCTGGCGCCAAGAGATTTTGACTCCAGAAGTATATCACTTTTTTCAGACGCTCAGAAGGTTTTGCTGCACGCTAAATATCTCGGCATTCTATATAGATATACAGGCAGGCATACAGACAGATTGGTTTTTTTAAAAGAAGATTTAAGTTTTTACTATACCTATATATTTAAAAAATATGACACCCCTGGGGCGGGGCCAGTTTTGATCCCAGGGCTTTAATTTGAACAAACTTTGTAGACACTTACTAGAAGATGTTTCATGCTTAATATCTAAACTCTAGCTATTTGGGTTTTTTCAAAGAAGATTTTTAAGTTTTTGCTATACACTTATAAGGAAAATCAATGACACCCGGAGCGGAGCCAGTTTTGACCCCAGGGCTTTTATTTGAACAAACTTTGTAGACACTCAATAGAAAATATTTCATGCTTAATATCTAAACTCCAGCTATTTGGGTTATTTCAAAAATGATTTTTTAAGTTTTTGCTATACACATTTAAGGAAAATCAATGACCCCCTGGGCGGGGCCAATTTTGACCCCAGGGCTTGTATTTGAACAAACTTCGTAGACACCCATTAAAACATGTTTCATGCTAAATTTCTTAGCTCTAGCTCTTTGAGTTTTTTAAAAGAAATTTTTTTAAGTTTTTACTATATTCATATAGGGAAAATCAATGACCCCCTGGGGCGTGGCCAATTTTGACCCTAGGGCTTTTATTTGAACAAACTTTGTAGACACTCACTAGAAGATGTTTCATGCTTAATATCTCAACTCTAGCTATCTGGGTTTTTTCAAAGAAGATTTTTAAGTTTTTGCAATACACATATAAGGAAAATCAATGACACCCGTGGCGGGGCCAATTTTGACCCCACGGCTTTTATTTGAACAAACTTTGTAGACACCAACTAGAAGATGTTTCATGCTTAATATCTAAACTCCAGCTATTTGGTTTTTTTTTCAAAAAAGAATTTTTAAAGTTTTGCTATACACATATAAGGAAAATCAATGACCCAACGGGGCGGGGCAAATTTTGACCCCAGGGCTTTTATTTGAACAAACTTGGTAGACACTCATGAGAACATGTTTCATGCTAAATATCTTAGCTCTAGCTCTTTGAGTTCTTTAAAAGAATTTTTTTAAGTTTTTACAATATGCATATAGGGAAAATCAAAGACACCCTGGGGCGGGGCCAATTTTGACCCGAGGGCATTTATTTGAACAAACTTGGTAAACACTCACTAGAAGATGTTTCATGCTAAATATCTTATCTCTAGATATTTGGGTTTTTTCAAAGAAGATTTTTAAGTTTTTGCTATACACATATAAGGAAAATCAATGACCCCTCGGGGCAGGGCCAATTCTGACCCCAGGGCTTTTATTTGACCAAACTTGGTAGACACCCATTAGAACATGTTTCATGCTAAATATCTTAGCTCTAGCTCTTTGAGTTCTTTAAAAGAAGATTTTTAAGTTTTTACTATATGCATATAGGGAAAATCAATGACCCCCTTGGGCGGGGCCAATTTTGACCCTAGGGCTTTTATTTGAACATACTTGGTAGACACTCATTACAAAATGTTTCATGCTAAATATCTTAGCTCTAGCTCTTTGGGTTCTTTTAAAGAAGATTTTTTAAATTTTTACTATATGCATATAGGGAAAATCAAAGACCCCCTTGGCGGGGCCAATTTTGATCCCAGGGCTTTTATTTGAACAAACTTGGTAGACACTCATTAGAACATGTTTCATGCTAAATATCTTAGCACTAGCTCTTTGAGTTCTTTAAAAGAAGATTTTTTTTAAGTTTTTCCTATTAGTTGCCATGGCAACCAGAGTTTTTAATGGAATTTAAATTTTTGAATAACTTTGAAAGGGGTCCTCCTTAGGATCATTTCTGTAAAGTTTGGTTGCAATTGGCCATGTGGTATAGGAGGAGATGTTGTTTGAAAAGTTTGACGCCATTTTTTGAAAGACGCACGACGCACGACGGACGCAGAATGATGACAAAAGCTCACCCTTGAGCACTTTGTGCTCAGGTGAGCTAAAAACAGACATTGCATATGGCATTGTCACAATTAGTATGTAGATTATTGACGTAAAATGCAGGTTAAATTTTGTCTATCTAAATGTACATCTAGACCTTGGTAAACGTGGACTAGATTGAATGTCTGAATTAACCTTTAGTAAAAGACAATCAACTAAGCTACGTTTCAATATTTGGACAAACTTCCGGACTGTATTATAAACGGTTAAGCCGTACATCTCTGGATCCATATTCATTTAAAACACTAGGAACGTTAGCTGCGCAAGGGCAATAACCACTTTAATGAAAACTATTTGAGTACAGTTCAGTTGTTTTTTTAAAAAAAAGAGTTATAAGAATTAATATCATTCAACCAGTATCTTATTAGTTCAACATATCTGAGTATAAAGAGGATATCGGCCTAACTCCGAATAATTGTCGCAATACTTGCACTTTTCTTAACTGACTTGCAATATTTCAAATGTATCCTTTCTATATTTCTATATAAAGGAAAAAATCTATTCTTTATTTCAGTTTTATTTCAGACTTTTATCAGTTCTTGCCGGCATACACATGACTAGTGTTTTTTATCATCAATTCACTTTCTTTTGATGTAAACATAAGGAGAAAATGGCAGAAGGATGTACGACGGAAAGCGACAAAAAGGTTGTATTCTTGAACAATTTCTACAATGTAACTCTCTATAACTGATTTGTTTGCTAGTTCCTTCATTTTTTTGGAGAAATACTATGCAATCAAAGCAATCAAATGCAATCTCAATTTGTTGATTCTAATTTCATTAGTTTATAATTATAATATTTTGCGTACCAATATGAGTAGATGCATGTTTCCTTTATAAATAATTATTGAAATGCAGTCTTTTGTGAATAACTTTTCGAAAATAAAGTATCATTGTTTTGCTTTGGTAATAATGTCCATCTCGTTGTTTCATAAGCAATGTTTGTTTTTTAAAAAGTATATCAAAGTTGAAAGAATTTGATTCCATGCAGAAATCCTGTTGGCATGGCGATCACAAGGATTTTTTTAAATTATCTACAAGAACCACCATGCCTATAACATTAATATTTTACATAAGGCATTGTCTTGTGGATCTCTACCAAGTTCGTTTTCATCATGGGCCAGGAGTAAAAGTTGCCCCGTCACGGGATTAATGTGTTTTCCTACTAGTCTAGCGAACATCTACAAAGCATTAAAAAGTGTCTAGGCTACAAATATTGTTCAAATGTAAGTAATTGGGTGGAAATTGACTTCACCACGGGAGGCATGGGCTCTCCCTTTATACATGCATTATATATTCTTAAAATCTTGTACTGAAAATGAATGGCAAGATATATTTGACATAAATCAATTTCTAGTTGACACTGAAAATAGTTTTTTTAGTAATGAGGTCAATATTGGCTTCTCCCTGGAGTCATGTCTTCTCTCTTAATACATGTAATAGATATTTTATTAAAATATTTTGAATAATTAAAGGCAACCGCTTATATATTTGACATGAATCATTGTCTACAAAGTTTTATCAAATTGCTGTCTGCAATAAGTTTTCTCCCTTTATGCTTAATTTGTTTATTATTTGACATACAGCTATAAAATCTGACCCAAAAGCATGGTTTCAGTTATTAAATTGAACTCTTATAACAGGTAGTATACAACTTGACCTAATGACATACTTTTTAAGATAAAGCTATAAAATTTGGCCATTTGTAAGTTTATGATAAAGAATAGATGGCTTACTATTTTAATGTTGTATTATTTGGTAGCATGGCAATATTTTCACAAGTGCAATTTTCCTCTCTATATTTGCTTTATTTTCTATTTTCTATAATTGTATGCTCATAATATTTTGTGCTTCTAAATTTCCATTTCAATTTGTTAACATTATTTTTTATATTCCTTTTTTTTAATTTCATTACGTACTCCTCTTTATAAATGAAATAAATACATGTCATTTTCTTTATTAATTTACATTTAAAAAAAAATACCAATCAACCCCCACTGGTAACTACGATAACGAAATATTTATTATTAGAATCTATTGATCAATAAATAACACATTTTTTATATCTGTTTTTTTTTTCAAATTTCTAAAGTCCGTCAGTATTTATCGCTTTCTCTAGATGTTTGAAATTTTCTCTTAATTTTACACACTTGCATATAAGCCCGTGTACAAAAATATTCTACCCCGTGCCATTTTTTCAGAAAACGTTCAAATAAGATGAAACACCTCAAACATTCAAAAATAATAATAGTTGATTCGAAAATCTTAATGTATTTATACAACACTGACACGGAGACCCTGTCTTTCCCGCTTTGAAGTCACGTGACAACATAGCGTTTTGTGAGTGTTTCAGTCATGCTAATTTTCGCATTGTTATCAATCTTTGTTATGTTAACAAATGCTCAAGTTCTAAGTAGAAATTTTCATGAATCGGTTGTACCATTTTAAAGATAAAATACGTTGTGAAAAATTTCAATTATTAGATTTTGCACTTTTTTGCAATTAAGAAGATGGACACTTTAATCCGAGTAGCGTGTCGTTAGTAGGCGCAGAATATTAAAATGTTTTTTCGAGTTCAAATCAGCAAGTATGCACATTTTGAGTATGTTTTTTACTTCAGAATATACAATGTATATTCATAGTTTGTCGCGTAAGTTTTTGTTTTCTTTTTTGAAATTGAAATGTATTTATTGTTTAGCAGAATTTAAAGTTAAACGATTAAGCACAATTGCCTTTATTTGACTATTTTAAGGTATTGAACAGATTGAAAAGTATTATTAATTTTAGTCTGTTTGCAACTGTGGATTCTATCTGCCACATAGTTAGTTTAAAAATATTACAAAAAAAGAAGATAGAACAAAAGAAAGAAAGAAGAAAAATGAATAAAAAATTACAACTCAATTTAGATAGTTACAGAGTTTCAACTTATATTGTATAAAACCATAATCATATTGTTAGTCATGTACGGTAGTGATATGTTTAAGAAATATCGAAAATTAATACAAACTGTCGGCGTAGCAATGTTGATAAAGATGAATAAATCAGATTGTAATGCAACAGTCCGAGCTGTATTTTTTATTATTATTTTTATTTTATTTTTTTCGCACACAAATTATTTGTTTTGTATTTTGTATTTTTTGTATGAATTATAAAAGCCTTTCATATCTTATACAATTTTCTTATCATAAAAATAATCTTGTTTCTTATTTGTTAAAAGAATATTTATTTAATTGCAATACATTTAATTTCATCTTGAAAATCACCATATGACTGTAGCAAGAAAACATATGTTTATGCTTTGCCTTACTCTTTTCAAAATACTTTTAGGAAATTCAGAGACAAAAAGTCCGGCATACAAACAAACACGTTGTAGTTATAAAATAAGTAAAATTCATTTTGAATGTTTGTATATAACAGAGCTACCTATAGAAAATATTAATGTGCACCTTTTGATTTTGTTGTTATATAAATTCTTATAAATATTCATATACTTAGGCCACATTGTACGTTTTATTTTTTATTTATTTGTTTCAGAAAAAAACAGTGTTTATTTATCTACACACAGATGACTTAGAAAAAGTCATGAAAAAATTAACAAAAAAAATTAAAGTGAAACATGAAAACATTGCTTCGAACGATGGTTCATTAGAACACAAAAATAGGACAATCATCGCGGTCAGACACGGGTCAACTCGTATAGATTCAGATATACAAGGATGTTGCAGAGATATAACAGGTTTGCTTACAATACTATTTTCATAAAGATTATGATAATTTAAAATCACTTAATACAATTGTTACTATATATTGTAACGAAATCGCCTATGATTTCAACTGATATGAGTGTCACTTGACTTATTATGAGTTTGCGGCCCGGGGCCGAGAACTAGATATCAGACCGCTGAACATGTGCACGTGCACAAACTGAAACAATGACGTCACATATTACGTCATCAAACAGTTAACTGTAAATGAGAAAGTAGGTTTTAAGCATAACATAAATCGTTTTATTTTTTATTAGAGCTGAAGCGTATTTCGTACACATAAATTTATTACTATTGAAATTTAAAGAAATAATACGACAAATTCATTCCGAAAAAAAAAGGAAATAAAACTTGCTTCTAGATTCTACAGTAGTGTACTTTGAACATACAAAAAGTAAACAACTCTGTAGAAGTTACTGTATTGTACAGTACAGTAGAAATGCAGACAGGATTTTCAAGGAAAGAAATTTCAAAGTATTATTTTTTAGAAAAATGGTAGATCTATTAGATCTACCAAGTGTATAAAAGACATTTCTACACGTCTTTGTTGTTCCAGAAGGTGAAAATCGGCCCTGAAACGAATAATGCTGAAGCCCTCGGGTCCATTAATCGTTTTGCGGGCCGATTATCACCTTCCGGCCCTACTCTGTCGTGTATTAATATCTTATTAATATAAAGCACAAAAGAAGGTCACAGATATTTTTAAGGTTGCCATGCAAAACACATGAAACAGATTGATTGACAATTACTTTTATAGGGAGATCATTAAATTTGCTATCCAGTGGTCGCTGGTACAAACCTCGGGTAAGATGAATTAGTCTCGGACATTGAATGTAATGGTAATTTGTTAATCACTGTTGATTTATAGATTATGTGATATAAATAGCGGCCACTTGTTGAGAAACTGATACATAAAAGATAGTAATATAGACTAAACTGAAAAGCAATATGACAAACAAACCAAACAAACCAACTCTGACAAGGACAACAGGCAGACTAACTATTTAACTCATAAAATATTTCCTGAGGAAGCAAATATTTTTTTAACACCAGATATCTAAGATGTCTGGCTACTAGTAGATATAATTACAACTTCGATCTTAACCGTACGAAGTCAAAACCAAAGCTAACCAAAAATATAGTTCTTAAAATAATTTATGCCCAAGGAATTTTACAGAAATCATAAAAAGTCCTTCGTACCAGATATATGAGATTTATGTGTACCGGTAAGTATTTATGACTTCTTTTGCACTCTCAAACGGACAGTCCCAGACTGAATGTTCACGCATTACACTCTCTATTTATATGCTTTCGAAGCATCATCTCCGCAGTGAATAAAACAATAATTTTGATTAGCTAAAATAATAAAACGTTTCTTGAAACTGATTTTAACTTAACCTTATGAGCGTCTATTAAAAGAATTGACTTCTCTTACAAACTATTTTGAGTAACAGATAAACAATTTCAAATATAAACACTTTGATGAATACCCTAAACTTATACACATTTGATAGTAAATACCTTAAATACATACTCTTTATATCATGTCAAACTTAATAGATTACTTTATTTATTGTTTTATTACAAATGGCGAACTTATTGAAGGGGGGGGGCGCAATCAAATTGTCTATAAAGTACGTTTCCCTAACATATGTACATGCAATATAGAACCATTTGTTAAAAGTACAAATGATAATTATTTTTTTTAATTGATGTTTATTTATTTGGAGAGATAAGCTAATCAATATAATGTATGTGTTTTGATTCCTTTTCAGAATCGGATATCAAACGTACTGTTGTTGTTATCGTTTGTGGATTTGAATATAATAAAAAGGATTCCCATGGTATTGAAATAAGTCCCAAGAGCTTTAAGGCGGAACATGAAGATGATATTAAAATGGAGAATCTTAAAAGCATTGTACAAATTAACTATAAATGTTTAAAAAAGAAGAAACGAAAGAGGTGCGAAAACTGTAACACTGCGCTAGACATTCTAAAAATGCATGCAGAATCATCAAACGACAACTAAATGTTCAAATGATAATATGAAAGCACTTAATAGTGTATACATTCATAGTTCATGTTATAATCCCTAGCTACTAAGGAATACGAACGGCAAATTCAGTGCTGGTCATATTCCACGGAATTCTGTATCCTTTATATATTAATTGCAAATGGAATCAAAGATAATGTTGATGGAATCGAAATAGTTTATGAATTGAATTTGGATATATTTGTTATAGATTTTTGTTTCTCTCTTTTTTACAAGACATGTTATATGCGTTGTCGGACTATAGCTGTTGTTAAATTGAATTTTGATTTATATTATGACTTATTTTGCCGCGTAATGTATAAATGCTTAACTACATGATTCTAACTTTTACTTTGATTACATTTGTGATATAACTGTAATTGACACGTTTGATAAAGTATTAAAGTGTGTGCTTAACTGGTTAAAGCGGTTTAACAGTATTTAAATAAATAACAACAGTCTAGCAGTATAAAAATGAAAAATGAAATGTGTTCGTTCAGTCGGCTTACTTTCATGCATCAGCACACTGATTGTTCTTCAAAGTGTATGTATATTAAAAATTAATGATGGTTCACTTAACATGTATATGTTTGCAGTTGATAAAAAATTGATGGTTTTGTATGTTTGCACATGAAACTTTACTATTTATTCATAGCATATTTTGTTCTCAAAGATTGTTTGTCTTAAATAAGTTTGAATGCAAATGATTTAGTATTTAATAGGACTTCCATTTAATTATGCAGTGTTCATCTTTGACTTATTTAATTATTACCATTAATTGACCTATTGTAGCTTAAACATTGTCATATAGTCGAATAAAAGATTGTATTATTAACCTTTTACCTCATATGTACGCAAAACAATGCACTTTCGATAAATGCCCCCCCCCCCTTTTTTTAGGCTTCAAATATTGGAAAAATGTCATATTTGGGCATCAAACATTTTATTTCGTTTGAGAAATGTTGTTATAAAAATGATCACTTTTATCGTCGCCGCCCTTACAAGAAAGATACATCAGGGGTGCCAAGAATGTTTTGACCTATGAGAGACTAAAATTGGCCTTAGATCGATCTTAAAGTAACGTGTAATCAACGCTTATAAGCTTTTGACTCTATCTCAATCCAATGAGAAGTTGCAGCACTTTAAAATCTGGATTGAAAATATCAACGCAAAATAGTGATTTTTTGGGGGAAAATTGTATTTTCATAGCAATCTTAACTTGTATCAGGAGAATTTCTAATGAAAAAAGCCATTTTTCACAAAATGCTCATGCTGTAATGGGCTGAAGGAATTCTGATTTAGCCTTGAACTTGACACATTAAATACAAAGATTAATTCTTTGATTAACGTTCTGTAGGTTTTGCAACATAGGCTTTTGAAAAGTCGGAAACGCTCAAAATCGCAGAATGGAAACTGTTTGAACATGTTCGTGGATGTAAGTGGGTGTGTATGTTACCGTCAACGCTCTATAGCAAGCACCATAGCAGGATTAATTTAACCACCCAACTAAAATTAAGTAAAATAAAAGGAACTTAAATACCACAGTAACAACAATGTCATGTATAAAAATCTCGAAAGGATTGAAAATACGAGGTCCCTAGTTAAATGTACGGGCGATTTTTGGCGGCCTCATTACGGTTCACATAATGTGACAATAATCTTGAATAAGTCTTAATAAGTCTTGCTGTGATTAATTTTCCGAGGGATCACTTTGTTTCCAGATTTTTAATTCTTAAAAACGCTCGTAACGGAAAAATTTGCTCCATTATAAACAAAAATAGGCAAGATAAGAATTACGTCATTACTTCAGTTACTATGTGGATAAGTTATTTCAAAGTTAAAGACTTACATGGATATATTGCTGACAACAGGCAAGTAATATACCGGTAGACTGTTGAACATAAGAAAGATTCCAAAATTATTGTTAAAATGTAAATTTTATAATGCAAAGTTTATTGTTTTGTGATGTAATTATACCCATGCATTTTTATGCGCATGTATATTCAACTTCATGCATATTGTATGAAATTACACACTATTTTTATATTTGTCCTTAAAGAAAATGTAGTCATGTTTTGTATCAAAATGATCATCTGTTCATAAAGATTTTTGTTAGAAGCATAAATTACGGTAAATTACAAGTTGATTTCAATAAGGATTTTTTTTTCTTAAAAATTGTTTATAAACTTCAAAACATTTCTCATGTAATGAAAACACCTCTAAGCAAAACTTTTAATTACAATGTAGTAGCGTATGGTACTTGTATGTGAGTTTACGGAAGTGAACAAAAATGTTCCGAGCCAACCGTAACTAGTGTGTTTGATTTAACAATTGGGCGTCATATAAGTGTAGAAAATAACTACATTATGCAATTCTTAGTTTGGCTACGATCCAGATGTGGAAGGTAAGCCGATTGTTTGTATTGTCAATTCCTTTATAATCAATCGCGGCAGTTCTACATTTGCTTGCAGTGTTTGGTTTTCAAATTTGGATGCCAACTCCGCATATTTCCAGTTGAACATCAGGGAAGGCTTTGGTTTGTTAGGTACCCTAGCCACATTTTCCAGAGCAATGGATTTTGTTATCAAAGGCTTGATGTGGAAGACAGTCCTGGCATTTCTAGATGATATCATCGCAATTTTGGATATCATCGCAATTTTGAAGGCATAAGCTAAATCTTATACCGAAATAATGTATCTCCTTCCAACAAGATATAGAGATCTTAGGCCGTAAAGTCGGCAAGGACAGCATTGTTTTGACAGAACATGACATAGCAATGGTGACGTATTGGTCCGGACAGTGCCAAGCAGGTAGAGAGGTTTATGGGGTTGGTTTACTATCATAGAGTGTTTGTACAGGCCGTCTTTATGGTAGCGGCCCCATTGTATGCCGTCTCAGGCAACAAGTGTCGTAGATTTACATTATACTTTCCCGCGCCACTTTTTACGTAAATGGCGCATTGTGATACGTTGACGTATCATTGTTGTTGTTTGACATACATACTTGTAGTAAACTGAGAAAAGAAGACACAACGCTGTAGTACTTTATAAACGAATATACGATATTGGTGCCGTGACTCTAAAAAGATTAACTTACAGAAGGTGATTTGAGTACGTAGTAGAGGCATGATTTTGAAGCTTTTTGGCAAAATCGAAGGAGAAATCAGACAAAATAGTATTCAACGCTATTGTGGAAGCCCTCGAATCGAATCATATATCTTAGATGCACTCGACGAGAAGATTCTTTCTCAAAGTGGAGTCTAGGATGTCGAAGAAGAACTCGATACCACAGAAGAATATAAGCTAGAACTCGAAATTCAGTTACGGAAACTTAGAGCTTGTCGTCAAATGAACTCACAGACAGACGGTCGTACGAGTGAAATTACCGAGAATCATGATGTAAATAGTCATATAAGAGCGGACGATATGCGGGAGATAGACAGGAAGTCCTGTCAAGGTTCAACTCCCGGAAAGAAATATTTACTTTGCTGGTTCACAGAACAGTGTAGGAAACAATCATTCCTTTACGTCGGCAAGTTCACAGTATCATAGGTTACCTAAACTTTCATTACCGAAAATTAATGGTGAAATTTTTCAGCTGGAACACATTTTGGGACTCGTTTGCGTCAACTGTTCATTTTAATTGTAACTTAACGGATTTATAAAAAATTTCATATTTGAAGGTGAAGCGGATCTGACTATTGATGGTTTTGCACTAACAAATACAAACTATGCACGTGCGACACAACTTTTGATAGAGAGATATGGCCAAAAGCATAAAATAATACATGCAACAATGTAAGCATTGCTTCAATTGCCAGCCCCAAAAAGTACTTTTCATTTTATTTGGGAATTCTTTGATAAAATGGAGACATATATTTGTGCACTGGAGTGTTTGGGCCAGCAACAAAAATCTTACGGCGATTATCTCGTGCCCATTGTGCTAGACAAACTTTCGGAAGAAATAAGAAAAAATCTCGCGAGAGGACACGGAAGTAATCAGATGTAACATTTTGATTAAGCAACAGTGTATCTTGTTTCAGACAGAAAATACCACTGAAAGTACTGATTGTCCCGACTAAAGCGACACCTATAGATAACACACATAGCTCTGACATTTCAGGTTTGCCTTACCTTAAAGGATTAAAATCGGTACATCCAATAACGCATGACAAAGAATTCGCTATTTCCTTGCTAATCGGAGCCGACTTTTACTGGGATATTGTTGAGTACGAGATTATACGTGGCAGAGGGCATACTGCCGTTAAGTCGATAATCGGATACCTTCTGTCTAGACCGATCAATTCATTTAAAGGTAGCAGAAGTGTTGAACAGATATTGAACGTAATGGTGTCTCACAAACCAGAAGACATATCGATAGAACGTTTCTGGAGTCTAGAAAATCTAGGAATTACACCAAACGACACAGACCGGAAGTAAGAAGACGAAAGACACCAGTATCAGCTCAAGTCAATAGAATTCAAAGATGGATAATATACTTCACGGTTACCATGGATAAATGACAACCCGGAACTACCTACAAATTATGATATTGTCCTAAAACGCACTGAAAAAGTTCAGTCCGAAGATTGAACAGAGAAACCGATATGCTAAGAAAATATGGAGATATCATTGCAGAACAAGAGAGACGAGGGTTCATTGGAAAAAATCAAGAGAAAGAGATCCAGATGCAAAAACCCACCCATTACATTCACCATCACTCTATTTAGAACATTTCCTCAACTACGCCTATAAGAATTGTTTACAACTGTAGCTGCCGTAAAACGCAACACCATGCCAGCCTGAATGATTGCCTACAGTCTACTTCCCCAGTTTTAAATAGACTTACCTTAATTCTGCTGAGATTTCGTATGCATGCGTATGCTGTTACAACAGATATTGAAAAGGCGTTTTTGCAGGTGGGATAACATACAGATGACCGAGATATGACAAGATTTCTATGCCTGAAAAATCCGAATGACCCCAACAGTGACTTTTCAAATTATCCTTTTAAAGTTGTGCTTTTTGGTGCAACTTGTTCACCATTCATACTCAACGCAACGATACTAAAGCATTTAGACAAAAATCCACATAGGACCGTATCAGAAATATAACGACGAGATTTTCTACGTCGATAACGTCATATCCAGTTTCAAAGAAGAAGAAGAATGCCTCAATTACTTAAAAGAAGCATGTCCAAAGCCGGAATGAATTTGAGATCTTGCAAACAGTTACAACAAGAAGCCGGCAGACTCATATTAGATACCGACGATGTCACCAAAGTCCTAGGTCTACGTTGGGAGCCGTCAACAGATGAAGTGACCCATGTGAAGAGAGATATCCCTGTTTCTTCTCATGCAACAAACAGAGTGATAATGAAATATTCATCTCAGATATACGTCCCCCTTGGAATACTGTGCCCAGTTTCCGTCCGAGCCAAACTTCTGTTATAAGACATTTGGGAGAAAATGTACGAGTGGGATGTACCACTTCCAGAAGATATTCAACAGTCATGGTCAAGCTTAGCAAAAGACTTGGACACGGTTGCAACATTTAAATTCCAGAGAAGATATTTTCACGAAAAGCCGAAACCGGAGGTGACAATCGGACAACCTTGCACATCTTCGTAGATGCAAACATTACATCGTACGGTGCAACGGCGTTCATCTGTAACGGAAAAGATTCAACTCTGATGATGGCGTAGAATCGCGTGGGCGTGGCACCGCTCAAACCCTTAACTTTGCCCAAACTTGAACTAATGGCGGCGCTGATTGGCGCTAAACTAGCGAAATATTTGCAGACCACATTTCCTACTACAGACATCACACTGTGGTACTATAGTCAAATTGTACTTTATTGGCTATCTACGAAACAGACACTGAAGAGATTCATCGAGAATCGTGTAAAAGAGATATATGACCTTACGAGCCAATACACATGGAAATATTGTCTAACAAGCGAAAATCCAGCCGATTTACAGACAAGAGGTATATCAGCTGTTAAATTTATGAAGATCGATCTTTGGATGTAGGGTTACACGTACAGACGATAATTAAGTCAGCAAGCAGAGATAGACGAGCAAATGATATCTGAAGTTACATATCACGTAGATCTACCCAGTTATAACATACATAATAATATTGACATTTAGAAATTCCGCAATTGAAGTTGGCTACCTCGCGTAACAGCTTTTATTCGCCGATTTATTCAAAACTGCAAGGCCAACCAGTCTAGACGAAATTTTGACCATCTCTCACCAAGCAGAACAGCGGTAGATACACTATTGTCAAGCAAATGTATATAGTACAGAAATCCAGGTGTTAGTGAGAAACCAGGTCAAAACACCATTAATAAAGCAACTTCGTTAATTTCTTTACCAGATCGGATGTATCCGTTGCGGCGGAAGACTAAACAACGCACTCGTGGATGACATCACAAAGTACCCGTACCTCCTACCAAAGAAGTCTAGACTTACTAAATTGATAGTCCGCAATGAGCATGAGTTACTTGGCCATAGTGGTTTGAATGCTACAGTTACCAGCATTAGTCAGTCATTTTGGATACCGGCGATACGACAATGCGTGAATGCCATAATCCGAAACTGTGCCACATGTCGTTAAGTGCATGGACTTCCATACAAGTCACCTGAAGTTTCCCCATTGCCGTAATTTAGAGTAGAAGAAGCCCCGCACTTCACCATTACCGGAGTAGATTTTACTGGTACATTATGTATTAAAGAACCCACCGGACCAGAGAAAACTAGAAATGTGTCCATAGGACACGGGTGCCTCCACTACGCCACTGTTCTGTCAATCTTATGACTCTAGGTCAAATATTTTTTGAAAACTAAAAATCTTTTACTAAGTAAAGGGCAAGAACTTTACAATCACTGAATAAATCCACAAGCAAACCCCAAGTTGAAAACTGCAAATTTATACTACTGTAAGTCAAGGGCAATAACTCTAACAAAACTGAAAAAAATCCACATGCAAAGTCCCAGGTTCACAGCTTCACAGTGATGTGAATCAATATTCCTGTAATTTAGTGATGTTGATCATTATTCCTGTAAAGTTGGTCGATTCTAACTCAAGCACTCAAGCACTCAAGGAACAAATAACAACATAATGAAACAGTTTTTACTAAGTTAAGGGAAATAACTCTACAGATACAGGATAAATCCACAAGCGAAACCCCAAGTGCAAAACTAAATATGCTGAGTAACCTTCCCATAAGGTTTAATGACTCTTTGTCAAATTCTTTTTTGAGTTACATGCGACACAAGTTGAAAATTGCAAACATTTTCTAAGTCAAGGGCAATAACTCTAAAAATATCAAATAAATACAGACAAAATATCCAATATTCCTCTGAAGTTTCATGACACTATGTCAAATCATTTTTGAGTTACATGCGACACAAGTTGAAAATTGCAAAATTTTACTAAGTCAAAGGCAATAACTCTAAAAATACTAAAAATATCCAGACGAAAATACCCAGGTGCACAACTTCACATGCTGATCAACATTCCTGAAAAGTCCATGACTCTAGGTCAAATACTTTTTGAGTTACATGCGACACAAGTTGAAAATTGCAAAGTTTTACTAAGTCAAGGGCAATTACTCTAAAAATACTAAAAATATCCAGACGAAAATACCCAGGTGCACAACTTCACATGCTGATCAATATTCCTGTAAAGTTTCATGACTCTAGGTCAAATACTTTTTGAGTTACGTGCGACACAAAAGAGAACGGACGGACGAATAGAAGGACGGACGGATGGACGGACGGACGGACAAGGGTAAATCTAAATGCCCGCCACTAAAGTGGGGGCACAAAAAACATATATATGTCTATTTACATGTGCTGTTACCAGGGCCGTTCATCTTGAAGTAGTTACAAGTTTAGCTGTTTCTTACAAGCTGTACGAAGATTCTCAAGCCGGAAGTCGCAACCCAAGCTCATAATTTCAGACAACGCTTAAACGTTCCAGACAACGTCTACTTACTTGAAAGCCATGTTTGAGTCCCAGGTCGTCAGAGAGTCCCTAGCAAATACTGGCATTGATTAGAAATTCATACTTGAGAGAGACCTATGGTACAGAGGCGAAATTAAGTCTCTGCTAAATGATCGAACATTGACGTTCGTTTCATCCAGCCTTGAAGACCCTGAGTCATTGACCCCAGCGCACCTGTTATATGGTCGCCAAAATTAGGTCTTTACCCTACCTTGGAGCTTAGATTGAGCACAGAATTCCATCAACTGTAGAACGCAACATTATCTGTAAACGGTCTAGGAACCAGTTCCAGATTATTTAACAGTTTTGGACGCGTTGGAGAACGGAGTATCTCACAGCACTCCTTGAGCGACGTAACAAACCCGGAAATAAATCACAAACTATCTGTACCGGAAGTGGTACAGGTTCATGAAGATTGGCAAAGATCTCGTTTGAAGCTGGCAGTAGTCGATAACCTTATCACCGGGAGGGATGACTTGGTTCGGGCAGCTAGAATTCGTTTTACTAATGGACTGTACGATACCAGACCGATTTTGAAACTTTATCCACTCGAAGAAATAAACAATAGAGACTGTGATCAACAAAATGTTTCGAGAGGAAAGACTTCATAAATTGTGAAAATTATTCGAGATTTTATAGAGACTTTAGAATAGCTCACTGAAAAAAGTTCAAAACTACACTTATTCATTTAAGTAATACAAGAAATGAATGCACCGCGTTAACAGAGACTTTCAGATTTAAATGATGAACATTTTCTTATTTAGGAATACATTTCTTTTTAATCAGATTTATTCATTAATAAGATACGTGCAATTTCATGAGCTATTCATTACTTTTCGCGGTCCCAGGGATGTCGTAGATTTACTTAATCCTTTCCCGCGACACTTTGTACGTAAATGGCGCTTTGTGATACGTTGACGTCCGTGACGTCATTATTGTTTATCATTGCTGTTGTTATTGTTTGACGTACATTTTCGTAGTAAATTGAGAAAAGAAAACACAACGCTGTTGCATTTTATCAACTTATAAACGATAACAAGAAGAAACATTCAGAACCCTGAAGTACTTGTTGACGCAACCTCCGGTGTCAACATTACCAAATCAAAGGGACGAATTTATCTGTCTTGAATACGATTGCTTCTCGATTGGAGCAGAGCTCTTGTATGTGTAAGATGGCCAAGAGAAAAGTGTTGCATTTGGTAGTTGTGCTCTCACCAAGGAGCAACACTACAAAAGAGCTGCTAGCAGTAGTTTGGTTCGCCAATCAGTTCCGACACTTCTTGCAGGAAAACCATTTGTGGACAGGACTGACCATTTCAATCTGAATTGGTTAATGAATTTCAGGGAGCCACAAGGGCAACTTGGGAGATGGCTGGAAGAGCTGTCTTAGTTTAACATTGTGTTGAGACATCGTGTGGGTCGCGTACATTGCAATGTTGACGCAATGTCAAAAATACCACTACAAAGTGGGACATGTCCAGGTGGAATGCTAGACGCGGTTGATCAGTTGCCATGTGTAGGATTTGAAGATTGTAATAAGGCCCATAACAATTGGGTCAAGCTCTTCACAGATGTAGATGTGGTGGAACCGTTAGTAACCAAACCAGTAGAGACTTAAAGATTCCGGTTAAGGTGGCAAGAAGGATATTAGGGTTTCTATCATCTACAGGACTGATTTTCATGAAAACTGATCAGACGCAGATGGCTGGCCGGTCCTTGCTAATGATGGCGGGGAGTCAATAGTCCCTTTCTGAAAGACAAATCTTAAGTGGAGGGGAAGAGAATGTTGGAGAAGGTTGCGGAGGAAAACAAACATCTGATATAAAGGACAATCCTGATCATGTAGATGTTCCGTTGCTAGCACATATTTGAGAGAATATTACATGTGCCAAGGAAGAATCGCCGTGCCCAGTGCCGGGATGTTATGAGTATCTTACCAACAGACATGCCTTGGAGGCCCATCTCCCAGGCATATTCCAGACGTGTTTGACAGACGAAAGCATTACAAACTACGGATTTGTCCTTTGAAGCTGGTAGTCAGGTGGTGGCTATTCGGGTTTAATAGCACTTTGTTGGACCTCATAACTTACTTTCAGGGATCTGGTGTTCCGGTTTCTCGGGAAACTAGCACCTGTAATCTCAGCAGAGCAGCGAATGACTTTTGTGAGGTTCGGAGGGTACCATTGCCCGATGATCGCACTTCAAAGGGCAAAGGTAAGGCTATGACAGTGTTGTTGCAGTGCTGCTGTCACTTCTCATTGTTTTCCATGCTGGAAAAAAAACCAGGAAGACAACCTGAAAGACATGTTCAGCTTGTCAGCTGTAGAGGACCAACTCCTAAGCTTTCCTAAAGTGTTCGACAGCCTTTGATTATCTGGGTTTGAGGCTTGGCTGATATTGGTACGTTTCAGTCAAGTAGGCCGTGTTGTACAGCCCTCTAGCACCATGGTCTAATACCAGTACCGGTATGAATCCTGGAATCTCTAGTATGTCAGTGGACTAGAGAGGCATCAGTGCTTGGATAACTTTCTGGAGCCACAGACCCCTCCTTAAGAATAGGACGGAGAAGAGTGTATTACCGTATGGTATTGGTAACGAGCCAACCGGCATTAATGTGTTAGGTTTGACAGTTGAGTAGGAAATAACTAAGAAGAATAAGGCAATTCTTAGCTTAGCTACAATCCAGACGTGGAAGGTAAGTCGATTGTTTATATTGTCAACTCATTTAAAATCAATCGCGACAGTTCTATAATATGGCATTTTAAGTTTTCCTGCTTAAAAGTTAAAATTAACAAAGCCAAGTTGTATAAAAGGAAGCCAGGGAAATAATTGATCACAAATACAAATAATAAAAGGTTATTTGTTAATAACTAATGTTAACAAAATTAATGAAAATGTATAAAAACTTGGTAGATTTTTCTATGGTCATCATTCACCATCTATCGTGCTTGAAATAAAGTTGAGTTGTATATAAATATTGGTTTTTTTAATATTAATTTTCAGTTTTCCCTACCCGTCCAAGACTGCGTTATAATATTATGACTGCACTTGGAATTGATTTATTTCCTTTAAAGTTATGTTAGTCTGATACAATTCAAGGCATAATGATGAAAACGGAGTTTACAGAACACACATTTATTCTAGTACAAGCTCAACTTACTTTAAAAAATAGACTGTATTCAAAACTCTGCCCTCAGGTTGACTATGGGTGATTCAGATATACTCCAGTCAGAGACCTGGAGCTTGAGGCCGGTATACCGCCACTTAACTTAAGACGACAGGAACAGGCCATTAAGTGCTATGCACAGATTAAAAGTAATAAGACTAATGGCCCCGTGCACGGTACTTTGGGACATGATTATTTTGCTAAAACCAAGCTTAAGGACCCCGTCCCTCTCTTTTGGTTCAGCACTGACCTGCGTGCGGAGTGTTGTTGCCTCAAAGGGATAAGCATTGCTGAGCGGCGGCCTGCTGCGGTTCCACCTTAGATCACTTTCGCCACCCATAGAGGACACTCATTTATCAACAATAGTGAACAAAATATCGCAAGATCAGAAGTAATTATATCAGGAAAAATATTCAGGTCAAAGAGATATTTATACAGAGGGATCTAAAGACCCTTACTCTTGCAAGGTAACTTTTGCTGTAATAATCCCCTCTCACCAATTCCAAAAAATTGATAGGTTAAAAAATCAAACATCCATCTGTACGGCCGAGCTACTTGCAATTAGGAATGCATTGCGCAGCTGGATAAATGACAATAATCAAAATAAAGTTGTCATTTTCTCTGATTCTCTATTTTCACTGGTCTCACTGAAGTCAAATAACATTTTTTAAATTGTATTCACATATACGCGAACAAATTAGCAAAATGACAGAACCAATTAAATGGCAACCTGTACAAAAATAAAAACACATAAATATTAAAATAGGCCTTAAACGTCCAACAAAATATTCAAATAATACTAAAATTGATAAAGTTATTACAGGCTAAGACTGGGCTCAAACCTATTACCGGGCGGTCTGTGTCAGTACATTAAGAAAATGGACCCAGGCTGCCCTCAGTGTGGAGTAAGATATGGTTCTGACCACCTTCTGATCGAATGTCCTTTATTTGCTGCTGAGAGGAAGGAAATGATGCGCCGCATTGGATCAGTGGGGCTTGGATTTAATATTGACAATATTCTAAATCTTCCAAAAAAAGATTACTCTCATGTATTAGGTGCTTTCGAGATATTCATCATAGAATGCAATTTAACCGACAAATCTTTAATGTGCCTGTGCTCCCCTCAGATTACTTAAAAATACATAACCTAACCTATATAACCCATATAAATCATTAATAATTTTCCTCTTAATTTGTGATCAATTAGATTTAATTGGGGCACAGCTTGTATGCTTAAGTCCCATGACACCAGTTTTATTTCTGTTAATAAATTATAAGCCTCCTAATAATAAAATCCTAACCCGTATTACTAATATGTCACCTACATATCTATATAAATTTTTAAAAACAGGTGTTAACAGGGACCCAGTTTGTATGCTTTAGTCCTTTGTTATTTGTTCATTTTATGTAGAAAGTAGTTTTAAGTTTCCTTCAATAACATCTCTACAAGAGCAACTCCTCATGATAAATATTATTATATAACCAAATATTTTGGTATACAATAGTTAAACCCTAATTCAAACTAGGAATTACCATATTTCGATCAAATCTTAATTAATTATATTGGTTTCCCAATAAACATAAATTATGTAAAGAAATAGTCCTTAATGAATAATTTCGTGCTTAAAATATATAAAAATTCATTGAAATAAAGAAGAGAACTATCTATCTTTGTACAACAAAAATTAATAGTTAATTTCAAGGCCAAATGTAAAAAATCCCCATCAAAATCCATAAATTAATCAAAAAGTTATATTATTTTCCCCTCCGGTCCATATGTTCGCGAAGTTACCAAGACAGCACAAGCAGTCGGAACAAATTTTCGTATAGTCCGGCTGTTGCGGCTAGCCAGAGAAGATACAGTATAACCTGGCAAAAGACCATTGCTTTAGTTCTTGGTTTTAAAATCGAATTACTAGCCAGAAAACCAGAAATTAATGCTACATAGATAAAACAAATCAATAAAATAAAAAAAATCCGATGACAAATTAAAGACTGTGTGTGTCGTCCATGTTGAGTCAGTTTGTTTGGTTGTATAGGTGTGTTCGTCGGGAATACTCTAGATATTTTGCCGATGATTAGCAGAACCCCATATGGTGGGTTGGTAAGGGGACTGACTGTGTGTCCACTGAAATAGATGTGTCCATCGGTAGTACTCTAGCTAGTATTTTTCCGACGTTGAGCCGAAAATCGTTCTAAAATTGTCATTTCAGCTTATATATCTCGCCGTTTCCGGCTGCTCCCTGTGGGTCCGAGCCTTCATTTTTCAGAACCCAATATGGTGAGATGTTAAAGCGTTCTGTCTGTGTCTCTGTGTCGGATGTATCCGTCGGGAATACTTTGGCATTTTGCCGACTTTAAGTCGAAAATCGAACGGTAAATGGTCATTTTAGCTCATATCTCGTCATTAATTTAACATACGGAATTCACGAATTCAACTGCACAAATGCCGGATTTCAACTGCACGAATTCAAGATTTCACTATCGTGAATTCACAGAGTTGAGACCATGCGGCGTTGCCGAATGGTTAACACGTCGGACTAGTAATCAAAGGATTGCTGACCGCGTGGGTTCAAACCCTGTCAGGGGAAAGCCGTTGTTTCCTTGAACAAAAAACTGTACATTCATTGCTTAGTACTGGTTGGTTCAAGGAACGGATTCGAGAGTGTTTCAATAAGCTTATAGCTTCCAACACAATATAACTGAAATAAATTTGTATATTAAACTAAACTAAGCTGAATTCGTGAAGTTGAAATCATGTATTTGAGAAGTTGAAATCGTGAATTCATGAAGTTGAAATGGTCATAGAGTTGAAAATGTGAATTCGCGAATTTTAAATCGTGAATTCATTATGACGAAGTCGATAATATAAGAAGCTGAATTGTCACAAGTGGTCTTTGGTATTAAAGGATCCGATGTGTGTCTGGTATTGTGGTCATTTTAACTCAAATGTCGCTTATTCTGACTTGTTTTTGTGAGTTATATGATGGCATGTCTGGTAGCATATGTTTGCCGACAGTTAACCATATAATTATCGCCGGTTGATTGTTGGCATAAATTACCCGCGATAGGCATGCTAAGCCGATTATTTATTAGTTTGTATATACTGTATGTGTTTGCGGAAAAACTTTGGTATTTCCTAATTCGTTTTTGCTCTAACGTAAATTAATCATTTATCCTTTACTCTACAAAAACTATAAAAAATATAACACAAATACATATGTAGCATCAGTCATTTACATTGCATTTATGATCGAGTTAACAAAGAACGGGCACATGGGGCAAAAATAAACCAAAAAAACTAATATTACTCACACAATTTTGAAAAACAAAATTACAATCCTAAACATTTACTAACTAAATGTCGTTTATAAATGTTATCCTCTGCATAAGAGTCCTTAGCCTTTTCACTTTTCCAGCGATTGAGTAGTGTGTCTGACACTCCAGCATTGGCAGCAGTTGAAACGCCGCCTTATCTTAGACTATGCAATCTCCAAATTTGGATTTGTCCAAACCGATATGCTCAAGCATATCTAAAATAAGTTCACGCGCTCTAGTGTAGGACAATGGTGAAGTACCTCTTAATCTATAATAATTAGAACTTTTTTTTAAAAAAAGTAACGGAACGAAATATAAAATCATTAAGAGTTTCAATAATGTTTACCATAGATAAATAACGTAGTAACATGTTAACATCCCTGTCTTGGCTATTAAACACTTACTTCCATCTCGATAGATGTCTGTATAATCAATAAACAATACAATATGATCAGTCTTAAAAAACATATTAGAAAGCTTATTTTTTTTCAATTTAGAAAATCTTAGAAAACTAGAGTAACCTAAAAGACACATTGTCATTTTCTAAGATTAAATAAATTGACATCAGTGTTACCAAAAAATATGAAACACAAGATCAACAAGGAAAGGCGGCGTTCAATGCACGCAACCCCCACATGACCCAGCAACAAAAAACAATGGCAAGGAGCCCAGGGGGACCCCAAACAAAAACAGGACAGGGGAAAGACAGAGCACGGACAGGTTAATCATTAAATAATAATTAATTTGTAACAAAACCATTAACCAACTTAAAAAGTATTTCGGATGTAACAGGTTCTTTCCTAGAAACACGATGTCCCAGAATTCTATGAGCAGCCTTCCTGACTGATTTCACTAAAAAGGATGAACATGGATTATTTAAACTTCCTGCTAAATCATTAGCCCATTTAATATCATAAAATGCTTCATCCACAGTAGATGGAGAATTACAACTTTGTATTAAAGACACTAAATATAAAGAAAAGTCCACATCATGGGCAGGAATTACGACTAAATCATGATGCCTGAAAAATGCATAATAAATTCAATCGTTAAGGAAACTTATCAAATAAGACTTGAGTAACAAAAGCATTAAAAGCATTAACAGGCCTGCCAGACCACTTATTTACAACATATTTTCTATTTTATGCCTTGGCCAAATTACCCTAAACTTATCACATTAGATAAGTCTAAATTAGACTTAAGCATAAAAGTAGAAATCGTGTCACAAAATAAGGCATGTGCGTTACAATAACTCATTTGTCCTTGCCAAGTAGCCCTGGACTATTCATATCTTATGCCATGGTCAAGTGAACCTTGACTGAAACGAACATTTGCGTACACTAGTCCTGGCAAAGTGGCTCTGGACTTATCATATCTTAAAAAAAAACATGCAAACTAACATGCTCTAGTCCTGGCCAAGTTGTCCTGGACTAAACGTATCGTAAAGAAAATAAAATGCAAACTAACGTACACTTGTCCTGGCCAAGTGGCCCTGGACTAAACATATATATTAAATTTATATGCAAAAATGAAAACAGCGTCATGACACAAACTGACCAATGACTGATAAACAAGACCTAAACAAAAAGGTCCTTGCTCAATAAAAAAGCATTATGAAAAAATAATAAATGCATTGAATGAAAAGAAACTACAACAATATTCGCACATGTTAAACTTGAACATCAGACATTAAAAAACAAGAATTTAGCAACAATCTAATCTGACGGCTTAAACCTGCTTGTAAACTTATTTTCAACCAAAAAATGTATTTTCGTTTTTTTTATATTGAATAAAATTATCTTGATAAGCTTTAAATTCTAGCACTTCTAAAATCATTGATTGCCAATAAGTAACGACCAAAAGGCAGCAGAGGGGCAATACTACCACTATCAATTATAACGACACAATTTTGAGTGTCCGGGCACCAACAAACACAATGACCTTTGAAACGGTTGAAAAAAGATCGTAAGGCAAACCTGATAGCACTTACTTCCCTCCAAGTAGAACTTTCAGACTTTGGATTCCGATTAATTTATATGACAAATTTTGTTGGGGAAACCTTGAAATATAGCTCCGGCGGCAAAGGAGCTAGCATCCAAAAAAATAGTTCTTGTGTGAGACAGGTTACTAAATACTTGCTTTAAAGGATTATAACCTGAATTTCTCATCCAAAATTTAAACTCATATAAACATCCGCTATCATGACTTAAATTTAAGTTCAAATCCTATTAAATCATATTAAATGGTTTCTTATCCAATTTTTTTAAATTAGACGAGGTTGTAGGCAAGGCGATCCAATTTCACCGCATATTTTCATTTTATGTGCAGAGGTATTAGCAGTAAAAATAAGACAATGTAAGGATGTAAAAGGCATAATTATAGATGGAGAAGAATATATAATTAATCAATTTGCAGATGATACATAACTTCTATTAGATGGTTTAGAAAAATCTCTAAATACTGCTTTAAAGTTATTAAGTAAGTTTACAGCAATTTCTTGATTAAAGTTAAATTTTGACAAAACTAAGGTTATTTAGATTGGCTCTCTTATATATAGTACTAGGTCAATTTAGACAAGATGGAAATTAACATGGGGTGATACACAGTTCAAATTGTTAGGTTTATTATTTGAGTTGATTTAGAAAAAAATGATTGACTTAAATTTTAATGAAAAACTTCAAAAAGTAAAAAATAGTATCACTCACTGAAAAAAGAGAATATTAACTCCAATAGGAAAAATTGCTGTTATTAAGTCAATATTGCTTCCTTTATTTACTCACTGTTTCACAAGCCTACCAACACCAAATACTGTATTTTTGAAAACACTTAATGACTTATTTTATGATTTCATTTGGGAAGGAAAGGCAAAAATAAAACAATCAGTACTTATTAAAACATACATAGAAGGTGGTTTAAACATGGTTGATATTTATAGTTATATACATAGTTTAAAGATAAAATGGTTTAAAAGATATGTTAGTAATAGCAAAAGTAAATGTTATAAGCTAGTAAACACATTGTTTAATATTGATAAAATTTTTAACACTGGAAAGATGTTTTGTAATTTGATTATTAGTAAAATAACAAATTCTTTCTGGATTGATGTTTTAAAAGCTTATATGGTGTTTGTAGATAAACTTTGTATAGATAATATAGAGCAAGTATTACATATGCCACTTTTTTACAATCACAACTTTGTAGCAGGAAATAGATATATTTACATTCAGACATTATATAATAAAGAAATCAGAATTGCAAAAGATATCATAAATGAACAGAGTTACTTTGTAGATTTGATATACTTAGAACAGGTCACAGGTTAACCTGTTAACTTTTGACAGTATCATAATTTAAATCAGGCAATAAGATTGTACCTGCAAAAGGTTAATATTTTTACAAGTAACAATTTGATTAATGTTCAACATCCTATAATAAATTGTTATATTAAACCTATTTTAACTATGAATTACAATAAGAAATAATCATGAATTTTTCAAATCAAAGCTAAAAATTCAGACGTAACTTCATATCAAGAAAGGTGGAACACGTGTTTTAAAAACAGTAACATTAATTGGCAGTTGATATATAGTTATGTTTTCAAATGTTCTTAAGATTCATATATTCAGTGGTTCCAAAAAAGAATTATTCATAGCACTTAAGCAACAAATACACGTAATAAAATGTGCACTTTTTGTAAATGCTGTGAAGAAACACTTTTACATTTATTTTGGGAACGTCAGAAAATTCAAAGCCTATTTCAATATTTTAGAGAAAACTAACATAATGTTCATGACGTTTTATGTTGTTCAACATTCATATTAGGTACAGAAACCAAAGACTTTAAATATAACATATTGTTTCTAGAACTGAAAAGATATATTTATTTGTCTAGGAGAAAAAACGTTTTACTATCATGTACTGGTTTTAAAAATAGTTTAAAATTAGCATGGAATATCTATAGAAATACACATTTGACAGATGATGAAAATAATAGATGGTCAATTATAAGATCCTTAATTGCTTAAACTACACTTAATATGTGAAACAAAACTTTACCTCGTAACAGATTGTTTAATTGTTTATTAATAAGTAGTAATTTTTATTGGTAAAATATTTGTGGAAAATAGATGGGTTTATTGTATGTATGTTGTTTATATTTATATGCAAAATATATACTGTAGATGTATTTGACAATATTTACATGAATATAATTATTTTGCAACATGTATATTGTATATTAACAATGTAAGGTATGATGGAGGATGACCCCGACCCCCTCATACCTATTACGGGGTAAATAAACGGGGTTACCCAGATGGGGCCTCAAAAAAAAAAAAAAAAAAGTTCAAATCCTGACTTTGTCCAACTTCTATAGCCATTTGTAAATTATAAGTAATGAGTTTGCATACATTGCTTTAAACCGGAATCATCGATACAACTTTCCCAGTTACACGTGCAATTTCTCTAGCGGTCAGAGGCGTCAAATGTGAAAGCTTTGCTTGTGCTATTCAGTCTTCTTTCAGAAATACTTAAAGAATTATCAGATAAATTCCAAACTAAACCAAGCAATTCCAAAATTTGAACAGGGATAAAAATTAATTTTTCTAAATTCAAAATAAAACCTACTTGTTAAATAACAGATTAAAAAAATTTAGCATTCTAAAGAGTTCATTCAAAATTTCTATTTATCCCCCATCCATCATCTAGAAAAGGCACTTAACGATGACGTTTTTAACTACAGCTCTTAAACATTTCGAAAATATGAATTGGGCAGAGGTAAGACCAAACAACAATACAGTAAAACCAAAGTACTTATTGTGCCTTTAATATTCCAAAGAAATCCCAGAGAACTTTGATGTGAGGTGAAATATCTATATGATGGTTAAAAGATTCTATGTCAAATTTAAACATATAACCATCTTTAAAAAGTATTTCAAAGGCTACTTTACAGTCTTCAAATTTAAATTCCTCCTACCAAATAAACTTATTTTAATGACTTAGATCAAGAATCAGCCTTTCCTTGCCATTGTTATTTATAAACAAAAGGGGATTAACAACATAGGGTTTAAAATGTACTTCTAAAATGCATCCTTCATTAAGCAAATCTAAAACAGCACCCATTACAAAATCAGAATTTGAAATAGCAGATTTGTTATTAGTATGTAGAACGTTACTCAAAGGAGTTTCTAAAAATGGAATCTTATACCCGTTCTATTATATCAAGAACAAAATCATGGGCCTTTAAAATATCCTTCCAAAATTGTATATTAAAGCATGCCTTTGACGGAAGGCTGAGCAATAACATAATCGGTCATGTTTGATAATCTTAATTCAAAAAACTTGCTTTGAAAAAGTAAAGTTTTACATTCAGGGTGTGAAAAATCAGTCATTTATCTTCTTTTGACTCCCTGTTTTAATGCTTGAAGACTTGAGTGGAAAAGTCTCAACTTTTTTACTATGAAAGTCCGCTATATCCACGTGTAGTGGTGCTTGTGTTTGGGGCTTGCATTTTGATTGGGAAATCTGGTCGGGTGTGTCTAATCCCATCGCATGCGAAACAATGAATGAAGAAAGGATTTCGCCGAAACTGACAAAAAGAGCTTATATACTGTACGAAGAGCTCGAGCAGGGCTTTTTGTTCGGACGTGGTTTCTTCTTCTCAAGAGCCTGTTTTTCTGCTCGACGGAGCTTCTTGTCATCTTCACTATCGCTGGCAAGTTCGTCTGATATATACTCGTTGACATTATCCCAACTAGCGATAACTTGTCGGCAAATTTTATAAGCTTGTTGCGCCGACTCAGCTTTTTACGAATGTCACACAGGCTGTCCAAAACAGACTGACGCCTTTCACCTTTCTTGAGCAAGCCCGACGTAATATCTAAATCTGTAGAATGTATATTGACGCTGATTCCCTTTATACTTGAACGTGTAAGAACTGCAATTTGCTCAAAAACCTTTTAAACTTTAAATTAAAGAAGTATGCACTTCGTCTCTTTAACGAATTAGATTGCTGGTCAAAGTAATTTCTCATCAAATCAAAAGACTATGAATTATTCGATTTTTCTCTGCAAATATAACCACTTAGTCGTTCATTTTTCAGTTCTTCTTTATCGGCTATTGAAATCAAACTAAAAAAGTAATTGACGCAATGCAATGTGAAGATCTCCAATGATTAACTATAGCGACCGCTAACTTATATAATCAACACAGCAAGTAAATTTCGTGCAAATAGATATTTGTGATTTAAGACGGTCACGGTCACGAATATCGGACATCAGTCAAAGGAAAGGGGTCGTCTCACAATAACAAAGAAAATGAACTGCAGTTGCGTATTTATCGTCACCGTCTTAAATAAAAAATGTCTATTTGCACGAAATTTACTTGCTGTGTTGATATATAAGTTAGCGGTTCGCTATAGTTAATAATTTGATGTCTTCACATTGCATTGCGTCAATCACGTGTCAATAGCCGATAACGAAAAATTGAAAAGTTAGCGACTAAGTGGTTATCGTATTTGAAGAAAAAATTCGAATAATTCATAGTCTTTTGATTTGATGAGAGTAGCATTTTCTTCATAGAAAATCTTTTAATTATGGATTGTCGTAGGAATTACCCTATCTATAATTAGGTTTGGTGACTTCATTTGTATTTACCTGGGTTAACTGTTTTGGTTCATTGAATTTTTGTATTCCTACGCCGTCTATAAAAATTCAACATTGCGCGTAATCTGCACAGTTTTTGTCAGACACGTTTAGTTACCAGCCGTTTCTTAGTTGTTCTAAAATTTCGTTAAAATTGTTTTGGGGGGACATTATTGTTGTGCTTGTGGTACTTTTAGTTTCAACTTTTCGGCATTTTCTAGTTGGGTGGTTCCAATATTCCTACTTGAATAATGTTGAATCACCCTTAGGATATGTTGCCTGCTTTTTAAATTTGTCTTTTGACTTCTTATCTGTGATACGCAGGCTTCATAACCTCTGATCCCTTTTCAAAATTCTATTTTATTTAGTTCCGCCCATTGTTTTCTCGTTTAGGGCACACGCATTTTATTACTTGGGGACCATACGCCGCTTTTCATGGAATGGCACGGAAGTGTCACATTGAAGGTTCCATGATAACCGCCGTATGAACACATCTGCGGATGTTTCTAGATTCAAAATTCTACCATTTCATGTTTAAATGTTGAATTCTGCTTAAGCCGGTGCTAGGGGGCGTGGACGGTAATTTGCATTTTCCAATACCGTCCATGAACAGGCTCAATCAAACCGAGCCTGCAACATTTTCAATTTTGCCGTGTTGGGCTTTCTTTAGGGATTCTTTATTTATCTATTTTATGATCACATCCGTGTTATTTGTGCCGTGTGGCGGCTGTAAAAAGTCTCCCCGTACATTTAATCAATGATGTTATATTTTCGATCCTTGAAGATCGTTCAGCACGACATTATTGTTGTGCTTGTGGTACTTTTAGTTTCAACTTTTCGGCATTTTCTAGTTGGGTGGTTCCGATATTCCTACTTGAATAATGTTGAATCACCCTTAGGATATGTTGCCTGCTTTTTAAATTTGTCTTTTGACTTCTTATCTGTGATACGCAGGCTTCATAACCTCTGATCCCCTTTCAAAATTCTATTTTATTTAGTTCCGCCCATTGTTTTCTCGTTTAGGGCACACGCTTTTTATTACTTGGGGACCATACGCCGCTTTTCATGGAATGGCACGGAAATGTCACATTGAAGGTTCCATGATAACCGCCGTATGAACACATCTGCGGATGTTTCTAGATTCAAAATTCTACCATTTCATGTTTAAATGTTGAATTCTGCTTAAGCCGGTGCTAGGGGGCGTGGACGGTAATTTGCATTTTCCAATACCGTCCATGAACAGGCTCAATCAAACCGAGCCTGCAACATTTTCAATTTTGCCGTGTTGGGCTTTCTTTAGGGATTCTTTATTTATCTATTAACTGTATTCGTCAGAAATCGTTTAGTTTATTTAATTTTTAAGAGAAAGGAATTATATAATGTAGTACTGTGTTATTGTGTGATTGGATGGAACTCTCGGAATTGGGAATATCCCGCCGAATGAATTCGCAGAGAATTTCTAGTAGAAACAAGGAAAAAAATTATAATAAGATGTTAGCTGAGGAAAGGAGTGAAGGTGTTGGTTGAAAATGATCCTAAATTTGAAGACAAAGAATTGGGCGCGAAACCTAAAAAGTCGAAACAAACAATGAGAAAATTTTGTCAAACTACAATGCGGATAAGTCAGACGAAGTGAAAACCAAGTCACCGTCAGCTAGTAAACAAACAGGAAAACCCGTAAATTTGGAGAAAAGGCAATGTTAGCTCGTTTAAATGAGTTAGACGAGCAGCAAAGATGTTTAGAGGAGCAGAGGGAGTTAAACATTTTGAGAATGCATATTTTGGAAAGCGTTAGAAAAGTCATTACGTTATACCACTTTGCCACATAAATTTATCAATGATAAACTAATTTCCCTAATTGAGAAAACTTTTGCACGGGAAAAAGTTGCCTTTCTAGCATGTAATTCTAACAAAGTTTTTTTTTACTAACGGTATTGTTAAACATTATACTATGTGGACCTGTGACGTAGTTTGTAGAGCACTCTCTTTTCTTTTAGACAACATTTATGTCAGGTTCGGTAATACCTTATTTAAACAGATCATAGGAATTCCTATGGGTACTAATTGTGCACCCCTAGTCGCCGATTTGTTGTTGTACTGCTATGAAATAGACTTTATGTTGAGTCTCTCTGAAGATAAACAACAAGATGTTATTTAATATTTACTCCCAGATACCTTGATGATATTTTTAATTTAGATAATTCTCGTTTTGATCAAATGGTGCCTGACATTTATCCTCATGAACTACAACTTCATGACGAAGTTTGTAGAGCACTCTCTTTTCTTTTAGACAACATTTATGTCAGGTTTGGTAATACCCTATTTAAACAGATCATAGGAATTCCTATGGGTACTAATTGTGCACCCCTGGTCGCCGATTTGTTTTTGTACTGCTATGAAAGAGACTTTATGTTGAGTCTCTCTGAAGATAAACAACAAGATGTTATAGTCGCATTTAATAATACTTCCAGATACCTTGATGATATTTTTAATTTAGATAATCCTTATTTTGATCAAATGGTGTCTGACATTTATCCGCATGAACTACAACTTAATAAAACGAACTCTTGAAATTTTAGTACATCATTTTTGGATCTTCATATTACTATCAATAACAATTCTATTCACACGAAAATTTATGATAAAAGAGATGACTTTGACTTTTGTATAGTTAATTATCCACATTTGGATGGAGACGTACCCCATGCAACATCCTACGGGGTTTATGCTTCTCAGTTAATTAGATTCGCTAGAGCTTGTAACAACGTAAAGGATTTCAACGAGCGACATATTTTTATTACCAGCAAGCTTCTAAAACAGGGCTACCGCTATCATAAATTACGGAAATATTTTACTAAATTTTACAATCGTAACTTTGATTTAATTTCTAAATTTAATAGTGATTTAAAAACTCTTCTGCGACAAGGGATTAGCCAGCCTGGTTTTTATGGCGATGTGGTTTACAAACTTCGTAAGATTTTGGGTCATGGTAATTTTTCTGCTGTTTTTACTAGAATCATTAAACGTTTTATTAAAAGAGGTTATGACCCTACTATTTTAAGACATACTGCATGTTTAGTGTTCAACCCTTTTACAGTTGGACACTACGCTTTCCTCTTTTGATTGCATCTGACGGACCAAGTGGGAGACTCTATGATGGATAGTTCGTAAAGCCCTTTGGGACTGAATTGTCTGAATGTTCGTCTTCTGCCTTGCTTCGTCGGGCCCTTGTAGGTCATTTTCTTGTTGCTCTGTCTTCCTTTAGGACATTGAGTACTTTTGTTATGGTCATTGAGTTTACTTTTATATGTTTCTACATGATCATTTTAGTGTTTTACTTATTTAACCTTTTGTAACCATGACAACTGGTAGAATTTCACTTGGCGGGGATTCATTTTATTTACACTGTCTCGTTTATAGAAACATGATGGGGCTAAGAGCAAGGTTTGGTGCACCATTAACCGGTTTAAACTCCCAAGCAGTCATTTTTATGCTGCTGACCGTTCCAAGGCGGCGCCCCTCTGTGTCCCTCAGATGTATGTCTATGTTGTTTCATACTGTTTTGGTGACTCTTTTGCTTGTGTCCCTTGTTGTTTTCTCGTCTACGGTAAGTATCTTCCCCATTACCCCTAGTTTTTATTTCTTTGATTAACCCCCCCCCCCCCCATTCCCCCGGTCTCCTGTCCCTTTCCCCTTTGACTTTGTGGGTCTATTATTCAATTATTTATTTGTTTTCTTTGAATTCCTAATCAGTTACAAATTATTTATCATTTAGTGATTAACTTGTCCGTGCTCTGTCTTTGCCCTGTCTGTTTGTGTTTGGGGTCCGCCTGGGATCCTTACCACTGGTCAAAGGAAAGGTGTCGTCCCACAATAACAAAGAAAATGAACTGCAGTTGCGTATCTATCGTATTATTTTATTATCATTAGACATTCATAGTATTAATCCGTTTTGGTTGTTTTTTTCTACAAACAAGACCCGTGCATATCGTTACAACACGTGGTAAAACTTTCCGACGATGTCTCCATATCGTTCCGACTGACTTGTAACTCTTAATTTCAGCAATTGCATGCTCAACACATACACGATACTTTCGAATATTCCTGTTTAATTTTCGACACTTTAACTGTTGCCGTGAGTTTTATCAGTCGTAACTGAACTTCGAAATACGAAGTTACAATCGGATGTCTATTTAGATATATTTTATCACCAAGTAGAACACAGTCGTCTGGGAAAGGTAAATCGGTTCCAATGTGGCGCATTAAACCGAACTGCTGTGCATCATTGAGATGCCCTCAATATATCTTATTCTGCCTGCATTATAACATGTAAATGAATTGCGTGAAAGCTTCTGCGTCCAGAATAATATTGCTGCTGTTGTGCATAATAAGGTCTGTAAATTTCATGTACAGTTCCAGTTCCATCTATAGCTCCTATGGCGCAAATGATTTACCCAAATCATTTCATACATCTCCATTGGTCTACACATAGCCAAATGATGAAAGATTTCATTTTTAAATAAAATACTGGAATAAGAGTTCTTATTTCTTTTTTTACTGTTGGCACACTGATATCAAACAAGACTGAAAGCATATGGTACACCAAAACCACATCATGACAAGTAGAACTCTATTCTCAATTGATAACGTATGTCTACGAACAGAATGAATATGAACCTGTACGACAAGATCCAAAAACGTCTCGGATGTTTCGCCTGTCACCTCAAAAAATTGGTACCGATGCTGTGCAAAGGAACGAAAGAGATTTCGGCCACCAAATATATCATCATCTTGTGCAAACAAGCGATGACTAATGTCTAAAAGAGCATCAGGTGGCAATAGAAAGAGAATGAAAATGATTCGTAATAAGTCAACGAATTTACTCGTATCCGGGGGTGGCTGCACTAATGCTGGTAAAAAACACAGTATATTTCTTACTTGACGATCCATCATTGCTGCAAAAAAAGTAAAAAAGTAAAATTAATTTTGATGAACAAAAGTAGACAAAATCCTTCGATTAAGGATTCTGTTTATCTCTATGTTGAGCCTAGCGACAATGTGACATAACACGTCGCACGACAACGCGCCGTTTTGTGTGCTATGTTAACGACAAGACGACAGTGCGATACGCGCCGTTTGGTGGTTTGCCGTGCTGTCGTTAGTGACAACACGACGCACAAATTGTTCCAAACCAGCCACCATACAAAAAGACTTCAAATATTAAATAATTGAGGTTCATATTGAAAATATTTGACATAAAATTAAGCTACTACAGCAAAGCAATTACTAAAACTAGTCCGCCCCTGCATATATCGTGGTAACATAAACATTGAGCATGAGTTTTTCGTGCAATGTTCGTATATTATACTAATGTTTACGCTACCTGTTTAAAGAATGATATATCTTTGAGAATAAAATAATGGATATTCACAACAAAGGAGGTAAGTGGATTTAAATACAATTCGATATACTAAAATGCTTACCTTTCAGTATACTTAATTAAATTATTCTTTCTTTATCTTTCTTTACTGTGTTTTGCAAGCACTGCCTTTAGATGTGTCCAATCCACATGCTGCTAAGGAATTTAATTGTTTGCTTTGGGTATTCCCATACAATTAAATAATACACTAGCAAAGCAAACAAGATAAAACATTTGACTTATTATCACAAAGTATGCATATATTTCAGGTACTTTTCTTCAGATACTAAGGAAATCTGTCAAGATAAGTAAAGAGGTTGCTTATCTTAAGCGCGTATGTGAACCATCCCACGAGCTGACAAGAAATAATGGAGGAAGTTAAAGAAAATCTTGATGTTTAGCTCCCTAGCGCCAGGGAAATGTATACCACGGGGAGCCTCAGACAGCTGAGAGACCGAATGTCCGGAAAACTCAGCTCTTTGATCAAGAAAAGGCCAGAGGCATTACAGATGCGGATGTTAGGTACGTTGCTTCTGTAACCATGCTGACTTGAATCTTTGCTTTGAATGATTGACTTATAAAATGACTGTATATAAGCTAATGGACAGCCAGCCATTCCCTAAATATTTCTATTTGATTTCAAGGCTAATTTCCGATTAATGTAGAAAGGTTTTAAGTATGCAAGGCCAAACCTAATGTGGTATACGTCTTTAGTGAACAACAAAGTTCACGACATGTTCTTGTTAAATGCTTTCAAGTGTAGGTAAAAAGTTGCGCTATCCACAGATGTTTTGCCAAGTTAATCTGTTGAACATGTTAACTTTTTTTCTAATGCAGTTTTTTTTCTATATTTCAGACGTGCTGTAAAAGATATCAGAAGACTTGACCGTAGGCTCATTCCGGAACCTAAACCAGCATCATTTGATCAAGAGGAGCAGGTAGAAGAAGCTGAGAAGCTGAACCTGCTCGGTCGCAACCAGATTTAAGGGCAGAAATGGCTGCTGCTGTGTCCACTGACGCCAGTGATGGGGAGCAGCATCGAAGACGCCAGACGCCTGAAAGACATAGACGACAAAGGAAACGTCCTTTGGCAGAACTGACGCGGGCAAATCCGGAGGCATGCAATAGATTTTGACGAGAAATATACCGAAGTTAATGCCTATGCTTGGTGTTAGTTCGTGTTCCGATGAAAATTAATAAAATTGTAAAAAACATATTTTGTTGTTTATTTGTATGCAAAAGAATATCCAGCGATCAGAAAATCAATTGGTAAAGTACCATTTAGTACAGTGCATTTCTGCCCGACAAGCCCAATCGCGCGTTCAACATGGATTTTGACATTGGCAATTTTTCTTGTTGTTTCAACATCAAGAGGAGATAACTGGCTTTTTCCTTTAGTGAATGCCGGAGTTTTCACTTCCGCACACATACTTCCAATGCTTGCTTGAATATCAAAGCCCCTATCTGCCAGCACAAGATCACTTGGTCAAATATTATGTAAAAAACCACAATTTTCAGTGATGTGTTTATCACTTGTCCTCCCACCCCATGACTTTGAAATAACACCTTGTGGGGTTTTGCCTAGTAAAATTTTAACCGTGTTATGATGTTTGTAGGAGGACCAGGTTTCAGCTCTTGCTTTTAAATTTGATGGGTGTTCAATAAAAACCTCAAAACAGTCTATAATTACAGCACATTTAGTTCCAAAATGTTGTCGAAACTGCATTTGCATTGTGAGCCTTGATCTTTCTGTCTGGCCAATATACTAATGGCTTTATGCAAATATGCATTATATCAATTACTTCTGAAAATGTCCTGGATGCATTGGATTGTGGAATTTTGAACTGATAAGACAAGAACTGGATACTTAAATTCAGTCTAATAAGTGTCAACATCAAGGTTTCGAACTTGCTCAACAACAGTTTAGCGGGTATGTATGCTTCTAAGAACTGAAACAATTCAAAGAGCACAAAAAATATGTTAGTCCTATGAAATGTTTAACTTTTTCATCATTTTTTTTCAGAGACTCCATACTATATAGATGTTCATCCGAAAATTGATCCGATGATTCTTGATTTTTTGTTTGTAAATAAGAAATTTCGCTTTGCATTGCTGTTATTCCTACACATGTAAGCTTAGTGTCGCATACCGTGCCTTGGTCTATTGTAGAGTCCTCCACCTGTAAAAGTTCTTCACAATCTGCATCGGCTTTTCTGTTTCTTTCATTTCGTCGTTGAAAACGATCATTGGCAAGATATGGTGATGTTAACAGTTTTGTCCCCATATTGACTGTAGGTGCCCAGTTAGGACTCTCTCTTTCATATAAGGCTGATTTCATCCCTGAAAAAATAAATCAGTCAGAATTTTATTCAATCCATTCATTATATCAAATTCAATAATGATAATGGAGATTAAAAACATTTTAACTAAAAAATTCAGAATCAGATATTTGCTGAAATGTCCGACATGTCTCTTGCCCAGCATAATTTTTCTCAACTTGTCAACAAACATGTATAATCAACCCAAATCAACTCAAAATTCAAGGACGCACACAATTACACTGCCTATTAAATAGAAATCAATTTTAAGTAATTAATGCCGAATATCAAACAAAAATCCGTTAACAAAATGATCTGAGCAGACTCGGATATTTTTCAAATTTTTCCCAGCGAAGTCTTGATTTTAAATCGCCAACAACAAACGCCTTCTTTCTTCCGACAATTCTCTCGTTTCCTCCCCTTCACGAGTTTCTACACCAGGCAATCGATACTAATGTTTGTCATTATCCCTATCAGATCTATTATGACATCCTAAAACTCGACAATAGTTCACCATATTAAACAAATTTCAATTGTTATCGCTACAGTAAATTTATGCACGCTTCGATGGAAGTGTTACCGTCTCGTGTCAATAATCCGCGTCATGACCTTATCTCCAAAATGGCGACCGGCTTATCGATTACGTCATATACAAAGGGTCCATTTGTGGGATAGCAGCTTTAATGTAATTTTACAGCAACACTTTTCAAAATGATATTTTTAAAAAGTATGTGGTTTATTAGAATTTCGTCGAAGTGAAGAGCAAGTATGAACAAACTAAAAACGAAAAATCAAGAGTACAGAACCGAGTTTTTCATAATTAAATAGAAATTACAAACAGGACAGAAAGGAGAAAAATGAAAATGAATATCCGACATTATACCGAAAAAGAATTTACTTCGGATAACCCGGCGGTTTGAGCAAATATATAAATTGCTTTCTTCAAACAGTCTCCTTTTTATTAATCGTTATTTAGTTAATGTATGGATTATTGTTATATCTTAGTTACAAAGATGTCTTCCTTTTAATAACATAATCGTTTGTTATCGCCGTTCCTGGACGGCTATATATACAATTGACAATATTTAAATAGTTCTTCCTGTACACCGCCTGCCTTTAGCCAATCAAAGCGAATCATTCAGTATCACATGATAACAAAATGGACGTCAAAAACACCAATGAGGGATGCTATAGAGAGGGACATTTGAACTGTCATAATTCATTTGTAGAACTTTGTCTTCATTGATTACACCATGCAAAAAATGATATTTTTGAAGAATGGATGCATACAGCCTTTCTAGGTATGAAATTTCATTATTTCAATGCAACTGTTGGTGTTTACAGCAGATAATGTTTAAATTCAAGGGGTCCATCTACAAGCATTGTATACATATGAACAAGAGTATTAGAGTTACTTAACAGTTAATAATGGTTTATATTTTCTTTAAACAGTGAATTTGAGTGAAAATCAATTGGTGATATGTTGCTGATGAATAATGTAGATCTTGGTCATTAATTTATTTTTTTTTCAGATTTTAAAGAAATGCTGTACATTGGCAATACACATGCCAGGTTTGAAGCTTTCATACATAACTTGACAGGACCTGATGTAATCACATTGGCCACTTTTGATGGGTATTGTAGGTATATCACTACAAATGCATATTGTCAGGTTAAAAACTAATATATTAATACTTTAAATAGTCTAGGTGACTGTTTCAGTTAACTTTTCGACTTTGTTAAGGGGCGGAAATTTCTTCGTTCGGCACTATTTTTTTTTCATTTTGCTCAAATATAAAATGTCACAATTAAATTGCTTCTATGTCTGTTTCCCATATAAGAATGTTATGTGTTTCATTTACAGGCAAAGATAGCATAAAAGCTTCAAATAAAAGCTTCTGTCTTAAAATTGACTTGGTTTCAGGGCATGAATATCAACACATACTTAGAGATTGAAATGCATTAAAAATGTGGCATAACTTCAGGTTGTCTCTGAATAGTCTCTTATTATGTGGTTTATATGCAAAATAGTAATAAGAATTTTTGTTTTCTACTTGGTAATTTTTTACATATTTACACATTCACAATGAATAATGGTTTTTAGACTTTATGTTTGTTTAATGCATATTTGAACGAGCATCATAATGGCCATTTTTGTAGAAAAAAGTTTTATTGATAAGTAAAAGTTGATCTACTTTTTCACAATCAAATTAGGCACAATTAAAACACAGCTTTAGTGTCTCTGATGTGTTTATAAACAGAAAAGACACTTATTCAGGTAGATAAATGTACACAAAAGGGGCGATTTTGCACAACTTCAGTACCTCCCTTTCTTTATTTAGAAACTTAGATAAGTGCATAAATTCTAGTTTCTGGCTACCTTAATGTGAAGAAAATACACAAATACTTTCCATTCCAAGTACATTTTGGTCTAAAGAGATGATTTACATGTTACAACACTTAAAAGAAGGTTTCATATTTGGCTCCAAATGAATGCAAAAACGGCCAAAAAATGGGTGAAGACATCAAATTTTAGGCTATTATTGTGCTGTTAAGTCCAGAGAAACTTGATTTTTCCATATATTGCATTTTTATATCCATGAAAGAGAGAAACAAAATATATATAAATGAATTTGGCATTTTATTGGCATTAAGGCTTGTATTTAAGATTATATTAGCAAATATTTGGAGTAGAACAATATAGCAGGGGCAGTTTTAAAATACCTAGCTACACCCAAAATGATGCTATGTGTGTACAAATAGTGTGTTATCCATAATCAGGTCACTATACAGTAGTTATTAAAGTATGTTTGCTACGTCTGTATATAACGAGCTTTGCGATTATGTTAAAAGTGATGAACCAAACATTTACAAAAGTAAAGAAGCAAACATTTACAAAAGTAAAAAGGTAAAATATGAAATAGATGAAGCAAGAAGGACTTCATTGGTGGAAGTATACATCCAATTGTAAATTATGGAGAACTTGTAACAAAGATAAACCCAAAAATAGATGTACCCATTCTTCTGGCACTTAAGCAGTGTGTGTGTATTGTCGGTTAATTACATGGTAAATATGTTGGAGAGAAAAGTTATAATGAATATAATGATCCTGAAGAGAAAGAAAGTGCGGAATCCTGAATAGAAAAACGTGCAGTATTTTGACATTTGTTTTCATAAATATCAAAAAAGATATTTTCTACTTTTTATCTTCTTATTTTTACACAGTTCCTTACTACTTCTCACTACAGCAAATTATTGCATATATCCTTTTAATCATAAACAGTCACGTCTTTTTTTCTGATAACCCTTGAAGCCTTGAAGGTGAAAACAGTGAAATAGTTACTATACTGCATCTTAAAGAAAGAAAGAAAGAAAGAAAGAAAGAAAGAAAGATGAATAAATGAATGAATGAATGAATGAATGTGACAAATTATTAGAAATTCTGGAATTCTGATTTGGTGACATTTATATGTCTTTATCACTTGCTTTACTACTACAGGTTGAGTTTAACAGTAGAACAGCGGAACTGGCCCCGGTGTTGACGTTGGTTTCTCTTTCTTCTTTTTGTGTTTGTTTTTAAAATGTGAAGCAGAAATCAACTCGTACGCAAAATAATTATGTTTATTTGAAACTTTTTTCCGCGCAAATGAGGATATGTTAGTTCGCTTGAGAAAATGAATTATATGATTTAAAGCAATGGCAAATCATTCAAGGCCAGTGATTATGATTTAAAAGATGGAAAAAAGATGCACATTTTGGAAAGATTTTTTAATTGATATGATATGAAAGTTAAATGAAAAGATTTGAGACATAGAACTAAAGAGAAAATAAACCGTCATAAGGCTGTAACGTTAGATGTATAATAGACACCGTGTCAGGAGAATGACTGCTTTAATGGTATTTTTTATCTTTTTCTATCTCAAAGTAATATATACATTTAAACAACAAATTCTGATTATTATCTACACCCAAAACAAAGAAATCTGATCATTATTTACACCAAAAACAAACACACATCATTTATCAGCCAATATAATCTTGACAATACAGCTCGACCAATATCAACCAATATATCTAACCAAACAGACACAACCCAACAACCAAATATAATGCAACAATAAAAACAACTTTGATCCAGCTAGGTAAAATAGCCTAAATAAAATGCAATCCTAGACGGGTGGTTATTGTGCTATTCTATAAAGTTTGATCTCTCTTGCTTAAGAAGAAACCGGTTGACACATAAAAGTATCGTTTTATATTGATAGCTTGCGTGAAAACTGAACAAAATTACCTAGAATCCTCTTTTTTAAGCTTACAAAGTTGTGAGTTTCTATCACGACAGGTTAAGAGGAAAAACTGATAAGCTACAAGTATTTCATGATAACAAACCACTTGGCAAACCTCGTGAAAGATGATAACAAATACTCTCGGCCGAATTATCACACCATACACTTGACATTGATTAAAATATATCGTCTCCTTCACAGTGCATTGTAGTTTATATATTCATTCTTTTCATATACGAAAGAGTCTGAAATCAGGCAACATAAAGAGTAATCATGAGAAACATGTAGTTAAACTGTAAGATTACTGCCTAATAAAGACGTTTTCATGTCTCATTTATCAAGTCAAACTTCTTTTCATCGTTACGATATTTAAACAAGGCTAATGGTTGTTTTTTAAATGTGGTTTGTTTTTGTTGTTTTTTTATCATCTAGGGGCCTAAGAAAACTTAAGATCAGTTACGAATTTGGTATCTATGTCTCGGCACAAGGTAACAAATGAGTTAATGACAACAACAAAAGATATGAGTGAAAATATTAGTTAATTTCTCAGTTATATACTGTAAAGATAAATGCAGTCAAATACACAAATCATTCACTAACAAACATAAATCATGAAAAAAATAGCAACTACCTCCATTTTTAATGTACGTTAAAAGTTGGTTTAAATGTTCTTTCCTAATTTTTACATTGTACGTACAATTGACCTCTTACAAAGTGAGGTAAGCAGATAACGATCAATCAGAAATCTGAAATCATTTATAATTTTTAAAAGAGATTTATTATGAGAGAAAAAAGGTCAGTTATTACTTTCAATTGATAAATAAATGGGTCAAAGACAGAAAAAGCCGGTTGCATTTGTATACCTAATATCATGATGCTGTGATGTTACGAATAAAATTTAACACTGACCATGCATGTCAAAAAAATAGTTAAAGGCGGTAAACAGGATGTGGTTGAGCAACAGACCTGAAATTGAATTCCACGGTACGGGACTACGTATCAATGCTTTATGCCAAATATCAAGAGGCTGTGATAAGTAGTTGCTGAGTAAACTGTTACGACAATTTCCTACCATTAATGTCAAAAATTTAACTAAGTCAGAAACAGGAAGTGGATGACCGACAAACCCGAAATTGAATCCCATGGTATGGGACTATGTCTCAATGTTGTATGCAAAATATCAAAAGGCTGTGATAAGTAGTTGCTGAGAAAACTGTTATGATAATTTCCTTCAAATGACCTTTTATGTCGAAAATTAAAACTAAGGCAATAAACTGGAAGTGGAAGACCGACAGACCTGAAATCGAATCCCACAGTATGAGACTATGTGTCAATGTTGTATGCCAAATACCAAGAGTCTGTGATAAGTAGTTGCTGAGTAAACTGTTACAAAAATATTTTCCCCGCTCACCCCCTTCCCGCACGCCGCCCGACATTCACCATACTATAACTCGGGTTTGCACCAGTGCAACCCGGCCAAAATACATCTAAGATGTTAGATCAAGCTCTAATTTAATGACTAGTCATACATGGAATAACTGAAAAACAGTTTGCATGAATTATAAACCAATTAAGGCCAAATGTGTCATGAAACCTTATGGCTATTTCAAACATAGATATATATTTATCCAATGAAAATAATAATATAACCATACGTTTTTTTACATTTAAGAAAATGATAATATTTTACGTCATGAAATTAAGTGAAGTTGTTTGTTTTAATTAATTTTGACTAGAAAAAAGAAAAATAACCTTTTTGTCATATCCTTTAATGTTTTAATCAATTTTAATGACAATTTTCAATAAGAGTACAAAGGGAGCTAGTGGGAATGACCGTGAATATATTGTGACAAGTTTAAACTTTTCACTGCGACAATTTTTTTTAATTTCTGCTCTTAACATAATGATGCATATACCAAGAGGTTGATAAAATCTACTTTAAATGGTTGAATAGCTGTGTCATTCTTGATAAAGTGAAAAACGTCAAAATGAAATCGAGTAAGGATTAATATAAAGGTTCCTTAAAATGCATTTCTGGTAAAAATTCAATGTTGTTCGGTATGTATTTTGCAAACCTTTCCCACCGCCCCCCCCCCCCCAAAAAAAAACACAAAAAAAGCATACATACATACAAGACATGTATATCCGATTCATATATTAAGAATAGATCAAGCTGCCAGAACAATAATACGCTAATTTAAGTGCACCAACTTTCTTATTTAACAACTTCTCCTCGCGATAGCTCAGTTGGTTAGACCACTGACTGTAACTCCTGAGGTTCCGGGTTGGATCCTTGGTAACAACCTTGGGATTTTTCAGAGACACTTTCAGTGTTTCCCACCTACCTAGAGGTTTACTGGTATGAAACCCAGGTAATCCTCGCATGTATCAGTGCTTTACATTATGCATGAAAAAGAACCAAGGGATCTATTCAATAAGAGCTAGGGACTGGTTCCCGGACTCACTTGTATCTCATAGCTGTCTCTAGAGTCTGTTGAGGCAAGGACCCTACTGGCAATAAGTGCTTGCACTTTAGTAGGTTATCCTTGACCGCCAGGTCTAAAGAAAATCAATTAATCACTCCTTATTCTTATATGATTACTAATGAAAATATCGTCACCTAAGTGCAGTAACGGGTTAAGTCTTTCTAAATTAAATAGGAGTTAACCAGTTATTGCACTAAAGTGACAATATAGTCTTGTGATATAAATATCTGATGCTCTTCAGGAAAACAGTTGTCAAAATAACTACCCAAGTAGCATAATAACTGTGTAGAATAAATGCAAAACATATACCGTGATAAACAATTACAAACAAAAACTACATTGAATTGCAATGAATCAAATATCACAGACAATTATATAAAAATTTAATATTTAATAATTGGAAGAAGCAAACCTATATCTATACATTACATTTTCAAATATGGCAAATTGCATTACTGGTATTCTTTACTTAATATTTGTAAATTATATGTAAACTGTTGATTCCTGAATGTTAAAAATCTAAAAATTTTATTTAAAAGATTTCAATCAGTTATGACGTATTACCTATGTCATGTCAGAGCTAGATGAGTCAAAACATCTGTAACAGTCTGATCATGCTATATCTCGCTGTATGCTTACTTAATTTGGTACAAATGTCTGATAGAATGTTCTTAAAGCTCGGCAGAACAAATCTTTTGTGTATACATGAATTTAGGATTTTGAGAGTTGGTTGGAATTAACTAAAAGTCACTACTGAATGACCTTTTTCTTTAAAACATAAAACAATTGCAAATAATTAAAAGAAATTTTTGCTGCTACATTTAAGAACAAACTCTTACTGTTAGCGTTCATTATTCGTAGAAAAAAAATTAGTCTTAAAATATTATAACAAAATTAGTTATTACAATCAAATTCAAGAAACAAACCGTTGAATATTTCCATACATAAATACCTTAGGACGGTCTTCAAGTTTAAGTCTCCATTTCATATTTATTTTGTTATTAATTTTAAAAAAGATATATATTAACAGACAGCAATTGTTCAAAGCAACAACAGTATCCTAGAAGGTTTTATAAACCTCTCCAGCATTCAATAATAACAAATTAACAAATTTATTTCATAAAAGTTAAGTATGTCAATAACTTTCAAAGTTAGTCTTGCAAGCAAATTATTCATTTCTTGAGTATTCCTTTTCCAAACTGTTCATGGAAATTAAGTTACATGGCATAAAAAATGAGAAGAAAATTCAAGGTTTGCAATAAAAACATACATCATGCAATTTACACATACTTAATAAACAGTATGAAATCTCAAAAAGCTCTAATAATACTGGTTTATATCTAACAACAGGTGCATTACTACAATATTACAGGAAAATTTTAAAACCCAAGATATACTTCTATAAGAACTTGGCTTATAAAGAAGAAATATACATGGAACAATACTTTGCAGGTCCTCACAATTTGAGCACATTTTAGCTAAAATTAAGTTTCAGTCCATAGGTTTTTTAAGACTAAATCTTTAAAAATTACGTTTTATTATACTACTGAATTTTTAAAGTTAACATTTTTACTCATTTGACATTTTTTTTTAAAAAAAGCACAAACCTAGAAATGTACCGCTATGTAGTTTTATAGGAGAAAGGTAAACCGTAATAATAGTTTTTTAACAAAACACATAAGACACATATTTCCTAACTTAAACTAATGTGCAGATATTTTATTGCTGCATTGTCTAATTACAAAATAAAATGGACAAATCAAAACAGTAAACAAGAAAAGCATTGATGCAAAGCATCAAAGGGCGACGCCAAAAAATTTTGATCAAGTTTTGAACCTAAATACTTAACAGAAGATGTGTACTTTATAGCAGTACCATTTCATGTGACCTGGAGGCTAGGCCCAGTTTAGGTTGAAACTTAAACCAAAAGGAATAGACCCTGTCTTGCCAAGATGCAAAGACAATTTATAGTCAATTAACCAATCATTAATAAGACTCATGCCATAAGAGAGAATTTCTTCAGATTTATTTTACCAGATACAAGAATACATGAGTCATCAGAGTATAATAAAAGCTTATTGCTTAGGGTTGCAGACATGTCATTGACATATATTAGACATAAAAGAGTACCTAAAATGAACCTCAGGGGAATACCGTTGGTACACCGAGCAGTAGTCGAATGAGTACCAGCAACATCCACCAGCTGTTGTCTCTCAGAAATAAGACTTGAACCATGTAAGAATGTCATTACCTATGGCAGATGCTAGAAGTTTCATGAAGAAGAATAATAACTCCTTCATGTGCAGTATAGTGTGATCAACTGTATCAAGTGCCTATTGTAGATCTAAAGTATCATGCATACAATACTGCCTTTGTCCATTTCAAATTTAAAACAATCTGTTAATGAATCATACGTGTCAGTTGAAAAAACACTTCTAAACCCTGACTGAAACTGCCTGACCATGACTCGAACCCATGCCTGTCATAAGATCAACTGAGCTATCCGTCCGGCTTCACATTTTCTCTTTAGTAATGAACAGTTCTAAACCACAACATATTTCTCAACATATCTACTCTATGAAAGGTCTGTTGTCGGGTTGAGTCTGGAGACCTGGAGGTTGAGACTGGTGTCCCTCACAAATTGATAAGACAGAAGCTGTCTTTTTCAAACTATGGACATGTCAGAAAAAAAAGAGTAACAATTCAGAATATGATTTTTGGAGTTTTGAGACTTTATAAATTATATTGCTTGATCCAAGTTTAATGACATTTTCTTCCCTTAAAGGGCCAGTACTGACCTACTAGCACAGAACGTGTTAAATATATATCTATATTGCCATGCAACACTCCAGTGGAATTGCAACATTGACCCTGTCAACACTAGTAATAGACACTAATTTAACCTCAATTCTGGATAGGTCATTATGCAACCTGCCAAATATCACAAGTTCAGAAGATAAACCACAACATCTAGGCTCCTTTAACTCTATTATATATACTATTATTAGCCAGCTAACACTGGGTTTAAACCTTTAACCTGTATACTTACCAATACATGTATTATCATTTTTAACTTTAAATTAAAGTCCTCCATCTCTTCAAATACAGAAATATTATAGAAAATATTATAAGTCTCATCATATCCATATACTAAGATACACATGTATGCACATAACATTAACAATTTCCAGTTTCTTTTAAATAAATTTAAAATATGAAATCCAAACATTAAAATTAACATTGGTACTAATGGATGGAATTCAAATCATGTGGAAAGAAAACTATAATGTATAGACTCTATTATTAGCCAGCTAACACTGGGTATAAACACCTTTTACCTGTAGACCAATCAATACCTGTATTATCATTTTATATAAACTTAAATGCAAGTCTCATCCATCATAAGTCTTTAAATACAGAAATATCTTTAATCACATTATATCCATATACTAAGATATACATATATGCATATAACATTGCATTAATATAACATTATTTTCACGAAAAAATAATATCACAAAATAGATAAATACAGAATCCCTAAAGAAAGCCCAACACGGCAAAATTGAAAATGTTGCAGGCTCGGTTTGATTGAGCCTGTGCACATGCCTTATTATACATAAAGTTATTAAATACAAATATAACCACATATTATTTTACTTGATTTTTACGAATAAAAATAAAACTAATTAACACATGACATTAACTGGTAATAATAACAGCTCCTTCCATAGGCCTAAATAAAAAGCATTCCATAAAAGACGACGCCGCTCACCGGCGTCGCCAATAAACTGACAACTAAATCAACGATTTTATTATTCCATAACAATGAACAGGTCCGAACAAATTAACAAAAAAAAATGAAAAAAAAAATATTTGCAATCAAACAATCAATCGTGTCAAAGTATATGTAAATTTAAAATGTAAATATTCCAATGTAACAAATTCCTTATGAATTTACAGTAATGTACGGCTGTTTCTCGAGCAGATTGTATCGCCAGGTACAGTTGACGATCTTTCTTCATTGTCTCTGTCTTCGTCTGTTTGGACGTTATATGCAGAGGTGGCAACATTTCCTCCAGTTATGGGTTGTAAAGGAAGTTCAGTAGGTTAGCCACCTTGTTTAATAAAGCACTGAAAATAACAAATAAATTTTATATAAATAATTATGACAATTTGATTTTTGACCTTTTCTGTCAAATGAGGAAGCCTAAATTTGAAACTTTCTGACTGTTTATTTCCCATAAATAAACAAAAAAAATTATTCAACATAGTTTTATATTGCAATATCATGAAAAATTTGAAAACAACTAAGTAAGTAAGTCACTCTTCTTCCCTAATCTTTTCTTATTATGGTCCACTCGATCCAGTTAAAATAAGCAAAGAAAGATATTAACACTGGGAGCAATTTTATAAATGTGCAAAATTAATAATTGATTAAGGCCACATATGACCCTCATTTTTAACCATATATTAACCCATTAAATAGATCATCAATTTAATCATTCAAGGTCTTTATATAAGTAAAAATCAACAGTGATCACAGTTTATAGTCTGAGCATTACACTTTACAATAATTTGGAAGATCTTTACCTTTATGAAAGTCCTACATTTACTTGCTAAAGAAAATTTCAGTTGGTCTTTTTTTAATAGATTTCATACACAAACAAATAACTACTCTACAAGATATATTGCAGGATTGTATTATATAGTTATATAGCTGTTTCAAAAACTTTACAGCTGTTGTTCTTCATCAATAAGGGACTGATACAGTTTATAACCATCATAAATAAAATCATACCAATTAAACTTTCACAAGATAACAAACTTCATGTATGTGCTTTGTCAAATGTGTATATCATTTCAAACCGGTTCAAGCTACATGTAACTAAATAAATTGAACAATCATCACATGTAAGATATACAGATATGTTATCAATAATTTATACAATAACAAGAACCGGTTGAACCGGGTGATGCTCCCCAAATAGGTTTTGGATGCAGGTAAGAATACCTCATGTAGTGTCAGAGTTATGTCACAGACAAAGTTCAAAGTGTAAAAATGAACAAAGGGCAATATCTAAAACCAAAATTAAGCAAGACAGAGTTATGGTTCTTTTGCACTGTACTTTTACCCAGTAAGACCTATCTACCTACAAAGTGTCATGTTTATATCTCTTATAGTTTAAGATTTATGCCTGGACAAAGTTCAAGGTGTAAAAATGAACAAAGGGAAATAACTTAAAAATTAGGCCAGACAGAGTTATGGTTCTTTTGCACTGCACATCTTCTCAATGAGATCTATTAACCTACAAAATTTCATGTTGATATCTTTCACAGTTTTAGAGTTATAATCCATACAAAGTTCAAAGTGTAAAAGTGAACAAAGGGAAATGATTTCAAAATAAGCCAAGACAGAGTTATGATAATTTTGCACTGCACGTCTACTAAATTAGATCTATCTAACTACAAAGTTTCATATTTTTATATTATGCTGTTTCAAAGTTATGTTCCGGACAAGAACAGCGGGCGGACGCCTGGGCAGACGGACGAACAAAGCGGCAACTATATGCTCACCCTTCGGGGAGCATAAAAAATGTGAACAAGGTCAAACAAGGCAATGGCAATGTCCACAGGATAGATGCAGCCCAAGACAAAATCCAGCCACCACAGCAGGGCATCCACAATACACCAAACCAAAACAAGAAGAGAGCACAAGGGCAGCCAAAGGAGGGAAGGGACACCCAATAAGTGAAATGATAAGAACTAAAAGGGGCCAATACAGGAAATTGCGATAATTTGAAAAGTTTAAACAACAGTAAATTTTATAACTTACTCTATTTGATTTTTCTTCTCTTCTAGGAAAAATATATACTTCCTCCACCTCTTTAAGTGGAGCATTCTCTGGAGCCAAAAACTATAATAAACAATCATTCACATAATGTAACATTTTACTTTGCATTGTGCCGGAATTTGTAATTGTGCGAGAGTTTGACTTTGCATTGTGCCGGAATTTGTAATTGTGCAAGAATTTGACTTCGCATTGTGCTGAAATTTGTAATTGTGCGAGAATTGACTTTGCATTGTTCTTGAATTTGTAATTATGCCAGAATTTGACTGCATTGTGCAAGGATTTGTTATCGTGTCAAAATTTGACTGCAATGTGTCAGAATTTTTATCGTGCCAGCAGTGACTTTGCATTGTACCATAATTTGAATTTGTTCTTGTTTCACTTTTGTATTGTACTAGAATAAGAATGTGTAAATGTACCAGAGTTTGCAAGTTTTGTGGTGCATTATCTTTTCAATTTTTTTACTCAGCAAGCAAGTTAGGCAAGTACACTTTCAGACAGTAAAACAACTTAATATTTATCTCTCTTTTTTTCTTCCTCGAAATCAGAATAATTTCATACATTGATCACCACAATTATGTAAATATAAGTTTCAAAAACAACACATTCATTTGCTTTTTATTATATCATTATGATACACATAACATACCTTCAACCTAGATCCCATGTTAAATCTACAACTTCTCTTGCTAGCGCTGAATGTCAGGGATATATTATCCTGGCTCATAACACGTATTCCCATATGTCTATTTATACCTATACATATAGGCTGGAAGGGCGGGGCATGTACGTGGGTGACTTGATCTTTCCAGCTCCATTTACGACGTCTGGCACCATAGTTGTCACGCTCTATTCCCCCTGTATTGATATATATATATATATATATAAATTTGGAGAAAATAAACGTTCATACAGTGCTAAAGTATAAATACCCAAGTACTTTCGGCGTAAAATGCCTTCATCAGGGGTGTATTACATGTATAATGTGCACACAATCGAGCACAAAATCTCAAAGTCACTGCTGGCACGTTAAAAATTCTGACACATTGCAGTCAAATTTTGACACGATAACAAATCCTTGCACAATGCAGTCAAATTCTGGCATAATTACAAATTCAAGAACAATGCAAAGTCAATTCTCGCACAATTACAAATTTCAGCACAATGCGAAGTCAAATTCTTGCACAATTACAAATTCCGGCACAATGCAAAGTCAAACTCTCGCACAATTAAAAATTCCGGCACAATGCAAAGTAAAATGTTACATTATGTGAATGATTGTTTTTTATAGTTTTTGGCTCCAGAGAATGCTCCACTTAAAGAGGTGGAGGAAGTATATATTTTTCCTAGAAGAGGAGAAAAATCAAATATAGTAAGTTATAAAATTTACTGTTGTTTAAACTTTTCAAATTATCGCAATTTCCTGTATTGGCCCCTTTTAGTTCTTATCATTTCACTTATTGGGTGTCCCTTCCCTCCTTTGGCTGCCCTTGTGCTCTCTTCTTGTTTTGGTTTGGTGTATTGTGGATGCCCTGCTGTGGTGGCTGGATTTGTCTTGGGCTGCATCTATCCTGTGGACATTGCCATTGCCTTGTTTGACCTTGTTCACATTTTTATGCTCCCCGAAGGGTGAGCATATAGTTGCCGCTTTGTTCGTCCGTCTGCCCAGGCGTCCGCCCGCTGTTCTTGTCCGGAACATAACTTTGAAACAGCATAATATAAAAATATGAAACTTTGTAGTTAGATAGATCTAATTTAGTAGACGTGCAGTGCAAAATTATCATAACTCTGTCTTGGCTTATTTTGAAATCATTTCCCTTTGTTCACTTTTACACTTTGAACTTTGTATGGATTATAACTCTAAAACTGTGAAAGATATTAACATGAAATTTTGTAGGTTAATAGATCTCATTGAGATCATTCCTTACATAAATAGGCATAATATTTAAATGTTATGGGAAAAAAAAGACTAAAGTCAATTCAGTTCAACAGGTTATGTATGGCAATTTTAAATGCGGTTGTTTGTCATGTAACACCCGTCTTGTGGGATTATTATTATAATCTTACAGCCGTAATTACTGGACAATAAAACCCGTCATTAAACTTCATAATTAACTCAAAATACTTGTTCTTGTATCTGTCCATGTCCTTAAGTACCTTATTATTTATTTATAAAAGGTATATAACAGACTTATGTTGTCAATTTTATAGTTTTGTATAGTATCCATTAGGGGGGGGGGGGGGGCTAATACCTAACATCGATCTAAGAATATAGCTCGTTAAGTGAATTAATTGTCTTAAACATAGTAAAATGTAAATAAAGTATGTTAATTTTAATTCAATTCAACATACTGAATAAAAATATCTGTAATAATTGTCAAAACGCAAGAGAACACCAAAAAAAAAGAGAAAAAAAGATGAAGTGAAAGCATGAGGAGAGTATAAGACTTTGAGTAGTTTTTCGCCTTTATTCTATGAAATTAAGTTCTTACTTTTTTCAGTACAAGTTTTCCAACGTGTATGACCGATAGAAACAGACATACTATTGATGTATAAGGTCAAATTAAACATCTAGGACACTCCGAGCATGCATCTTTTAAAATATTCGCTCTTCGACGAAAAGAAGATATCGTTTTTTTAGACCAAATTCAATTCTCGAAAGTATGATCCGTTGTAGTAAGATGAAAAAGAGCAAAATTAAAAAATCTAATTCAGATAATTTAATTTCAGATGTTTTTATTGATATTTTTGTTTTATACCTCTCGTATTAAAATTGATTAATCGACCGTCACGTTGATCATTTTTTGCTTAAATGAAGATGTTATATATATATATGTATATTATATATATATATATATATATATATATATATATATATATATATATATTATATATATATATATATATATACAACCGAATTAAAAAAAAACCAAATAGAAATGAAATTGTTTTTCGCAGTTTGAACAGCAGCATTCACATATTGGATGAAGTTTGATCATTTTGTTTGGATAATAATGAAGACAACTTTGTAACAAATGTCTGTGATATACTGTTTACATTTAATAAGAACCGTTCATAAGATTCTCAAAGTAGAGCATTTTTTTCATTTTTTGTTATTCTTGTTATATAATGATAGGTAGCGGGCGGTAAAGATGTTATGCATATTATCTGATGTTAGAATTGTCAAATTGTGAACTTGTAAAACATTTTGAAAAATAAGATATCACATAATTTTTTGAACTTTCCCTATTTTATTTAAGGCGCATATGAATACAAAAAGGAAGCGAGAGATAATAAAGATCTTTAAGATTATTTAAAGAAATTAAAATAAAGTTTACCAAATAAAACAACAAACAACAAAAAATTAAATCGCTCTCATTCACAAATCTGTCCTTTACCATTTTAAAACAATACACTAAAGGCAGGCAACAAACTAGCTTTATGTTAACTAACAATGAACAAATGTTGATTTAATGTTGAAATAAAAACGGAAAAAATAATTCACAAAAATAGATTTTTTAAGACCATTGACAAACTAACACGAATATACCTTACCTAAGAACAACAAAGACATAACAACAAGCTTGAAAACAAAGACAAATTTTATCATAAAATAAGCATAAGGTCGGAAATAAAAATAAGTCGCATAAAATAATCCTAAAAAGTGACACTAACAACGTTTCAAAGATTTTAACACATTTTATGGCACAATAAACGATACGAATACACAAAATATCAGAAAGATGATTGACTGTACACAAAACACTGAACCAAACAACAACACAATGCGCCATTTTCAACTGATGAATTATTTAAAACATTTCATGTTGCCCAAAACAGCGTAAGAACACAGGATCTGTTAACATATTAATTTTATTTATATCTCCTCTCCCTATTTGTAATTTGTCCAAAGTTCTCAATTACGGAGCAAAGTATTCGGCTACCACCTCTGAAAGGATATTAAAAAGCTAGTGACTGTACACCCAAAATACTGCAGGAAAATCTTATGTGTCATAAGCTAGAAATTCTGCATTAGAATTAGTATTAAAACCTGTAATAAAATATTAACATGAAAAATAATAAGTCAATAATGGTCTGTATACAATTTGGTTAAATCAAGAAACATCAGCGGTGTCAATCAATATTTTGTAAATTACTTTAAGCAATTTTAGTTGTTTGCAATTTTATATTTATGATAATATGATAACGATATAATATACAGTCACGTAATAACATGCTAAAAATTAAGTATGGTGTTAACGTTTTAAAACAATCTAGTAATAGAAACAGGTACATGTAGGTACACACGAATTATGTATAAACTGCAATTAACAACGAATTGAAACAGAGTACCCTTTTTTGTTGGTATGGCAAAAATAAAAAGATATTAAAAACATTTCAAAGACTCTATCATACAAGCCAGCAATTCATTAGTTCACAAAAATTACTTAGGTAACACAATCCGAAAATAGTGTAAACCTAGGAAAGTTTAAACACAATGCCAATACAATTCTTTTACAAAACTGAAGAAAAATATCTAAGTATACTCTCATTTTTGATGAGATCAAGTCAGTGAAATTATGTTGGATCCCATGCCACGGAGAACATGAAAAAGTGAATGTCTTTTTAAAACTCTCTCAACCATTGAAATACCATAACCAAGGCTGATTTTAAACCTTAGTTAAGGAAACTTATATAATCGGAATGGAAATCAAATTGGGACAAAGTCATGTATAACAAACTTCATGATATAAGAAACATTCCTAAATGTCTCGCCATCTCGATCGTTTATAAACCGACATGACCAGATAGCGCTTCTTGGATAGCGTGACACACTACCGTTAGACATTCATATCCTTTTAATAGGCGATGATATACCTTTTTATAGGTTGCAATTAAAATTTCACTGCCAAATATTTTAAGATTTGATCTTGCACAGATTCTTGCACAAATACCAAGTATATTCATATTCAGAACTTTTTCATTCGGTTTATTCTAAATCATTAATCGACTACCTAAAAATAAGCAAACCTATATTCTAAAATTTAACAACTCATTTTATAGCCTTGTTCTAATGATAACAACTAATGTTCGGTATTGTTGTATCTTTAAACAAAAACAAACAGACAAACAAAAGGTTAATGACAAAACTAAAATCACAATTCTTGAATTATATCCGCATTTAATAAAAATGGCAGAACAGAATCTAGCATAAACTTCTTGAAATGATTGAACAATGTCTTGTTTCAATTTCAGACAAGATAAAATCGTGTTTGCAATTTGTACCTTACTACTGGATGTTTATACACTCCAGGTGAAACATTTTTCATGAAAAACATGCTGCGTACATTCAACTTAAGTAGTATGTGATAAATCAAATAACCCGATGATCATGACAGTAAACGTTCATGCAGTAGTAAATCGATTATAGGCAGTCAAATATAAACAGTAGCAAATGAAATACATAGTTAAAATTAATGTGGAAAAATGACTTCCTTTATAAATATCGTTTTCAAAGATAAAAAAAACTTAATGAGCATATTATTAATAACTAACACAAGAATAAATTAATGCATTCTTGTTTTCAACAGATACGTTCATATCGTGTCGTTGACCAAAGACCAACTCGTTATACTAGGGTGCATAATTTCGTTAACTTATTCAGCGGGGACATGATTTAATTCAAGTACCTAAAATGATTGATCATTTTCGAAGTAAAGTCCTATGCATGATTTGCACTTGTCTAATCTCTCGACCCATGACTCGAACACGTGCTGCTTACCGTCACATGACATCTTCCGCAGCTGTCTGTCAACAGCACATCTCAGGTTCTCTCTTGACTCAAATTTCGTACAACGAAGACTGTTTTTTAAAATTGGAATCAGCCAAAATTCACAAATTGCTAGGGTGCGTGCGGTAACAGTTGGACGGCGAGTTTTTCTAGTGTATCCATGACAACGTGGCTTAAATAGTTCGGCGCGTTGTCGTGATGTAATATGAATCCGGACCTAAGTAGATTTTGGCCCTTTCTCCTTATTGCCGCCATGAGTTCCGTTCTAAGTAATGTTGCATAATAGTTCCATGTGACAGTCGTTTACGGAGGAACAAAGTATTTAAGCACTACACCGTATGTATCACAGAATATAATGGCCACAACCTTCCCGGCTGACTTGGAAATTATCGCCTTTGTAGGGGAAGTCGAAGGAGGATGCTTCCAGACAGAAATATGACGTTTGTTTTCTGGTGCAGAAAAGTGAATCCACGTTTCATCACATGTTATCACTCGATTTAGAAAGTTATCACCTTCTTCACGATACCTCCTGTGATACTGCGGACACATTTTCACCCTTATCCCCATCTGCTCCGACGTCAACAAACGAGGCACCCATCTTGCTGAAAAGCGGCACAATCCTAATCAATCATAATGCCCTGAGCTGTACCATATGAAATAGCGAACTTTTGTGCTCCATACTTAATCGTCTATCTCGGAGTATGTACTCCTGAATGGCAGCCACTGTTTCTTCATCTGTATTCATTTTGAAATGGCACTTTTTGACAGAGCAGCCTCTCCGTAAACTGTTTGCAATCTTCACGAATCGAATATCGGACGGTATCCAGATGAAATATCCAGTACCGTCCATGAACGGGCTAAATCAAACCGAGCCTGCAACATTTTCAATTTTGACGTGTTGGACTTTCTTCAAGGATTCTTATTTCACTCTATTTCCGACTTTGGGTAAAACTTTGTAACGCTGCGCTGTTCGTTGACGCTGTGCTGTGTGACGCCATTTTCGAACGGACGCCCGCAACGTTACGTCATTTACGGTTTATGACGTCATTAGCAATGACGGTAAAGTTGTGTACAAAGTAGGATTCAATTTGTAAGTTTAGTCATCATGAATGATTTGATGTAGAGTGTAAACAAGAACAAATATAATCGTGACAAAAACCACTATAGAAGAGTAAAAACTGTTGTCAACTATAAAAATAAGATGGAGAGTTGCAAACTATATAGACAAACACTTAAATTCAGTCAATATCGGAAAGATGTGAACAAACATTTCAAAAGCTTGCGATCAACCGATCCCAAGTCGTATTGGGGTCTTCTTAACAAATATTCTGGCTACAAAAAGGACATAAGTTTCAAACATATCAAATCAAGTATTTTATGAACATTTTGAACAACTTAACAAGTCAACTGTTACTGATGACATTGATTTGAACTATATTTCTTTCAACAATGAACTGTTAAATTCAGAACTAAGTATCATAGAATTTAAGAAAATTGTAAAAAACTTGAAAAACAATAGAAGTTCATAGGCATTTGATAAGATTTTGAATGAATATTTTAAGCATGCTGACAATGATGAATTTTTATCACTCATTTGTTAATTTTTAACATTGTTTTCGATTCTGGTATATTTCCTGAAATATGGAGCCGGGGAATTACATTACCTTTATCCAAAATTTAAGGAGATAAGGAGGATCCAAATAATTATAGAGGATCACTATTTTGAGTTGTTTAGACTTTTTACAAATCTGTTGAATACTAGATCAACTTCCTATTTAGAATGTCACAATTTGTTAAATGAAGAACAAGCTGGCTTTTGTAAATCTTGATTTTGATCATATGCTCACATTAAAATTCCTTATAGACTTCTATTTAGGTTCTACGAAGAAATTTTATTGTGCACTTGTTGATTATAGGAAAGCTTTTGATTCAGTAAATCGAACATATCTTTGGCAAAAGTTACTGGCACATAATATTGACGGTTAATGTTTTTAAATTATATATGATATGTATCAAAAGGTTAAATCCTGTGTAAATATGTGATACTTTTAAAGACATCAGAACAAAAATGTTGAGGAAATATTATTGTCAAACAAATGCCTATAAATTGAATGAACTAATGAATAGTAAAGATCATGTTAAATTAACAAAATAAGCTTTACATTGTGAGAAAATCCTATTAGTTGTTAAATGAGGTCTTTTTTTGGTAACTTGTCATTCTCTAATTTTGTTTTTTTTTCTATTTTACAATGGTATAACAACAATTGCATATAGCATTATTCATTATAAGTGTTTATATAGTGTTAATCTTGTTTTTGTACTTGAAATTGTTTACTACCTATGTTTGATGCAGTTTTTGTTGTTTTATTAGCTGTTATTATTCATAGGAACATGTGTTTTTTAATTAATAAAATAATTGAATTCAATTGAATAATTTCACACCATTTAAAGTTTCATTTTAAACGGACCAGTAGTTTTGACGCTATTGGATTAGTTTTTGGAATTTAATAATGCACCCGTATACTGGGACTTCAACTTGAATTTCACAAAGTGTCATGTTAAGGGTTCCATTATAACCGCCGTATGAACACATCTGTTGATATTTCTCAATTCAAATTTTCACCATTTTGAATCATTTCAATCAAACCAAGCTTGCAACATTTTCAATTTTGTCGTTTTGAGCGTCTTCAGGGATTCTTTATTTCTCTGTCTTTTTTATCTGTACAAAGAATTATATAAAGTACAGGCCTTAAGAACAGTAAAATTACCTGTGGTTAAGATAATTGTAAAAATTTATAAATTGTTATTTGAATTAAGACAATAAGTATGTAATTTTTTTCTTTTTCGTATTTTTGTCAATTGAAAATAAATCTACCTGTTAATTATAATATGTAAAACTATCAGTCACGGTTTAGAACTGTTCACTATTTAGAGGAGATCGCTCAATCGCTACAGCCGCGGTACGTTATTCTGAGGGTCACGGGTTCGAGTACTGGTCAGGCTGCAACTTTTTTCATTCTGTTACTGCATATTACACAGAGTGCAATTCACATGCTCTGTAAACACAAGAAATTCGAGGACAAATATCAATAAAACGAGCACATATGTTATAGATTAGAATTGTTCACTATTTAAGAGACAATATGTAGGCGACCTGATAGCTTAGTTGGTAGAGCTGCAGTCTGTATTTGAAAGTCATAGGCTCGAGTCATGGCCGGGCAGTTTAAGTCAGGGTTTTAAAGGGTTTCTCAACTGATACATGTTGGATTCATGTAACAGATTGTATTAGATTTGAAATGGACAAAGGCAATATTGTAGGCATGATACTGTTAGATCAACAAAATGCAATTGATACAGTTGACCACACCATACTGCACATTCAAGCATCTGACATAGGTAATAACATTCGTAAATTGTCAAACCTTATCTATCTGATAGACAGCAGCTGGTGGTTGTGGCTTGTACTCATTTTACTACTGCTCCCTGTGGTGTCACCCAGGGGTCCATTCTAGGTCCTCTTTAATTTCTTATATATGTCAAGGACATGTCTGCAATCATAGGCTATAAGCTTTATTATATGCCGATAACTCTGGTATCCTTGTATCACAGCTAAACGTTTGGTAGTTTCGTTTGGTGAATCTGGGTCAAAAGATGATAATTTACTAAAGTAGACTTTGAATAATTCTGAATCTTCAAGGTCAGGTATTACTATGAAGGAATTCTTCAATGCATCTCAGGGCGCTGGTGATTCTGTGGCAGCATATGGGTGTCGTTTAGAGTGTACATTTCAGAGAGTTTTGAGGGTGGTTCTGTACCAAATCTGCTAGGAATGAGTTATTATGTGAAAGGTAATTGCAAGGTATCAGGTCGGATTCTTCAAGGGCAAACAGTCGACATAAGCTTGATTCTGCTTCTAACTATGAGGATTTTTTTAATGAAATCCGTAGAATTGAGAAATGCACTAGTCCGTTTGTCCAGCTCAAGTTTAACGTTTCTGTTAATTCTCAGTTGTCTAGTGAAATGGCTTCTGTCTCCTATGTGGATTAATCTATGAAGGACATGGGGCACCGTTTCACTGAACAAATACGTAGTGTTCAATCTGATGTTGATAGAAGATTCAGTGCCATTTTACAGAAACTTGATCTCTCATTGCCAACACAGCCTACTCCTTTACCTCAATAGCACACAGCAACACCTCCAGTACAGACAAATAGATATCAGACACCACCTCAAACAGCACCTAATAACGCATCATTCATTTATACGTCTTACATTACCAATTGCAGTTGACGTGGCTTTTGTAAGTGAATGAAACAGATTGATAATGTTGCTGAGCAACGGGGATATTCTGATGTTCATCCAAAGCAGGGGTGGGCCTCTGTTGTTGGCCAATCGGAAGCGGTTATTTAGAAATAGTAACTCAGCAGTAGAAATATTGGATGTTCAAATAAGGGATATATTAAATTCATGGTGTTTCAGCCATATTTCTAGTAGGTACTGGCTCAATGGTTTCAACAGTATCAAACTCATTCTATTTGTTACTGTCAAACAGTCAGCCACTGTTGAATTTTACAGATTTCAAAATCTAATTAGACATTTCAGTTACAAATTGGCAATCTGTAGATATAAATAGCAATTGAAGTTACTAAATAAAATCTTCAGTTGCATGTGCCTATCCCCAAAGAGAGCCCAGCACGTAAAAAATTGAAAATGTTGCAGGCTTGGTTTTTTGGCAATCAGCATTTGACACTTTGGTCTGTCAATCTCACACAGTCAAAAAATCTGGAAACAAAGTGATCCCTATGAAGCATCTATCACAACAAAATTACAAGAGAATTGCAGACTTGGTTCGATTTCTTCCAATGTTGTTCTTGTTCGGAAATAGGACGGTAATCTTAGGTTCTGTATTGGTTTTAGAATGCTCAATACCAATGATCATCCCATTACAATTGCATCTGTAATTTGACTGCGAGGACATTAACTATCTAACATTTGTGTTGTAAATGAGGTCACGGTGCTAGAACACTTTTCTCTTCATCCTGTTTCTAATGGCATGGATTCTACCTCTTCATAGTCAGATTTATCTTCTCTTGGTTTGAATATTAATACTGAGAATCTTTGACCTTAGAAACTACTGTGTGTTCGCCAAATTTGAGGAGATTGCAATCATATATTACCAGGGGATCAAGTGATATTGGTTGTATAGATCTGGCATGCCATATAATTGTTTCAAATGATGACACCGCTTTCAGGCAGCCTTACGGAAATATCCTTCCTGGAATGTATGAAAAAGTGAGGCAGCAACTTAAGGATATGCTTCATTGCGGTGACTCTTTTTCCAATGTTGTTCTTGTTCGGAAATAGGACGGTTCTCTTAGGTTCTATATAGGTTTTAGAATGCTTAATTCAAGAACAAGAAATGATGGTTATATGTTTCCTCGTTATGATGATACCATTGGCCTTTTAGTGAGGTCTACAATTTTCTCTAAACTTGATTGACAGAGTTGACATAAACACAAACTCTGGTGAAACTTTTCCAAAGAGATTTGGACCGTGCCAGGAGTGATCTTATTTACGCGAATGTCTTGTTTTAGTTGATGACATTTTGGTCTATCTTGAAGTACATGAAGGAACATATTGTTAGGCTTGAAAGTGTTTTAACGCTTATCTTCTCATTGTCTTAAACTTAAATGTTTTTTTGTTTTAATTTTTTTAAACATTTGTTTCTTATTTAGGACATGAATATCTCTGAAATGTTACCTCTTCTGATCTTGAGAAAACTTATGCTATTTCTAAAAAAAATATTCCTAAATTAAGCACATTTCTTGGAACTGCAGATTTTACAGGAGATATTAAGGATAGTTCCAAGTAAGTCTAGCCCCTCAGTGATTTACGTGAAGGTCATGTTAATGCTCCAAACTCTTAGTCTAAGCGGTCTTTAAAGAATGCTACATGGGTATTTGGTGATGTCCATCAGCCTTCTTTTTGATAGTCTTAAGGAAAGCTTTACTTCTTCTCCTCCTGTTGCATTCATTGGTTGTCGCCTTTCTTGTTGGTTTTGTTTGCCGAATTATAGTAAAGTCCATATTGACGCGAGTGGGTCCGGATAAGGGGCGTTTTTACTAAATGAACAAGATGGCCCAGACCATGTCATAGCTTATTCCAGCAGAGACTTGAGACAGCGAGATCGTAGTTACCTTGCTAATAAACTTGATTTTTTTAGCTTTGAAATTGGCTGGCTGTGATAAGTTAAACACCTATCTGCATTGCAACCAATTTCTTCTTTCAACTGATAACAACCCTATAATTTATATCTTGCGCTCTGCTTAGTTGGACCCGACAGGTCATCATTGGATTGTTTTGTCTGCCTATGATTTTGAGGTCATATTATGAAATATGATACTTAGAAAACATTGAAATTCGTATTTTTATGCTTTTCTTAGCCTGATTTGAGTGAAAAGCGTTTAAACGCTTTTCTTTTTGGGTCATTTTTTTACAATTTGAATAATTATTCTGGAAAAACTAAGTGCGCGAATGATGTATATAAATTTCGATAAACTAGATCAATTAGGAAAGGCGGCGTTCATTGAACGCAACCCCCATACAATCCAGAACAAGAACCAGTGGCAAGGAGCCCAGGCGAATTCCAAACAAAAACAGGACAGGACACAAGACAGAGCACGGACAGGTTAATCACTATAAATTTTGCAGGCATTCATACCATCCCGGACGTGATAAATATATTTGATTAGCTCGTTAACGTCTTTCTTCTCTTTTTTATGAGCATGGCATGGCGGCAGATTTCAGGTTGCAAAAGTTGTATTTGCAGAAAGACACCGGTAGTACCTGCTACAGAATTGGTTCAAATCCAGACTTCAAGACCCATGCAACTTGTGTGTATGGTTTTTTGAAACTGGAGAAGTCCACTGGAGTGAATGCGGACGTCCTGGTCATTACCGATCATTTAACCAGATATGCCAAGGCTATTCCTTGTCGAGATCAAAGGGCGACTACTACTGTTTGTGCCTTATATGAACATTTTATTGACCACTATTATTTTCCAAAGCAGCTGCATTCTGATCAGGGGGGATTTCAAAAGGCGAGTCATCAAGAGACATTGCAAGATTGAATTTTTCGGAAGACAAGAACAACTCTTTTTCCACCCTATGGTTAATCCATCAGCCAAACGATTTAATCGGACACTTCTCAGAATGTTAGGTACTCTGGCTGAAGATCAAACAAGATTGCATTTGAGAAAAATGCTATGCCACCGCATGGTTCAAATTTCATAGCTGTACATCAAAGGACAAGAAAGTAGGTCACATCATCAAAGTCTAGGTCACCTGATATCAAAGTTCAATTTTACAACTAAAACTGTGCACATGGTCAAAATGTCATTGCTGTACATCAAAGGACAAGAAAATAAGTCACTGTCCCCTTGGGCAAGGCATATAATTTTGACCCAAGGGTTTAATTCAAAACAATTTTGATACAGGTCCACCAAACAACATTTCAAGTCAAATATCTAAGCTATAGCTTTCTCCCATTCAGAAAACATTTGTTTTATTTTCTGTTTTTACTATGTGTACATAAAGAGAATCACTGCCCCCGGGCAGGGCCAATTTTGACACCAGGGGAAAAATTTGAACAACTTTGGTAGAGGACCTATAAATGATATTATATATCAAACATCAAAGCTCTATGCCTTGTACCTTCAGACAAAAATATGTAATTTTGATATAATTGCAGACAAAAGAATTCGTAACTTATTCTTGAAAGGACCTAAATACAGAATTCCTTCTGAGATTGATTTTAATGCTTGTCGTGGTCAGCTTGCTGAATCTATAGAGGATTTTTCGGTCAAATGGTGTCGCCGTAAAAATGCGGATAGTAATGCTCTAGTTACATGGAAACGTAACATCTTTAAAATTATTGATTCACGTATTAATTTTTATCGTGGAAATGAACATCTTTTGCCACCTAAACCAAGACTTACTTTAAGACAACTGAAAAAAGATATTCTAGCTTTTCATTCAAAATTTGTTTTGGTGCCAGCGGACAAGGCGGCTAATAATATTATAATTGTATGACGAATCCATTACATTAACGTTTTGCATAAGGGACTAAATAGTACTAATGCGTATTCTAAAACCTCTGCCTCCGAAAAAGACATTGTAAACAATCATATTACTAATATTAAAGTCCAAATTAATGAAAAAAGAACTCAAACTTCCTATTATGTATTGGATTCCTAAATTACATAAAAAACCTTACAAAGCCAGATTCATTGCTAATTCTACATCTTGCACTACAAGTAAACTTTCTTTTTTTTATTGACGTCTTGTTTGACTGCCATTAAAACACATGTAATTAGATATTGTGATAAAGTCTATGAAAACACAGGCAAACACCTCTTTTGGTCAATTAAAAATTCTGGTGAAATCTTGGATAAATTCAAAATTAATAACTTTTAAGCTTCAACTGTCAGTACATACGATTTTTCTACACTTTATACAACTTTGCCACATAAGTTAATCAATGAAAAACTAATTTCCCTAATTCAGAAAACTTTTGCACGGGAAAAAGTTACGTTTCTAGCATGTAATTCTAACAAAGCTTTTTTTACTAACGGTATTGTTAAACATTATACTATGTGGACCTGTGACGAAGTTTGTAGAGCACTCTCTTTTCTTTTAGACAACATTAATGTCAGGTTTGGTAATACCCTATTTAAACAGATCATAGGAATTCCTATGGGTACTTATTGTGCACCCCTGGTCGCCGATTTGTTTTTGTACTGCTATGAAAGAGACTTTATGTTGAGTCTCTCTGAAGATAAACAACAAGATGTTATAGTCGCATTTAATAATACTTCCAGATACCTTGATGATATTTTTAATTTAGATAATCCTTATTTTGATCAAATGGTGTCTGTCATTTATCCGCATGAACTACAACTTAATAAAACGAACTCTTGAAATTTTAGTACATCATTTTTAGATCTTTATGTTACTATCTACAACAATTCTATTCACACGAAAATCTATGATAAAAGAGATGACTTTGACTTTTGTATAGTTAATTATCCACATTTAGATGGAGACGTACCCCATGCAACATCTTACGGGGGTTATGTTTCTCAGTTAATTAGATTCGCTAGAGCTTGTAGCAACGTAAAGGATTTCAACGAGCGGAATATTTTTATTACCAGCAAGCTTCTAAAACAGGGATACCGCTATCATAAATTACGGAAATATTTTACTAAATTTTACAATCGTAACTTTGATTTAATTTCTAAATTCAATAGTGATTTAAAAACTCTTCTGCGACAAGGGATTAGCCAGCCTGGTTTTTATGGCGATGTGATTTACAAACTTCGTAAGATTTTGGGTCATGGTAATTTTTCTGCTGTTTTTACTAAAATCATTAAACGTTTTATTAAAAGAGGTTATGACCCTACTATTTTAAGACATACTGCATGTTTAGTGTTCAACCCTTTTATAGTTGGACACTACGCTTTCCTCTTTTGATTGCATCTGACGGACCAAGTGGGAGACTCTATGATGGATAGTTCGTAAAGCCCTTTGGGACTGAACTGTCTTAATGTTCGTCTTCTGCCTTGCTTCGTCGGGCCCTTGTAGGTGATTTTCTTGTTGCTCTGTCTTCCTTTAGGACATTGAGTACTGTTGTTATGGTCATTGGGTTTACTTTTATATGTTTCTACATGATCATTTTAGTGTTTTACTTATTTAACCTTTTGTAACCATGACAACTGTTAGAATTTCACTTGGCGGGGATTCATTTTATTTACACTGTCTCGTTTATAGAAACATGGTGGGGCTAAGAGCGAGGTTTGGTGCACTATTAACCGGTTTAAACTCCCAAGCAGTTATTATTATGCTGCTGACCGTTCCAAGGCGACGCCCCACTGTGTTCCTAAGATGTATGTCTATGTTGTTTCATACTGTTTTGGTGACACTTTTGCTTGTGTCCCTTGTTGTTTTCTCGTCTACGGTAAGTATCTTCCCCATTGCCTCTAGTTTTTATTTCTTTGATTACCCCCCCCCCCCTTCCCGCCCCCTTCCCCTTTGTGGGCCTATTATTATTTTCTTTGAATTCCTAATCAGTTACAAAATTATTTATCATTTAATGATTAACCTGTCCGTGCTCTGTCTTTGCCTAGTCCTGTTTTTGTTTGGGGTCCGCCTGGGCTCCTTGCTATTGGTTCTTGTTGCTGGGTCATATATGGGGGTTGCGTTCATTGAACGCCGCCTTTCCTTGTTGATCTTGTTTATCATATTTTATAAGCATACTATGTGTTCATTATTTTCAAGTAGAATTGGCAACGCTACTGTATTACATTTTTTTATTTTGCAAAATAGTTATAGGAGGGCAGTATATCTTTAATAATATGATATATTTTTGTCGTCATATGAATGAAAAGGAAATTTCATTTCTGTTTTTCCAATTGATTATAAGGTTGCTTTTTATGAAGCCAGGTTTCATTACTAATCGTTTAATAGAAAAAAGCCGGTGTCATTTTTATCTAGACAATGGCATGTATATAAGTTCTTTTCAAAGGCCAGACCAGTTGGTGGTGTTATTTGATCATATTTGTCTTCTGTCCTTTTGTTATGGATGATTGAACTGGTTTTACATGTTGAGTAATGGATGACTGTTTTTGTATGGAAGTTATTTTACCTGATTTGGTTATGGGATATAACATTTTTTAGTAACTCTGACCACTTCTTTCATTGCATTCAAGGCAATCACATCTTTTGTCTGATTCTTTTTTAATATTTACTATTTCTTTATAGAGATATTAATAGATTTATTCATATTTATAATCATTGTTTTGGAGAATCTTTTCTATCAAACCTGGTATGTTTAAATTTATTTTAATTGTAAATGTGAAATGTTTATTATGCATATGTTGCAATTATTGCCATTGTGAAATATGAATCAATGAACTGTCTATTGTAAAATATTTCTTTTTTTATTTGTACTGTAATCTTTATTATAGGATTCTAGTACCTGAATCAGTATAATAAGTATAAAATATCATCGACTGTTGTTTTATTACTAAAAGCCCACCACTACTTGTTGACAAATCTTAAATAAGCAGGTCTGTCCTAAAACTTTATCATTCAACCGCGCTGACAGTTTAAACGTGTATGGTTCACAGTCCGTGATAATTTACTCGAATTTTCTATTTTTCTATCTAACAATTAAAACACATACTTCTGAATAATCCGTTATTAATTTTCAAACATAATTTTTATTGAGTCATCATTAAGCTACACTTTAACTTTGTTTCATACTGAAGTAATAAAACAATTTTGAAGTTATTGAACATGGGCAAATTTTTTACAAATTATTTTTGGTATACAGTATTGTAAAAAATATAAAATAAATAAATACGCTTAACACTGTCGTGTTATGTATATATGTGCTTACTTAAAGGCGTCCTTTTTACTTTAAATGATTCATATTCTTAAGTTGTTGAAGATATTTTTTTTCCTATTTTTTTTACATTTAAAACTTTAGTTCTTGCAAATGTTTTAAATGTGTTCTATTTATGTACAAATGCTTCATTTTCTTAATAATAAAGTAAAGTCTCTAATTTATTCTAGTTTTTAAAATAGTTCAATATGAATTTCTTTATAAACTAGAATATTCATAAAGTTTTCACAATAATTATTCTGCGTACATTTTGTTTTACTTTCTGAACACTCTCTATATTTTGCTCTCCAATAACACTTAATCGCTAACGACCCCGTTTTAGACAACCACTCAACAATAGTATTTAATAAATATGTTATCTAATTTTACAGTTATCACTTACGTACCTCAAACATACGTATTAGTCGATACATGTTTCCTACTCATTTTATCACTCCAAGTTAGATTATCAAATTGATAGTAGATTATTCATATCAGAATCAACCATATTCAAATCAAAAATATTTAAACTTTGTAAGCCATGTACAGCACACCTCAACTTAAGTAAATATCTATTTATGATGATAGTGTGCTAAACTAAGTACAGTATGAATTACACACAACTAAGAAATTACAAATGGAATGAAAAAAAAATATCAAGATGAGTTATGCTTTGATCATATAATTGACCAAGCTTATTCAGATATTTTTGAACTGAAAAGTGTATAATTACATTAAATCCGAAAACATTATTTTGTAAATTTTGTTTGATGTCTCAAATAAATATCCTGTCAAGGAATATCTTACATTAGAACATTTTAGTTCTAATTTGGTGAAATTGCTTGCCTTTTTAACACGTCTAAAGCATATTTACAGGTGCTGCACTTGGTATTTTGTATGCAGCATCTGTAATTTATTGTAACAATGCCCTTTAAAGTCTTCAAATTCCCAATTTCATAGCTGCTGGGCATTATTTCCTCCCCGTGATGGCCCTTGTTATTATTTCCGAATTCATTTATAATAACAACAACTGTTCGTTTGATATCTGAATCTGAAAAAGAAACAACATCTTGCTTTTCATTTGAAAATTAAAAAAAATAAAAGTATCTTTTAAATTAATATAAAAATATTTCCATCGTTATAAAAACATGTCTGTTTAATAGTTTATTATGGTAAGTTCTTCGTGTCGTGTATTGTTGATTAAGACAACAAAAGAGATGCCAAAATTCATCGTTAACTGAAATCGTGGTAAGAAGATTATTTTTATGAAACAAACCTGGCATGTTTTTGCAACATCCTAATACATCTGAGTCTACACGGCTTCCACTGTGTCTGACTGTAATAATTGTTCGCTTTTTGTCATTTTCTGACATTTTGTCCAATCCAAAAGGCACAGGTTTTAGTCCAATTTCTTTTAGTAAATCATAAACAAATCGATTCAGGTCATCCGTTTTGATTTTGACAAACACTTTTCTAATTAAGAGATAAAAAATATTATAAACCATTACAGATCATCTGCAACATTAAATCAATGTCCATACATGTTTAATATATAGTTATTTTTTTAAATCAACAAAGACATAAGAAATTTTATAAACCAAAGTAAAAAGGATGTAGAAATTTGATAGATTGAATATATATTGTTTCTGCTTACATTTCGTATTCAATGCAGATTTAATAGATTAACCTTTTACCTCATATAGATGTGTTTTCACGGCTTTTTGCCCCTCTCCCTTTTTTTTGAAGCCTCAAACAGTGAAAAAAATGCCATATTTAGGCCAAAAATACTGATTTACGATTAAGAAATTTTGTTTAAAAATTGACCACTTTTTCGGTCCGGCCCCTATCAGAATTGTACATCAGGGGGTTGACAAAAGGAGGATGTGCCCTAATTCTGTTTGGGGGCGGGGTATGAAAGGGTCGGCAGTCCCCCTCATCGCTAAGAAAATTTTGCAAATTATGACAAGCTAAAAATGGCCTCAGCTCTATCTTAGGATAAATAGTAACCGGCGCTGAAAAGCCTCTTACTCTATTTTAATTCATTGAGAAGTTGCAGCACTTTGAAATCAGTTTTGATGGAAAAAAAAACAATGCAAAATAGTATTTTTTCGCAATTTTGAGACGTCCCCCGTTGCCATGGTAACATGAAATTTACAATTGAGCATGCTATTTCATAGGTTATGGTCCATTAAAAATTTGTGCCAATTTTCATCAGTATTGAAGCATTTATCATAGTTTCATAGCAATTTGAACTTGTACCAGAAGGCTTTTCAATGAAAACGGCCATTTTTTTACAATACATTGTATGCTAATGGGGTAAAATGTTAAACTTTTCGAAATTCAGTCAATTGTTGGCTTTACTATTGGAGCCAAATTTATTATCAATATTTTAATAAACAGTTTTAAAACAATCCTTTAAATTTTACTATTCATCAGATATGCTTCATCTACTGACTAAACTTAATATAAATTAACAATAACATTGTGTTTTAAGTAAATTTATGTTTAACTTCTTATGTTGTTTCCGTAGTATCTTTTAAAGATAAAATACCATTCGAGAGTCTTTATAAACAAGAGAGCCATGATAGCCCTGAGGTTGCTCAACTGTATATAGGCCCCCAGAGCGGGGCCAGTTTAAACTCCAGGGCTTTTATTTGAACAAACTTGGAAGACACCCATTAGAATATGTTTCACGATGTTAAGTTTTTACTACACACATAAGAAGATGTTTCATGCTAAACATCTAAGCTCTAGCTCATTGGGTTTTTTAAAAGTAGATTTTTTAAGTTTTTACTTTACACATATAGTTAAAAACAATGACACCCCTGGGGCGGGGCCAGTTTTGACCACAGGGCTTTTATTTGAACAAACTTTGTAGACACTTACTAGAAGATGTTTCATGCTTAATATCTAAACTCTAGCTATTTGGGTTTTTTCAAAGAAGATTTTTAAGTTTTTGCTATACACATATAAGGAAAATCAATGACCCTCAGGGCGGAGCCAATTTTGACCCCAGGGCTTTTATTTGAAAAAAACTTTGTAGACACTCACTAGAAGATGTTTCATGCTTAATATCTAAACTCTAGCTCTTTGAGTTTTTAAAAGAAGATTTTTAAAGTTTTTACTTTATGCATATAGGGAAAATCAATGACCCCCTGGGGCGGGCCAATTTTGACCCAGGGCTTTTATTTGAACAAACTTGGTAGACACTCATTCGAAGATGCTTCATGCTAAATATCTTAGCTCTAGCTCTTTGAGTTCTTTAAAAGAAGATTTTTTAAGTTTTTACAATATGCAAATAGGGAAAATCAATGACCCCTTGGGCGGGGCCAATTTTGACCCAAGGGCTTTTATGTTAACAAACTTGGTAGACACTCACTAGAAGATGTTTCATGCCAAATATCTAAGCTCTAGCTCTTAGGGTTTTTTAAAAGAAGATATTTAAAGATTTTTCTTTCAGCTGCCATGGCAACCAGAGTTCTGCATAGAATGTAATTCTTTGAACAAATTTGTTAAGGCTTCACACAAGGAATATCCCTGTGAAGTTTCATTATGAGCTGCGTTATGGTTTCAGAGGTGATGTCGTTTAAAAAGTGTGAACGGACGACGGACGAAGAGTGATCCTAATAGCTTACCCTGAGCATATGCTCAGGTGAGCTAAAAAAGAAAGTCAGGAAGACAAGATATTTTACACTAGAGCTTGGTTTGTTTAACTTAATTAACTAATGCATTAGCAAATTTAATGCCAGATATTAGTTCAGATAATAAAGTCAAATGTGTTTCTTATATTTACGTTCCTGTAAAAAATGTTGCCACAGGGAAGAAGACATATAACATCAGTACCATTATTCAAAAATTAAATTAGAGAACGACAAAGCTACAAAGGTAAAGTTATTGTGGTCTCTAACATAATTCGGTTTTCGCGACGGTCGCGCACACATGCGCGTATGGAGTTATGCAATAACTACTGATGGAATTTTAGAACAACAGAGAATGAAAAAAATCCAAGATCATTAAAAATTCGGATGATAAATCATCATAAAATCGAAGTAATGTGCAAACATTCAAGTCAAACAATATGACATAACTTTAGAATGCAAAAGTGCTAAAATATTCGATTTTTGTACACCTACTTTAGGGGGGGGGGTTCCATTATATTGTATTTTTTGTTCCGTGAGTGCTTGAGTTAGAATCAATCAACTTTACAGGAATAATGTTCAACATCAGTGTTAAGCTATGGACCTAAGGTTTTGCATGTCGTTTTGTTTCAGTTTTGTTAGAGTTATTACCCTTGACTTAGTATAAATTTGCAATTTTCAACTTGTTCATGCATAGCTCAAACGTATTTGATCAGTAGGCCTTAAAAATACAAGAATATTGGTCAGCATGTGTACTTATGCACCTTGGGGTTTGCTCGTGGATTTATTCAGTACTTGTAAAGTTCTTGTCCTTTACTTAGTAAGAGATTTATAGTTTTGAACTTGTGGCATATGTAGCCCAAAAATATCAAGCAATCTATACTGTGGTATTTTATGTTAAATGTCTTATTAATTTGATATATGATTATGTTAGAACTTCCTTCATTTGCGAAAAAAGTGTGAATACGATTACGCATGTGTCAAAGTATTGTACACGAGTTACTAAAAAGTAGGGTGTTACTATCTTTTCTTCGGTTAAATTTAGGTAAACAAAAGACCAATTATTTTTATTAATAACAGAAATTGGCAACAAACATTACTACAAAAAGAGAATTTGGTTCTGACTGTACACGAAACAGTCGAAGAACATGATCCTGAGACTTGGTTTTAAAGACAGCCTTAAAGGGTAGCATGATTTACTAAACACTAATGAAACTATTGCATACCTCTTTTTCCTACTAAACAATTAATCTTATTCCGTGATAAACTCTGATATTTCAACTATATTAACATTGAATTGAATATTCTTCATTTCAAACTATATAAATAAATTAAAAACCATTATTCAGCAAATGAAAGCAATCAGGGTTCAAGACACTCCTTTTAATCATAAAATACGGCATATTCAAGTTTAAAACGTTGAAATCAAATAAGTTTAGTTTGATTTAATATTGATCATTAGAAATTCAGTTTTAGCTCAAAAACTTGAGTTGATGCCAAACTTGGTGTATTGGTAGCTCATTCGGAACTGCCTCGGCTATTATCTATAATATTAACCTCGGAAACAATACGGATTGAAAGTAGTTCTTTCACGTGGTTTCAGATGTAAACAGAAAAAGAGATAATGTAAAACGAATGTATATGTTTGACATCTTACTCTTTCGCTTGAAAATATGTCTGACAACAATTTGTAATTTAAATATGCCCACTGATGTTCAATTTTAAACAAATCCGACCTAATGTCAACAGGTTGGTTTTTTGTACTTTCGGTTTCTACAACCATACTAATAAATATATAAATAATGAATTGTTTGCTTTTGTACCTATGATATCACTTATTATTCGAAGAAAATCCTGCTCTTAATTTGCCATTGAATCGTTACGAAATTGAAATTGTTTTAAAAGCCGCCAAAAATTGTAAAAGCACGGGATTTGATAAAATTCCCTGCGAAGGGTTTAAAATTTTTCCCTTTATAATAAAAAATTTTACCCCATTACTTTTTTTCTTGGTTTTTATAAAGGGGATTATTTCCAAGTTATAAGGGGCCCGGGGGAAAAGGGGGGGGGAATGATTGCCCCTTACCAAAAAATTTTACTAAAATAAAAGATACCTTGAAAATTAAAAGAAAGGGAATTTAAATTTTCCTCCGGGGGTTAGCAAATTAAAATTTTAAACGGGGTTAAATAATAACAAGAAAATTTAGAAGAAACAAGAGTTACTTGTTTTAGACAGAAAAGGATTTTGTTCAAAAAGGGGGCGGGGTTTAAAGGGAAACCCGTTTTTAAACCCCATTCATTAAAGGGAAAAAGACTTTTAAGTAAACTTGATACATTTGAACTTTAATGATATAAAAAAAGGCAATTTGACTTTTCCCAAAGGGACCATTCTTTTGTATAAACTTTTGTCTAATAGTAAAATGGGAAAATTTTATAAATAGATTTAAAGGCCATTTTGACGATACAATCGCCTTTTTGTTTAATTTTAAACGGTAAGTTAACTGACTGGTTCCCGATCTGTCGGGCGTGAAAGCAAGGAGACAGCGGATCCCAACAATTTTTTGCTTACTATTTAAACGACTAGCTGAACGGTTAAAGACTTCTTAATCCAGTTAATAATGATAATTTGTGTTTTTTTATGCTTGACGACAAATTTAGTTGTTGTCGAGAATGAACAAATATCAAAGACTGTTAAGATTATGTTCAATGAATGGTGGCGGAAATGGCGACTTCAAATCAAAATGAAAAGTAAAGGTTGTGCAATTCAAAAATAAGGGTGAAAATAGAAGTTAAATTTTCAATTTTAAAATAGGCGATTGGGGTTTGGGTTTGTTTTACGGATATGGGAAAAAAATTTTGGGGGTTAAATTTAAAGGCCCCTTAAAATTTTCTCAAACGCCCAAATTTTTTTCTAAATCTGGGGGCCGAGACTTGGTGCAAAAATTTTTTCCCAAAGTAAAAATAATTATAAAGATGTTGGGATTTTTAAAAAATTTTTCTAAAAGATACATGTGTTGTTTCCTTAAAAAGATTACTGCCTCAATAGGGGTTTTAAATTTTTATAACAAAAAAAAATAAAGACGCAAAAAGGCAATAAGAAATTTTTAAAGGGGGTGCAAAATTTTTCAAACCCTTAATTTGCAAAAAAATGGGGGATAGGGTTTGGGGTTTTTCCCCCAAAATAGACGTTGGGTTTAAAAATTTTTCGGGTTTTTGGGAACGCCAAAAACCCGGAAGGTTCCAAAAAAAAAAGTTTTCCCCCATATACAAATTGTTTCGGAAAACATGGTGCAATGATGTAAAAGACTATATTGCAACAAATTCAAATGTCACATTACTATGAAAACAAGTTAAACCTGTAAATCTAAAAGATGTTGAAGATGCATTGTTTGTTAAATATAAAAGGATTGGTGTAATAATGTTAGAAATTTGCCAAACTTAGAACATATATTGAATTAAAACAACATTATAATACTGAAAAGGATTTGCTTTGGTCATTACTAAGATGAACGGGTCTCATTTAGCCCAAATTCCGATGTGGTATACTTCCATTAAGATAGAAACAGGAAGAATATGATCGGTTTAAATGTAAAAAAACGAAAGATTTTTGTCACTTTTGTCCAGTTAATGATGTAGAAGATGAGACTCATTTTCTTTTAAACTCCATTAAATATAATGACTTACGAGAGAACCTTTTATCAAATGTAAAGATAGAAATCCTGATTTTGAACATATGTCTGAAGTAAATAAGTTAGTATATGCTGTCAATTATCATTATGTGCATGTGGCTAAATTTTTTAGTTGAAGCTATGAACAGAAGAAGGATGTCTCTGTACAGAAATTAATTAAAAAAATGTTGTAAATGTATTTGCTCTTATGATATGTACATGAATGACAACTTTATATGTATCATATATGTGATTTGATACCGAAAGTAATTGAAAAAAAGTAACTTGTATACTTCCTATTTCTCTTATAATGCAGATGTTATTATGTCCAAGAACATTTAAATCATTATTTGTTCGTGCATGTATATAATTAGTTAATATCTAAATTATGTTATAAATTGTATATTTTTGAAAATGATTAAATAATTAAGTGACTTGTAGGCCCAACGGGGCCGGGTTGCAGTTGTTAAAAAAAAAAAAATGTATCGTTATTATGTATGTACATAACACAATGTCACTATAAAAAAATTTACTTATCTTATCTTATCTTATTTTAGGTGAACTTTTACTACATATATTGGAAATAAACTTGTAAAAAACTCCCAGGATAAAAATTACTATTTGTTTACATGTTAGTTAGTCTTAGCGTAGGTTAGACCGAAATACCGCATCCGTTCTGTGTATTCATACTTATTGTGTTCGAGGTCCTTATCCGAAGACTGACGGAAAGGGCCGAGTAGTTGCGATTGTGGGTAGCTTAAATCAAGAGGCAGCTTAGGGTTGCTATACTGAGGTCTGTAATTAAGGTCAAGATCACTGTTTTTAAAAATAGAAATTCAGTTTCAACTTAATTACTTGAAATCGAGAGAGCAAGAATTCCTAAAGAAAGTCCAACACAACATTTCTGAAAATGTTGCAGGCTCGGTTTGATTGAGCCTGTTCATGGACGGTACTGTAAAGTGCAAACTACCGTCTACGCCCCCTAGCACCGGCTTAAGCAGAATTCAACATTTAAAATGAATTAGTACAATTTTGAATTTTGTAAGATCCGCAGATGTGTACATATGGCGGTTATCATGGAACCTTCAATGTGACAGTAAGTGCCATTCCATGAAAGCGGCATATGGTCCCAAACTAAAAAAATGCGTGTGCCCTAAACGAGAAAACACTGTGCGGAACTAAATAAAATGGAATGTTGAAAGGGGATCAGAGGTTATGAAGCCTGCATATCACAGATAATACGTCAAAAGACAAATTTAAAAAGCAGGCTACATATCCTAAGGATGATTCAACAGTATTCAAGTTTTGAGTTTGCTTTGGTCTATTGACACCAATCTTGATGTGTGGGTAGTTTATATCAAGAGGCAGCTTTGGATTGTTACTCAGGTGTCTGTCATGCAGGTCAAGGTCACTATTTTAACAGAATTTGGTAATCTGGTGAATTTCCTAACACTTGGAAAAATGCGTTGGTTATTCCTATCCCTAAACATGGAAAAGATTCAACTGACCCTACAAATTATCGCCAAATTTCACTAACAAGTTGCATCTGCAAAACATTCGAGAGAATGATAAATAATCGATTAGTTTGGTATCTAGAAAATAATGGAATTATTACTAATTTTCAGTCAGGTTTTCGTAAACAGCGAAGTACAAACGATCATCTTGTACGCCTTGAAACTTTTATTAGAGAAGCCTTTGTAAATAAACAACACCTGGTATCAATTTTCTTCGATCTTGAGAAGGCTTACGAAACTACTCGGAAATATGGTATTCTAAAAGATCTAAAGGATGCTGGACTTAAAGGCAGACTTCCTCTTTTCATTTCTGGATTTTTAAACGATAGGCACTTTAAAGTAAGACTTGGTTCAACTTTTTCTGAGGATCACCAACAAGAACAAGGTGTTCCACAAGGAAGCATACTTTCTGTTACACTTTTCGGCCTTAAAATAAACAATATTGCTAGCGCTCTTACATCAGGCATAGATTGTTCTCTATATGTAGATGATTTTCTTGCTATCGATCGAAAAGTATGAGAACAATTGAAAGGCAACTTCAACAAAATTTAGATAAAATCCAAAAGTGGGCAATAGAAAATGGTTTTAAATTTTCAAAGTCAAAAACTCAATGTGTTCATTTTTGTCGATTGCGGAAACACCATAATGACCCTGAAATTTACATATCTGGTTCTAAAATTCCAATAGTTGATGAAGCTAAGTTTAAAGGAATTATATTTGACAAAAAACTTTCTTTTATACCACATATTAAATATTTGAAAACTAAATGCCTTAAAGCTTTAAATTTACTAAAGGTTTTATTAAGTACAAATTGGGGATCAAATTCTTCCACATTACTGAAATTATACAGAAGTCTTATCCGATCAAAATTAGATTATGGTTCTATTGTATATGGGTCTGCAAGAAAATCATATCTTCAAATGCTAGATACCATACATCACCAGGGTTTACGGTTAGCTTTAGGTGCATTTCGCACCTCACCTGTAGAAAGTCTATATGTGGAAGCTGGAGAACTATCGCTTCAACTTCGTCGAAAAAAGCTATCACTTCAATATGCAACTAGAATTTCACCAAATAGCAAAAATCCAGCCAAAAATATTATTTTCAAACCAAGTTATATTGAAAAATTTGTTAACAAACCAAAGGAAATTAAACCATTAGGCCTTCGTTTAAAAGATGATTTAGATAAACTTAAAATTAATCCAGACAGTATCCTTCAAAATGATGATGAGGATGTTCCACCTTGGACTTATAATTCCCTCTGAAATAAATATTAACCTTTCAAATAAAAAAAGTCATCAAATTCACATGAACATTTCAAAGAGAAGTTTCTAGCAAGTAAGGAAGAACATGACGATTTTATACATATTTATACGGACGGTTCAAAGGAAGGTTGCAAAGTAATTTTACATCTAGTATGAGGTTTCCAGATAATGCATCATTTTTTTTCTGCTGAAGCCAATGCTATAGATGTAGCATTGTCATACATAGAACAGCATACCCATGATAAATTTGTGATATTTTCTGACTCGCTTTCTGTTTTAATATCCATTAAAAATAAAAAATCTGACAATATCATGATAAAGAAACTTCTTTTACGATTTCATGATATACTTAAAATAAAATCTGTTAAATTATATTGGATTCCAAGTCATGTAGGTATACGAGGAAATGAAAAAGTAGATGCTTAAGCTAAACAATCATTTAGTTTTAAAAAAACTGACATATTGTTACCTGCTTGTGATTTTAGAACGGCTATAAATAAACTCGTTTCATCTGAATGGAAAGCAAATTGGGACAATGCCGTCTTTAATAAACTTCATGATACAAACCCATCTTTTGATGTGTCACCATCTCTGTCTTTGTCAAACCGCCATGATCAAACAGTTCTTCTTCGATGCCGAAGTGGACACACTAAAGTTACCCATTCTTATCTCCTCACGAATGACAATGCCCCTTTCTGTGTAGCTTGCAATGAAAATTTTACTGTCAATCATTTTCTTCTGGAATGTCATGATTTTTCACAGGCCCGTAATAGATTTTATAATGTAAGTTTACTTAAAGAACTCTTTAATACAATTCCATCAAAAAACATCATCGATTATTTGAAAGAGATAAACTTGTATTCAAGGATCTAATTGGCTCTCTTTTATTATCATTTACAATTTTTTACATAATAGTTTAAGCTTATTATAGCATTCGGCACGATATGGCCATTTATGTGTTGACGTGCCGTAAAATCCAAACAAACAAACAAACAAGGTCACTATTACTAAAAATAGAAATTCAGTTACCGCTCAATAACTTGAGTTTGCTTTGGCCTAATGACACCAAACTTGGTGTGTAGGTAGCTTATATCAAGTGGCAGCTTGGGTCATTGAGCTCAATAACTTGAATTTACGAAGACCAAACTTGTTGCGTTCATTGAACGCCGCCTTTCCTTGTTGATCTTGTTTATCATATTTGATGTATATCACTGACGGTATACGGTTACACTGATTAAGGTTAAGATCACTTAATTGTTAAACATAGAAATTCATTCAGTTTTTGCTCAATAACTTTAGTAAGTTGTAACCTATTGACAGCAAATTTGGTGTATTGGTAGCCTATATCAGGACGAAACTTGGGATTGCTACCCAGGTGTATGTGATGAAGGTCTATGTGTATGCTGCTCAAAATAGAAATTCAGTCAAAATAACTTGAGTTTGCTAAGACCTATTGACACCAAATTTAGTATGTGGGTAGCTTATATCAAAACAATACTTTGGATACATAACATTTAACAAATACATTTTATGTTTAAATGTTCAATTATGAGAAAGTCGGTGCAAGTGGTGTGTGTGTGTTAGTGTGGGGGTCAACAATGCCTTGCACTTACCACTGTCGTTGAACAGGCTCAATCAATGCAAACCTGAAGCATCTTAAAAATGTTTTTTTGGCGTTATTTACGTTTTATTTATAAATTGTTTTGTCTGCACTGATGATTGTTTGATGGAATACTTGGAATTCAGGTGTCTGTGAACTGTGAACAAGTTCAAGTCTTTATTGCTTTAAAACAAATCAGTTTTTACGTAATAACTTGAGTTTGTTTTGACCTTTTGAGACCAAACTTGTGTGACAGCTTTTAAATGTCGCTTAGATATATGGGAGCAAGGTCAATGTCATTGTTGCTGAAAAAGAAATTCATGTCAGATCTCCTTTCAAAGTTCCATTTTATTTAGTTCCGCCCATTGTTTTCTCGTTTAGGGCAAAAACATTCTTTTTTTGGGGGGACCATATGCTGCTTTTCATGGAATGTTACTACTGTGTCACATTGAAGGTTCCATGATAACCCCCGTATGAACACATCTGCGGATGTTTCTAAATTCAAAATTTTACCATTTTCGTGTTAAATGTTGAACTCTGCTTAAGCCGGTGCTAGGGGGCGTGGACGGTTACTTGCACTTTCTAGTACCGTCCATGAACAGGCTCAATCAAACTGAGCCTGCAACATTTTCAATTTTGTTGTGTTGGACATTCTTTAGGGATATAGCAAATAATATGGCATTAATCTAAGAAACCAAAATGGCTGCCTCCACAAAACTAGTGTAAAAATGTAAATTGTTATAATTTGTATTTAAATTTTCAAATTTAAAGGAAAGAGATTAAAGTTATTGGTAAATTTGAAATATGCCATTATTTCATTTTTTACATTTTTGACACACAAAATGTTCTTACACCGTCGAAAATATAAGAATCCAGGACATGTTTTGCATAGAGTTTGATTAGATTATGACCCTTTATAAACAAGAAAAATTTTAGTGCAAAATTAATTTTCAAAAAAAATGTCTAGCTAGCTATACATATTACGATGTCATTAACCATAGCTTTTAAGATAAAACATTGACAAGGATTTGACTGATGTTTTGCCCCTTTGTGACGGCATTCTCGCAATCCCTTGTTCTTGTTCGTTCGGCACTTTTATTTGGAAAAGTACTGTTTAAGATAAGAAACAAGATTAAGTCCAGAAACATAATGGTGCAGAAGATCGAAACGGGGAGCCATGAGGATCACCAATTTAAAGTTTGGTTCTCATCTTTGTTGATTTGGATTGTTTAAGAAATAATGAAGAACGGTGGGAAACGTTAGACGAATGCTTTAAGAAAATGAAAGAGCAACTCTCGTTTCCGAGCACCTTGTCGAAAATAAAGTTAATGTGACATTTGTCGCATACAATGCTCATTTTGTCGTACGTTTGAACAGGTTTCATATCAAGTTTATCTTATAAAGTAAGATCGTTTAATTGATAAGCTATTATATATGTAGAGATACAAACTATTTACATCCATAATATTTGACGTAGATCTTTATCTGTATGAATATAAATTTGTTCTGATAGCAATTGGATCAATAATAAAATATGGTTCTATGGTATGATACCTGTAAAAAAGTCGTATGATCCACCATTTAAAAAGGACCCAATAAAAGCCATACAACACACGAGCAGTAGAATGCTGAAATGAAATTCAATATGACAAATGATATCAATATATTTATATCATATAAAAACTTTAACATTAAAAGTTTAATCATTTCCAAATTATATCTCCATGATCAAAATAAATCTTCATTATTCAGGACCGATCTTAAATTTGAGTGAGGCATATTTGCCTTGTATCTGCATTGTCCTGGTTGATGGGTATAATAGTAGTTCCATCTTCTATAACTTTAATATTTCTCGTATTATCATCCTTATATTAGAGAGGACATTTGAAGCCCAGACACAGTCGCATGTTATTTTTCTGTTGATTTTTCTATGTAATCTGTGAATTGTTTCTTTTCAGTCTAAGACGGCGCAATCTAAGGCGGTGCAATCGTAATCGGTAACGTGAAAATCATTATCAGTTACGAACAACTTTACATTTATTATCATTACAAGAATGTTAATGATAAAAATACCCAGATGAATTGCCACGGATATCTTGTCAAAAATACTATGCCATTAGAGATATTACTGTTCAAATCCATGGTAGTTTCAAACGTGCTTTTTCATATGCCTGCAATGAAATAAAAATACTTTTCGATTTGATGTCATAAAGTGTACTTGTTTGTTTGTTTGGATTTTACGGCACGTCAACACATAAATGGCCATATCGTGCCGAATGCATAAAGTGTACAACAGTAAACATGTGCGCTAGTGAACTATAACTAAAGCTGTTATAATTGCATTGACAACGCCACATAGTGCTATTACGCTGTTAAACACAAAACTAAAGTTTGCAAAATGAAGCACTATTGGTAGAATTAACTAATACACTCCATCAAACAAACATCAGTGCAGACAAAACATTTTATAAATAAAACGTAGAGAACGCCAAAAAGCATTTTTAAGATGCTTCAGGTTTGCGTTGATTGAGCCTGTTCAACGACAGTGGTAAATGCAAGGCATTGTTAACCCCCCCCCCCCCCCACACACACACACACACCAACACACACACACACAACTAGAACCGACTTACGCATCATTGAACATTTAAACATAAAGTGTATTTGTTATATACTATGTGTTCAGTGATGAGGCAATCTTCAATGTGACACATTCGGGTGTCCCTTAACCGGATAATTAATGTGCAGAACTACTTAAAATGGAAATTTGAAAGGAAACCAGGGGTTAAGAAACCTGCATACAAAGACAGGCAGAAAGAAATACAAATTTAACTAGAACTATAACTTAAGAAATTCAAACCCCAACCGACCATATTATTTATTTTTAAATGAAGTTGTCTGAAATAGATAAAAACAGAATTCCTAAAGAAAGCCCAACACGGCAAAATTGAAAATGTTGCAGGCTCGGTTTGATTGAGCCTGTTCATGGACGGTACTTGAAAGTGCAAGTTACCGTCCACGCCCCCTAGCACCGGCTTAAGCAGAATTCAACATTTAAACATGAAATAGTAAAAATTAGAAACATCCGCAGATGTGTTCATACGGCGGTTATCATGGAACCTTCAATGTGACACTTCCGTGTCATTCCATGAAAAGCGGCGTATGGTCCCCAAATAAAAAGCGTGTGCCCTAAACGAGAAAACAATGAGCGGAACTAAATAAAATGGAATTTTGAAAGGGGATCAGAGGTTATGAAGCCTGCGTATCACAGATAAGACGTCAAAAGACAAAGTTAAAAAGCAGGCAACATATCATAAGGGTGATTCAACATTATTCAAGTAGGAATATTGGAACCACCCAACTAGAAAATGCCGAAAAATTGAAACTAAAAATACCAGAAGCACAACAATAATGTCGTGCTGAACGATCTTCAAGGATCGAAAATATAACATCATTGATTAAATGTACGAGGAGACTTTTTACAGCCGCCACACGGCACAAATAACACTGAAGCCTAAACACTTGAATTATAGTTAATGATGTTGCATATATGTGACAATACTAATAACAATGTCAGAAGTAAATAATTGCAATGTAAAAAGTGTAAAACATCATTCTGCTTACTATAAGTTTTGAAACTTATTAACCCATTACTGCATGAGCACTTTGTGAAAAATGGTGTTTTCATTGAAATGTTGACTGTGCCATTGCCTTTGTAACAACATGCTCAGTCTTAAATTTACTGTTACCATGACAACGAGGGGACATCACAAAAATGCCAAAATATTTGCGTTGGTTTTTGTTTCCATTAAAATTGATTTCAAAGTGCTGCAACTTAACAATGGATTGAGATAGAATAGAGTCAAAGGCTTTTCACATTGGTTACACGTTACCTTATTATTAGCCTCTAACATGTCCAAACTTTTCTGATGAGGGGGCTGCCGTCCCCTTCAAACCCCTAACAGAAGGGGGCACATCCCCCTTCTGGCAACCCCCTAATGTATTTTTGGATAGGGGGCGGTGTCGAAAAAGTGGTTACTATTTTTAAACAACATTTCTTTAACAAAAAAGAAAGTGTTGGGGGCTATGATAAGGCATTTTGTCACCATTTAAGACAATAAAAAAAGGGGGATGAAAAAGGCGTGTATATTGGGTAAGAACAAGTAGTCTTCTGAAGTCAATTTGCATTTAACAATGCTAATTCAATTCAAACTATCAGAGTTATCAAACTTGAAACACACCGTGCGTTGTGATTTTGCATTAATATTTCAAGTTAATTTATCTACCGGTTCTTGAGATATGATGAGGTGTATAATAATAAAGTTGTAGCCAGTAACCTCATAAATTGTTAAGAAAAACAATAACTGGACTGGGAGAGAAAATGTCATTTATAAATCAAGATCATTGTAAGATTAATCAATTTAAAGATCTATCCACAAGGACTGTTGTGTCTATATATGAGGAGAATTCATTAATAAATAACAAAGCTATAGCCACTTTGTCAAAAGGGAAAAGGGTAGATATCAAAGTAAAATAATATTGCATTCTAAAGCCAAATCGAATAAAGTTATTAGATTAAGTCGAACTACCTATCAGTGTTATCAAATTTTGAACACACAGTTTCAGTGTATTATTGCATTGATATTTCAAGTTCAAGTAAAAATTGGTCAACTACTTCATAAGATGGGAGGGGAAGTCGGTTACAGTACAGCACACAAAAATACTTGACTTTGAAATTAAATGTCAATTATGACTCAAGATCAATGTAATTCTTATAAACCTAAAGATTTATCCTCAAGGATTATTATTCCCCCACAAACGAAGTTTAGGGGGGGGGTATATAGGAGTCAGCTTGTCGGTCGGTCGGTTGGTCGGTCGGTCGGTCCGTCCGTCCGTCGGTCCACATCATGGTTTCCGGACGATAACTAGAGTTTGGAATGAGGTATTGTAATCAAACTTGGAATATAGCAACCTTATGTGGAAACTCCGGTTGGTATTGCATTTGGACCCCCTGGGGTAAAGGTCAAGGTCACCGTTACTAAAAATAGAAAAATGGTTTCCGGACAATAACTAGAGTTAGGAATGAGATATTGTTATCAAACTTTGCGTATAGCAAGCTTATATGAAGACCTGGGTTGTTATTGCATTTAGGCCCCCTGGGGTCAAGGTCATGGTTACTAAAAATAGAAAAATGGTTTCCGAACAATAACTTGAGTTAGGAATGAGATATTGTAATCAAACTTGGTGTATAGCAAGCTTATATGAAGACCTGGGTTTGTATTGTATTTGGACCCCCTGGGGTCAAGGTCACCGTTACTAAAAATAGAAAAATGGTTTCTGGACAATAACTAGAGTTAGAAATGAGATATTGTTATCAAACTTGGTGTATAGCAAGCTTATATGAAGACCTGGGTTGGTATTGCATTTGGACCCCCTGGGGTCAATGTCAAGGTCACCGTTACTAAAAATAGAAAAATGGTTTCCGGACAATAACTTGAGTTAGGAATGAGATATTGTAATCAAACTTGGTGTATAGCAAGCTTATATGAAGACCTGGGTTGGTACTGTTTTTGGACCCCCTGGGTTCAAGGTCAAGGTCACCGTTACTAAAAATAGAAAAATGGTTTCCGGACAATAACTAGAGTTAGGAATGAGATATTGTTATCAAACTTGGTGTATAGCAAGCTTATATGAAGACATGGGTAGGTATTGCATTTGGACCCCCTGGGGTCAAGGTCACCATTCCTAAAAATAGAAAAATGGTTTCCGGACAATAACTAGAGTTAGGAATGAGATATTGTTATCAAACTTTGTGAAAAGCAAGCTTATTTGGAGACCCCAGTTGGGATTACAATTAATGTACACAGTTGATAGTTTGTGTTGAAATTTTTCTTCAGACTACTTATTTTTCAAAAAGTTGCGGGTGGGGGTATTAATCACCTTCAGTGATAGGTCTAGTTGTGATTATTGTAAGTATGAAGAGAATTCATTCAAAAAGAACAAAGCTTTTGCCACTTTGGTACATTTTTGTGATATATTGCGTGATAAAAGAAGTACAATTATTTCAAAACTTCAATCTGATTATCATGAAGGAATATTCCAACGTATTGTTATACCCGTTATGTCCAAGTATGAATTAGCCATTTAAGTACACTGTTTGGGATATTTTCTAATAAGGGGACCGGGTATAATTTAATAGTTTAAACGAACTATAAGAGTTGTGAAACATGACCTGGGCGTGTAGGGGGGGGGGTTGTCCTGTGAACATTGTCTTTGCCTTGTTGATCTTTGTTCTATTTTTTTTGTGCAACGATCATCAGTCGTATTATGATATTGCTATGATGTGCTTAGTTTTGGTGGCGGTATAAAAGCATACAACCTACGGAGGGTGATTATGCAGGATTTCATTCGTAAAACTGGAACCACAAAAAGGGATATCAAATAAATATCGTTTTATAATCACATATGTCTTTCTAAAAGATGTTGAAATTCAGAAATATGACATCGTCGACTGAATGCACGCCTCCATACAGCAAACATCGCTAATTGAAAGAGCACCAAAAATGAAGGCAACAAACAGCGAGTCAGGCTTATCGTACAGTTGTTTTATTTCAAATTCATATTACAACCGCTATGCGTTTAGGTTTTGGGTTATATTTCTGAAGTTGTGTGGGTTTTTTGTTGTTTCTTTTTTGTTGTACTTTAATTTTATTTAATTATCATTATCTTTTTAGTTCACCAGAACCGAAGGCTCAGGGTGAGCTATTAGTATCAAAGGGGGATACTCCGGCGTCCGTCGTCATGCGTCAAACATCGTCTTCTTCTCTGAAACCGCTGGGCGGATTAACTTCAAATTTGGTCTGTAGCATCCTTGTGACAATCACACTTGAATTTGCTCAAGTTATTTCAATTGGCCCCTTTTAGGGGTCGACGGAGCTAAAAATAGAAAAACCTTCCAACATCTTCTACTACAGAACTAATCGATAGATAATCACCAAACTTTGTCTGTAGCATTCTTGTGTAGTCTTTTATCAAATTTGGTCATATTTATTTGATTGGCCCCTTTTAGGGGTCTCTAGGGCTAAAAATAGAAAAAACCGTAAGACATCTTCTTCTACAGAACTATAATGGATGGATGATCACCAAACTTTGTCTGTAGCATTCTTGGGTAGTCTTTTATAAAGTTTGCTCATATTTATTTGATTGGCCCCTTTTAGGGGCCGCTAAAGCTAAAAATAGAAATACTGGAATTATATTTGATAACAAACTTTCTTTTATACCACATATTTAACATTTGTAAACTAAATGCCTAAAAGCTTTAAATTTACTTAAGGTTTTATTAATTACAAATTGGGGATCAAATTCTTCCACATTACTGAAATTATACAGAAGTCTTATCCAATCAAAATTAGATTATGGTTCTGTAGTATATGGGTCTGCAAGAAAATCATATCTTCAAATGCTAGATACCAAACATCACCAGGGTTTACGTTAAGCTTTAAGTGCTTTTCGCACTTCGCCTGTAGAAAGTCTATATGCAGAAGCTGGGAAACCATCGCTTCATCTTCGTCGAAAAAAGCTATCACTTCAATATGCAACTACAATTTCATCTAATAGCAAAAATCCAGCTAAAAATATTATTTTCAAACCAAGTTATACTGAAAAATTTGTTAACAAACCAAAGGAAATTAAATTATTAGGCCTTCGTTTAAAAGATGATTTAGATAAACTTAAAATTAATCCAGACAGTATCCTTCAAAATGACGATGAGGAAGTTCCACCTTGTACTTATAATTCCCCGAAAATAAATATTAACCTTTCAAATATAAAAAGTCTTCAAATTCATCTGAATATTTCAAAGAGAAGTTTCTAGCAATTAAGGAAGAACATGAAGATTTTATACATATTTATACGGACGGTTCAAGAGAATGTTACAAAGTAGGTGCGGCTGTGTTTGAAAATAATTTTACATCTAGTATGAGGTTACCAGATAATGCATCAATTTTTACTGCTGAAGCAAATGCTATCGATTTAGCATTGCCATACATAGCACAGCATACCCACGATAAATTTGTGTTATTTTCTGACTCGCTTTCTGTTTTAATATCCATTAAAAATAAATAAATCTGACAATATCTTGGTAAAGAAACTTCTTTTACGATTCCATGATATACTAAAAACAAACTATGTTAAATTATATTGGATTCCAAGTCATGTAGGTATACGAGGAAATGAAAAAGTAGATGCTTTAGCTAAACAATCATTAAATTTTCAAAAAACTGACTTATTGTTACCTGCTTGTGATTTTAGACCGACTATAATTAAACTCGTATCATCTGAATGGAAAGCAAATTGGGAAAATGCCGTTTTTAACAAACTTCACTAAAATTACCCATCTCTTGATGTGTCACCATCTCTATCTCTGTCAAACCGCCGTGATCAAACAGTTCTTCTTCGATGCCGAATTGGACACACTAAAATTACCCACTCTTATCTACTCACAAATGACAATGCCCCTTTCTGTGTAGGTTGTAATGAAAATTTTACTGTCAAGCATTTTCTTCTTGAATGTCATGATTTTTCACAGGCCCGTAATAGATTTTATTCTGTAAATTCACTCAAAGAACTCTTTAATACAATTCCATCAAAAGACATAATTGATTATTTGAAAGAGATAAACTTGTATTTTAGGATCTAATTGGCTCATTTCTATTGTCATTACAAAGTTTTACATACCATTTTCAGCCTATTATAGCATTCGGCACGATATGGCCAGTTATGTGTTGACGTGCCGTAAAAATCCAAACAAACAAACAAAACAAAACCTTTAAACATCTATATCTAGAGAACTAATTGATGGATGATCACCAAACTTTGTCTGTAGCATTCTTGGGTAGTCTTTCATCAAATTTGGTCATATTAATTCGATTGGTCCCTTTTAGGGGTCTCTAGGGCTTAAAATAGAAAAAATCTATAAATGTCTTCTTCTACAGAACTAATTGATGGATGATCACCAAACTTTGTCAGTAGCATTCTTGGGTAGTCTGATATCAAGTTTGCTCATAAAAAAGGTGATTGGCCTCTTTTAGGGGCAGCTGAAGCTAAAAATAGAAATACCTTTAAACGTCTATTTCTACAGAAATAATTGATGGATGATCACCAAACTTTGTCTGTAGCATTCTTGTGTAGTCTGATATCAAGTTTGCTCATATAAATGTGATTGACCCCTTTTAGGGGCAGCTATTTAAAAGCTAAAAATAGAAATACCTTTAAACGTCTATTTCTACAGAAATATTTGGTGGATGATCACTAAACTTTGTCTGTAGCATTATTTGGTAGTCTTTTATCAATTTTGATCAGATTTATTTGATTGGCCCCTTGTAGGGGCCGCTAAAGCTAAAAATAGAAATACCTTCAAATGTCTATTTCTACAGAACTAATTGATGGATGATCACTAAACTTTGTCTGTAGCATTCTTAGGTACGCTTTTATCAAGTTTGCTCATATTAATGTGATTGGCCCCTTTTAGGGGCCACTAAAGCCAAAAACCTTTAAACATTTCCTACTAAAATAATTTATAGATGATCACCAAACTTTGTAGCATTATTAGGTAGTCTTTTATCAAGTTTGTGCATATTAATTGGATTGGCGCCGTTTAAGCTAAAGCTTAAATGCCCCAGGTCATGACATTTCTTCAAATTATTGTTTAAACATTTTCTATGGTCAAATTAAATATCAGAAAATATTGACAATGGATAATTTCCAACTCTGAAAAGCAGTCGTTTTTGGTGAGCGGCTCAGGGCCATCATGGCCCTCTGTTTTGTTTTGTTGCGTATTATCGCAATGTTTTGTAAATGTTCTCAGATTCATATTAAAGGAACTCCACAGAGATTTAAACCATAAAATTTTAATATCTCACACAGATCAACTGGTGCACCTAAAACGGAAATATATACAAAAGATAATTAAGAAATTTACCGAGAAATACACTGAAAGTTGTATGTTTGTGTTATTCTCGATCCGATTTGAGTGAAAAGCGTTTAAACGCTTTTCAATTTTAGGTCATTTTTGACAATTAAAACAATTATTTTGGAAAAACAAAGCGAGCTAATGATCTGACATTTTGCACATAAAATGTTGGTATAGACCTACATCAGATGGAGTAATAATCTTAAAAAAATTATTCGTCCCGTCGTGTCAAAAAACCTCAGTGGAGTCCCTTTAAGACAGTTAGATAAATATTAATTAATGACAAAATAATAAACTGTAACGCTCAATTTACTGACCCCATTTTCTGTTACAATAGGACTTATGCTGGATATTTCTAACGGTATTTTCGGTTGATTTCATAAAAGCAACCTCACACTCATGTTTTTTTTTTAATTAATAAAACGAGTTGGGGTAAAGTGATCGAATACTCTCGACAGGTAAAAACAAAGTTTTCAATCACTTTAATTCGCTTATTAAATGTATTCAGAATGTTAAGATTTTCTATTTATGATAAACTCTACCCTCTATTTGCAAAGATCAATAAGCATTTAATTTAAAATTGAAAGAAAACAATCTAAAGTATTTCATTACAGAACATTGTCCGTAACTTTTATCATAAAAGCAATTTTCTTTTAATAATACATACACTTATAGAACTTTGTGCAATTTAATTGACTCAGCTATGAAAGGTAAACGTTCATTGGAAAAAAAAACTTACTTTAATCCTGACTTTAACTCCGTCTACAATAACACTTTGAAGATAATGTTATGTGATTGCATGTATATCAACTTAGTTTATCAAATGTGTGTCACTTAATCACTGACACTGTTTACTACAAGAATATGTTCACCTGTTCGGAAAATGAAATTGTAAGACAGTCCATGGATTATATATCTTTCAAATGATAATCAACTTGAATGAATTTTGCAATTTTTAAAGCAGTTAGTGCCTGTTATGTAATTTTTAAGGAGATATTAAGTAGTAATGGAGGATTTCAAATATATTTCTTAAACTCGGTCATGTTTGTTAAGGCGATCTATCACCTGTAATCCAAGATTAAGGTCAAATATGTCCAAACTTGCATTATGTCAAATATAACCAGCTGTAAGATAATCAGTTGTATTTTTGAAGAGATATTCAACACACTTACTGTAAATCGAAGTGCAGTTTAAAGGCAACAATATCAAAACCATACAATGTATTATATTAATTTACATAAAAATTGTTTAACATAACCTCTTTAAGTTGAGTTTGCTTATCATTGGTAACTTTATAACATTAGAAAAAGAAACACTATAAGACCTTTGTTTAAACGTTTATATTAAGTCTTGTGAATAGTCATGAATTTATGGTACATGAATATAATCGAGTCTCTTTATTGTCAACATTTCGTGTTTTATTTGAATTCTTTCATCACTTTTATATCGGTGATGCTCATTCCAAACTAAATTGTACAGTAAAAATCTTAATATTATCAATAAAAGATGTGCCCCTTTCATTCTTGAACATTGCGCAAAAGTATTTCTTCTTAAGATAGATTACTTTTTCACAAACTTAAAAGTAAGACTATTATTATTTATCAAGTTAAATGTATTGTTGCAACCAGGCGATGTTAATCTATGGGTAGCGTATAAAAAGAACCAACGAGCAAAACTATGCCTCTTTAGTTCTGCACAATGTCGTAAAGTGTCGTAAAGTAGGAGTGTCTAAAACCAGTAAATGTTAGAGCCACATGTTATACAAGTTAAGTTTTTTCTGATGTTGAGAGTTTGGCTCTACACGGATGATTATAGGGTTATTAAATATAAGGAAAGACTTCATTTTATTGCAAAGGAAACAGGACACATTCATGGTAGAACTGTGTGTCTCTATTCAATGAAAATAGGTACATGTAGATTTATTGTAGTTGTAGCAAAATTATAAAAATAAATACCTCTTGTATACAAAACTGCGCGATGGAATTTCAAGAAAATCGCTTCGCAAAAATTTACAAAGATCTGTCGACTTTTATCGGCATGGGAATATATAATATGCCAAATGATATTTTTATCAAGAATCATTAAATTTAAAAATTTTCTATCTTGCTTAATTTATTAAATAAATAACTGTTAATATTAGGTATCAGATATTTCACTAAAATGCTACAAATATATACTTATTCATCTTATAATATGAATGAATGTTATGTACTCTAAAATTGTATTATTTTATTAACCTTAAGTTACCAGGGATTATTGTCAGAATGAGAATGGAATTTGACAAAGATTTACCCTAGACATTTCAAGTTGTGGAGACCCAGAATGACGGGGAAAAATTAATGAACCCAAGGATTGCGCACAAATAGAATACATATATGTGAGTGTTCAAAAATAAGTATTTTTCATTTCGTATACGTCTCATTTAAGGACTTTGTTAACAGACAATAAATTAGTTTCATCCTGGTCCAAAAACATTATGTTCTGTCCTTAGCTGACAGATAGATAACGAAACGACCCAAGTTGCTTTATGGATTTATTTCGTAAGAACTGGAACAAACAAGAAATACATATTAAGTAAATAAGTCTTGAGTTATTTATCATTCTGATATGTCGAGACAAAGTTATAACTAGTTGACCAGAAAAGATGTACTTAAAATTATTTAATAAAGCTACACAAAAATAATAATGTTTTACCAACTGACTAGAAAGTTAAAGGTATGAATTGAATTTTTCTATCAACAACCAATATAGTCTATAAGTCTATTCAAGTATGTAAGCAAAATATATGATCCAAAAATGTAGTAAGTAACATATTTGTTTTACATATGAAAAATGACCTACGTCATGCACTGTCTAACTTGGCTTGAAATGACTGGACAGTATGCTTCCTGTCTTAACACTCATCTCTGTAAACAAACAATTATAATTGTAACAACCTTAACATATCAAAAGGTTTTAAAGCAATACAGTGAATAATACTGCAAATATCTCAAAAGGTTCTAGTCTCAGACAAAAGGGCATGACACCTCAATTAGCATCATTACAAAATAGCCCAACGTAACACTCAACTGGTATAAAAATTACTTAAATTGTCACAAATCAACAGTTAAAACATAAATCTATTTAACCATCTTTTCTTTCACACACAATGATTTAGTGGCATATTACCCAAATGAAAATAGTGGTGCTTAACCTAACCGTACGGAATGGGAACGGCTAGCACGGCAAAAAAGCGCCTATGATTTTACACACACAACGGACTCTACATGCTTAATTAACGTGATCTTTATATGGAAAAGGAAAGAAAATATACTATAACAATCACATAATACAAAAATAGGCCATAACTTACTCGCTAACTCAAAGAGATGCGGGAAAAAATTAGATTTAATTTGCCGCAAAATAAGGCGGAGAACGTAATTTCTGCAAAGCGTGAAAACCAGTAGCAGCATCGCTAAAGTTTACACCGTTCCGGTACACATTATATTATCTAGGTCGTACACAATTCTGATGGCTCTAAAACAAACTTACCCTCCATTTATTAGTGCTGTTGACAGTTACCAAATGGGTTATCTTCCATTTTCATTTGCTCATTGGCTTGATTATCATTCTCTTCCATTAAAAAGCTGCTTAACGGTTTCTTTCACCTGTATTTGCTTCTGAATCGCTTGGTTGTATTTTTCTAAAGGGTGATGAAATATGTCCAAAATCCTTTTTGCGTCTTGTACCCTCTTTGTCGAATTTGAAAATAATGATATGCAAATAAGACCGCTATTCACACGCTATTCGCTGAATGAGGAAAGTGAACAGTGGCTGTTACTATTTGCTGTTATATCTGGTTCAAAATATTCGTTATTTTTTAGACTTTACAAAACAATGTTTAAATTCTTGTTTACTCATGTTTTGATGCTGTATCCCACATCCGCACACAAACTTGACTGTGATAAATTGTTTAGAACTTGCTTAGCGATGCAGTGTATTTTGCCGTTGACCTGAAAAAGTCACTGTAAGATTTTGAAACATTCACAAAACACATAACACTTGTCTGGTTCTGCGAGATACATTAAATAAATTGCTTTTTACGGTGCGGAGCAGCCAAATATCTTGATAACGCTGAGTGCAAAGTTTTAAAGATTATTTCCCAAAATACACAACTTGACTTGATCATTCCAGTAACGTTTGGGTGACAATACATAAGAAGTTATTAAGGATTATCCTGAAAAGGTTTGTTGACAGACGGAAAACGGACACTCGTTCTAACGTTTAGGTTTTATTTGAATATTGTATTGTTCTAAAAAGCCACAAAAAACCAATAATCCACATTAAACTTTAATGAATAGGATCAAAATAAGAATCGTGTCTATTGTTCACATAGCTACATTAACTCGTAATGTAAGCGCCGACGGATGAACAAACAGACGGACGGACAGACGACGAAGAAGTGATCCATATATAACACAAAATGCATGTAATCATGATCAGTGTCGTTTGCATGCACAGAATTATAGTTCCGTTTAATATTATAATCACCGATGACAAGTACCGAGGGAGTTCTTTTCTAATGTTTAATCACGCCCCTCATCTGCTGTAATGATGATAATTAATGAGCATTTATAACTGGTTTGTTTTCGTCTTGAACTGTAAAAATTCTTTCCTGCATATTCGATTCATCATAAATGCACCTGTGTATAAACAAATAATTCTCGATTGTATAAATGGAAATGTAGGACGCGGTAAAGGAAATGCAAGCGAATTGAATTTCCGAAGTAACTGTGTCTTTGTACCGCCACAAAAGAAAATCAAACCATATAAAAACAAGAGCGATCAGTAATCACATGTGTCGCCTCATGATAGCCAATTTCATATTGGGACAAAGTTTGTTACAGACGGACAGATAGACGGACAGTGCACAACTAGACTTGGTACTGATCATTCCTGTAAAATTGCACCAGTAGTTTATGAGGAGTAGTCCGGACAAGCTTTTGCGTATCTGGCAACACACAGAAAAAAACACCTTTTTATCAAAGGGCCATAACTCGGCAAAAAATCATTCAACCGGAAAACCCATGCAATATGCGCAAGGACTTGAGCTACAGATCAATCCTGTAAAGTTTCATTGAAATTGCTTTAGTGGTATAAGAGAAGTAGTCCGGACAACCTTTGAAAAAAAAATTATTAAAGGGCAATAACTCTGACAAAAATCATTGAACCGGAAAATGCTGATATTTTGCACAACTAGACTTGGTACTGATCATTCCTGTAAAGTGTGGATGAAATTGCACCAGTAGTTTATGAGGAGTAGTCCGGACAAGCTTTTGTGTATCTGGCAACACACAGAAAAAACACCTTTTTATCAAAGGGCCATAACTCTGCCAAAAGTCATTCAACCGGAAAACCCTTGCAATATGCGCAAGGACTTGAGCTACAGATCAATCCTGTAAATTTTCATTGAAATTGCATAAGTGGTATAAGAGAAGTAGTCCGGACAAACTTTAAAATTAAAAATTATTAAAGGGCCATAACTCTGCCAAAAATCATTGAATCGGAACATGCTGACAATATGCACAACTAGACTTGGTACTGATCATTCCTGTAAAGTTTGGATGAAATTGCACCAGTAGTCTATGAGGAGTAGTCCGGACAAGTTTTGTGACGGACAGACAGACGGACAGACAGACGACGGAGAAGTGATCCCTATATGTCGCCACTACTCCGTAGAGGCGACACAAAAATAAATACATCCTGTCCTCCCTCAGAGCAGAAACGTCAATAATATCGTCAACGACCCTTTCACCTAAACGGGATATAGACTAAATAGGAGGAAAGTGTGTGGTTATTATAATCTGCGACAAGACGAATGTATGCAATTGTTAATCAAGGGCCTGAAGATACCAAAATGTTCTACACTGAACTTAAAATAAAGTTATGAATAAAGACTGATTCGGAGAAAGTGTACTCAGTATTAATAACACATAACTGTGTACGCAGTATGATGTTTTAGAGTGTACGCAGTATCAAATGTCTTTTTTCTGTAAATAGTGCGTTTTAATACATTTTTCGTACAAAGGAAAAGAACAAAGATTGGAAATATATTTTTAAAATAAGTTCTATAATAAACTCACCTCCAGTCGTCTGAAACTTTCAGGTTTCGACAATGTCTCAATTTCTGTAACATTTCAACGTCGGGTGTACGCAGTATTCAGAATCCATATTGCATTCAACGGAAAATACTGACGGGAAAGTGAAGAGTTGTGTCAAGGCATTTTGTATAGTAAAATTGGAAGTAAGGACATCTTCTTTCCAAAAGAAATTAAATTTAAATCGCATCTGATTAATTTACATGGTTCCTTTTTGTTAAAAATACCGGTTGATAAAGGGTTCGCGAGATCAGGGTTTTGAGGATGCGTGCGCATCGTATGACCCCCTTGTTTAAGACGTAAGCAATATTCTCCTTGTCTCGGTCAAAACTAATGCGTTTAACAAGATACTGTTTCTTCCATCGCAGAAGTATCAGTCTGTCGCACAAAGAGAAAATGAAAACCTAATGTTTTGATTTAGAACAAATATATTTCTCCTTTATATTCAACGGCAGCAATTAATATTGCAGGGTATTTGCCGTAAATAACATCTACTGGTGTTTTTATATTAAAAGAAATTCATGTTTAGATATGGAATTCTGCTAGTGCTTGGGGATGGGGACGTCTTCGGGAGCTTGTTATTACCTCTGAACAGGCTCAATCAAACTGCGCATTTGGCATTTTACATATGATAAAATTAAACAGTTACTCCAAGCTTATGCCAATGCACGCCACTTAAGTTACAATTACCAAAAAAGCAAACAGCTTCACAAAGTAAACAGTCTACCTCTGTGCAGACTCAGTCAACATAAAAAACTTCTACAAAGAAGCAAACTGCAAACAATCAAATAGCATCGTCTGAGAAAGTTTATCAAAAACAGTCGCCTAAAGAGCGAATTGTCATCACAGATTGGGTGAAAAAAAGCAATGCGGAACCCGATCAACACAGAAAATCGGTTCGACCTACTTCACGACACCGAATTGATGGAGGATGAGGATTTATACCTCTCCCTTCCTCGAACTCCAAATGCCAGAAGTCCAATAAAGTTTCCTACTTTATATAAATATTTTTTAATATGGATTATAGAAGTCATTCTATCCTACAATGGAATTGCCGAGGTCTTAAGTCAAATTATAATGATCTACTTTTACTATTATCAAACTTCTCTCCAAATGTATTATGTCTTCAGACTTTTATCTCCTAAAGATAATATCTCTATAAAAGATTATACACTTTATAATTATATATGCATTAGTAACGCCAGAACATCAGGTGGTACAAGCATTGCTATCGCAAATTGCATTCCTCAAAAAGAATTAAAAACTTAACACAAGATTACAAGCTTAAGCTGTGCAGGTGACCTTACATCGACCACTAACAATTTGTTCTTTATACCTTCCTCCAAATTTAACGGTAACAAGTGATGAAACTTGAAGTAATTGTTCGACAATTACCATCAACTTTCCTTTGTTAGGCGACTTTAATGCTCACAATCCTATGTGGGGCAGTACATCTACAAATAATAAGGGTAACATAACTGAAAAATTTATAGATAACTTTCAGCTTTCTTTATTAAACAATCGGTCACCTACATATTTACATCCAGCTACAGGTACGTTTTCTTGCATCGACGTTCGATTGTCCACTCTGCTATATACTTGGACTTCGATTGGAACGTTTTAGATGACCAGTACGGCAGTGATCATTATCCATTGCTACTAACATCAAATGATCCTATACCAGATGAAGGACGTCAAATTTTCAAATTTAAGAAAGCAGATTGGGAATCATTTACTAGGCTCTGCTCTATTGATCTAACACAAAATGAATTTGATTTCACCTCTGATGATATAGCTGAAACTTTCTTTTCACCATTACATACGATTGCCTGCAAAGTTATTCCATTAAAAAAAATAATAAAAGTAACAAAATCAAAAAACCATGGTTTTACGATGAATGTAAAAAAGCCGTTCGTATACGTAAAGCTTCACTCAAAAAGTTTGAACATAGCCCTACAACAGAAGACCTTGAACATTATAGAATATTTAGAGCCAAAGCTAGAAGATCAGTGCGTCAATCTAAACGCCAATCGTGGCAATCTTATGTTTCAAATATAAATTCAAATACTCCTATTAGGAAAGTATGGGATGCAGTACGAAAAATAAGTGGTAAGTATAGAAAGAGTCCAACTGTTCACTTAATAACTGGTGATGACCAATATGCCAAAACAAAAACGGATATTGCAGAAACTTTGGCTAAAACGTTTAAAAAGAACTCTTCTTCAAGCTATTATTCAAATAAATTTCAACAACATAAAAGTAAAGCTGTGAAAGTGCATATTAATTTTACTTCAACAAACGACGAAGATTATAATTCCCTTTTCTCTATTGATGACTTAATTTATTCAATCAAAACTGCAAAAGATAGTGCTGCAGGCCCGGACGAAATTTACTACCAGTTTCTTAAACATTTACCACCCCAATCCCTAGACTTGCTTCTTAAAATTTTTAACAAAATTTTGGTATCTGGTGAATTTCCCAAGACTTGGAAAAATGCGTTGGTTATTCTTATCCCTAAACCTGGAAAAGATTCAACTGACCCTACAAATTATCGTCCAATTTCACTTACAAGTTGCCTCTGCAAAACATTCGAGAGAATGATAAATAATCGGTTAGTTTGGTATCTAGAAAAAAATGGAATTATCACTAATTTTCAGTCAGATTTTCGTAAACAGCGAAGTACAAACGATCATCTTGTACGACTTGAGACTTTTATTAGAGAAACCTTTGTAAATAAACAACACCTGGTATCAATTTTCTTTGATCTTGAGAAGGCTTACGACACTTCTTGGAAATATGGTATCCTAAAAGATCTAAAGGATGCTGGACTTAATGGCAGACTTCCTCTTTTCATTTCTGGATTTTTAAACGATAGGCACTTTAAAGTAAGACTTGGTTCAACTTTTTCTCAGGACCACCAACAAGAACAAGGTGTTCCTCAAGGAAGCATACTCTCTGTTACACTTTTTGGCCTTAAAATAAACAATATTGCTAGCGCTGTTACACCAGGCATAGATTGTTCTCTATATGTAGACGATTTTCTTATCTGCTATCGATCGAAAAGTATGAGAACAATTGAACGGCAACTTCAACAAAATTTAGATAAAATTCAAAAGTGGGCAATAGAAAATGGTTTTAAATTTTCAAAGTCAAAAACTCAATGTGTTCATTTCTGTAGATTGCGGAAACAACATAATGACCCTGAACTTTACATATCTGGTTCTAAAATTCCAGTAGTTCATGAAGCTAAGTTTTTAGGAATTATATTTGATAAAAACTCTCTTTTATACCACATATTAAACATTTGAAAACTAAATGCCTATAGCTTTAAATTTACTTAAGGTTTTATCAAGTACAAATTGGGGATCAAATTCTTCCACATTACTGAAATCATACAGAAGTCTTATCCGATCAAAATTAGATTATGGTTCTGTAGTATATGGGTCTGCAAGAAAATCATATCTTCAAATGCTAGATACCATACATCACCAGGGTTTACTTTTAGCTTCAGTTGCTTTTCGCACTTCACCTGTAGAAAGTCTATATGCGGAAGCTGGGGAACCATCTCTTCATCTTCGTCGAAAAAAGCTATCACTTTAATACGCATCTAGAATTTCATCTAATAGCAAAAATCCAGCTAAAATATTATTTTCAAACCAAGTTATACTGAAGAATTTGTTAACAAACCAAAGGAAATAAAACCATTAGGACTTCGTTTAAAAGATGATTTAGATAATCTTAAAATTAATCCAGACAGTATCCTTCAAAATGACGATGAGGATGTTCCACCTTGGACTTATAATTCCCCGAAAATAAATATTAACCTTTCAAATATAAAAAAGTCATCAAATTCACCTGAATACTTCATAAAGAAGTTTCTAGCAATTAAGGAAGAACATGAAGATTTTATACATATTTATACGGACGGTTCAAAAGAAGGTTGCAAAGGTTCAAAGGCTGTGTTTGAAAATAATTTTACATCTAGTATAAGGTTACCAGATAATGCATCAATTTTTACTGCTGAAGAAAAAGCTATCGATTTAGCATTGTAATACATAGCACAGCATACCCACGATAAATTTGTGATATTTTCTGACTCGCTTTCTGTTTTAATATCCATTAAAAATAAAAAATCTGACAATATCATGGTAAAGAAACGATTACCGATTTCATGATATACTAAAAACAAAATATGTTAAATTATATTGGATTCCAAATCATGTAGGAATACGAGGAAATGAAAAAGTAGATGCTTAAGCTAAACAATCATTAAATTTTCAAAAAACTGACTTATTGTTACCTGCTTGTGATTTTAGACCGGCAATAAATAAACTCGTATCATCTGAATGGAAAGCAAATTGGGACAATGCCGTTTATAATAAACTTCACGATATAAACACATCTCTTGATGTGTCATCATCTCTGTCTCTGTCAAACCGCCGTGATCAAACAGTTCTTCTTCGATGCCGAATCGGACACACTAAAATTACCCATTCTTATCTCCTTACAAATGACAATGCTCCTTTCTGTGTAGGTTGTAATGAAAATTTTACTGTCAAGCATTTTCTTCTTGAATGTCATGTTTTTTCACAGGCCCGTAATAGATTTTATTCTGTAAATTCACTCAAAGATCTTTTTAATACAATCCCATCAAAAAACATAATTGATTATTTGAAAGAGATAAACTTGTATTCTAGGATCTAATTGGTTCATTTCTATTGTCAATTACAAAGTTTTGCATAACATTTTAAGCCTATTATAGCATTCGGCACGATATGGCCAGTTATGTGTTGACGTGCCGTAAAAATCCAAACAAACAAACTCCAAGCATTTATTTTATCGCATATGAAATTACATATGCATAGATAATTCAACGATTATAAAAGCAAGGGTACTAAAACATGTGAACCATATGCAATATCGTAAGCAAAAACCATTAGTTTTATTAATGTTCAAATATGAGGTTGATTATTGAACTTCGTTTTCAAAAAATGGATCATTATAAAGTGTGTCCTTAATATGTTCTAAATTCAGGCTTGTCTCGGTGTCGGTATCATGCGGAAACAAACCCTGTGAATAATTTACTAAAATGTGCATATCAAATATCTATACAAATTTTGGTGCCAATGGACTTGTTTGAAATCTTGGGTATTTCTGTTCAAAAAAGGCTTAGGATTGTTTGCAACATTTACTAATTTATGTAAGTCTAATACCATTTTATCTTTATTTTCGGTAAATGAAACTTGTGTAGTCATGCTGTAGTCTCAAATTATCCTTAAAACAGTGATAACTAAGAAAACTTTATTTAGTACCGACCCTCAACTATGTTTTTTAGCTTACAATTTTTATCAAACCAAGCTTGAACATAAGTATCACACCTTGCAAGTTTAAGCTTTTAGATTTGCTCTGAACAATACAAGGTAGAAACTCAGTCTCAAAGAAAATTATCTTCAATAGGTATGGTACTGTTATATATTTTATTAAGAATGTCACCAAGGTTCTCATATAGCAATCAGTCAGTTGAATATTCAATATAAATAGCAAATTTATCATTTCTCGTGGTAGAAATAACGAATAACAGTAAATTTGTAATATTTACCCTCGAACAAATTCAGTTTACAATGATAGATCAATAGATAGATAGGGTTCCCGCGATTTTTTCGTGAAGGAGGTCAGACTCTCTAACTGATTTTCCCATAGACTTTCATTATGAGAAATGGTCCCTAATTCTACATTAAATTGAGTTATCATGTTAAAGAGATCATTTTTTCTATGAATGAAATGGTTGACACATAAAAATAATCTGGTTATATAGGGGTAACCAACCTACTTTCTTTGCAAAATGACTTCAAAGAGGATTTCACCTTAAACATTCTACAGTGCTTTCATGTAATAGTTGTAAACCAGTTGTTTACGGCAGTTTGCAAGTAAAGATATATAACATTATTTTGGAGGATAATGCCGCTTCACATGTACATTTTATACAAACAAACCATGCACATGGAAGTTTACATGATGCACTTTAAAGGGAATCCTATACTTTTGGCCTACCGATAGGGGTACTTGATTTATATAGACTTGTATAGGACTTCATGTATAAACTTCATTTTTGGAGACATCTTGATGAGTTCTACCTACCACATATATCTTCTGGTCAAGGTCACTAGGACTTAATATATATATCAAACATTCAGCGGGCTATAAAGGGAAAGTGCTACACAGGGACTTGAATCGTTCAATCTTTATATCTCTAGTCCTCGGTGACCGCTTAAGGGCCAATTGGCACCTTATAATGAATGTAATGTTCGTCTTGAATGAAAATTTGACTTTTTAACACACCCAAGAGAGTAGAAATGACAAAGCGAGCCGTGTGTTAATGTGATGAATGTTTGGTAAAGGTGCATATACCATACAGAAACATATACTGACTCATCAAAGACCTTCTTACGTAATATCATGCGCATTTTCTTAACGGTACTTTCATTGTAAGTAATAGGACTTGAATATCAGTGGTTAATTTCACACCGCATTATTTGTTCAACTATTAAACTTTCGATTGTAGAAATACAATTACAGGCTATTTCCTCATACCTCAAGAGTTAATCCTTCTGTTAACAAGTGTACTTCCAAGAGGTGCGGATTTTGAATTTTTTTCTTTTACACAGGTGGTGTTAATCCTAAAGTTAATGGCAAAACATTTGAAGTAAATAAACATTTTAATTCAGCTAAAGAAAGAAACTCAGATACAGAAATAATTATATTTAACATGAAGTGCCATCGGTTCCAGCATTCAATATGTAGGAAAAACAGAAAGTTCTCTAAAAAAAATTATAAAAACATTTCTAAGAAAATCGAAACATAGCAGCGAATAAACTATTTTATACTCAATTACAACAAAATTCTTTCCGATTTACATTTTGAGTCTAATACGCCAAATTTAAAATGTTATAAACGACAAGAGAGTCATTAATTTATTTCTTAAAGGATTCCTTCTGATTCCGTCTGTAATGTTGACAATAATGCACTAAATACATGAAAGCATAATATTTTTCAATAACTGAATCATATATTCAATTAATGCCAGGAATGGACATCTTCAACAACCATGGCTTTTCTTAAAACAACTTTCAAGGATATAAATCTTCCACTCTCAAGGGTGTTATTCCGGCAAACCAGGCGGTCATTAACACTTTATATCGTATGACGAATGCGTTATTTAATTCTAAATTAACCTAACACTCTAATTATAATATTAATAAATAGTCTAAAACCATTGTTTCTGGAAAAGCCATTGCTGACAATCATATTTCTAATATTTCTAACTTTATTGTTCGTGTTAATGAAAACATGTCAAACTTCCTTAAATATAATGGATTCCAAAATTTCTTATAAAACTTATTCTTTTTCTTAAGCTACAAGTTATTTTTTCAATCTATTTTATTGACTTCTTATCTGACTGTCTGTCAGAAAACGGTTTTATCTGTTGATTTTTACTAAGGTGATACGTTTTTGTGGAGTATATTTATTAGTTACAATGTACGGTTATAATCAGATACAAAGTTGCTCGCAGTTTATAGAAACTCTCAGTGCATTTTAAAAGTCTGTTCAGGAAAGCGTGTTAATCATTTTCTTTCTGTCTTTTTGCCCTTTTCCTTGTTTTTGTGTGTGTGTTTCTTTGTTTGTATGTTTTCGTTGTTTTTTGTTGTTGTTTTTTTAAGCCGTAGTATCGTAGTTTTGAAGGAAGATTTTTGTACTTGTCTAGTTTTGTTAAAGTGTGGGGATCTTGACTTATCTTGATTAATTGGTTGATTTGATTATTTGGTGGTTGAATTATGTTTGATAGTTGATCCATATTTTGTTCGGTTGGATTAGACATATTTGTTGAGTTGTATTCGGTGATTTTGTCTTGTCAATAGTTTCACAGTTAATGCTTTGTTTCTGATGATATTTGTAAATATTGATTGTTTTTGCATTGTTTTGTGATGTTAATGAAAAGCTGTTAAGTTAATAATTTGTGTTGAATGTTTGTTACTTATTCTGTATTTTAGAGTTGTTAACAAAATAATTTCGCGTGCCTGATTTTGATGCAATTTATATTGTGTTGTAATCGTAAGTTATTTAAATCTTGGGCTCATTGTTTTATATAAAAGACGTTTACAAGGGTTGTCAGAGAAGTAAAGATACTTTATTATAACTGCTTTATTTACAGTCAGTATAGTTAATACTTCTGCTTAAAATACAGGTAGTTTAATATGTATATCATCTTTTGAAACGCTCTACATCGAAATTCTTTCTACCTCTCTAAATAATCGAATCGTTTCCCAGGTAACATGTGTTACGGGCGGCGCACTCAATATTATTATTGCTGGGTCGTGAGGGGGTTGTGTTCATTGAACGCCGCCTTTCCTTGTTGATCTTGTTTATCAAATTATATGACGCCGAGAGAAAATTTGCCTTTTAAAGCCTTGCAAAGACGTAATTACGGTACGTTTGTGCGTGCATAAATCGTGACGTTAATTTCCATATCATTTACAGAAGGCATCGCTATTGAACTCGTCATTGTCTATGTAGTGAAAGAAATCATGACGTCAACAGTGGATGTCAAGCTATTCTGTTCTGTCATGCGTTTTTTGAATACACCAACACATACCTATAACTTGGCTTAGGATGCCTGCAAATATAAACACTGCTGTTCAATTGTGTTTAGATGGCAGAAAGAGTTTAGGGAAGGGAAGGTTGTCAATCTATAGAAGGCCAACAGAGAGGTGGTTGTCTTTTAGTGTGCAATTGGGACTCGTAAAGCAGATTAGAGAACAGATTGCTATAAACCACAGGTTAAAAGCTTAGCCTAAAGATTGGGTTCGTATCAGGATACAGTTGTTTTTTTGGATGCTGAAAGATCTTAACATGAGCACGGTGAGCGCTAGATTGGAACCCTGACGTCTCATCGATGACCAGAAGATCAAGCGCATTGGAATTTTGGAACCGTTCCGCGGTTTTGCATAATGACCAAGACGTGAACAAGGAAAATGTTGTTCATTTGGAATACACCAGTCAAGCCACCTCCTTAGAGGGCCAGAGTGTCACGATTTGTTGGCAAGCACATGTTTGTCTTCTTTATGGACAGACAGGGCAAGATACTGATTCACCGGGCGCCCGAGGGACGTACTATCAACGCTAATTAATATTCCAAGGTAATTTTATTACATTAAATTATGTTTTAGCTCCCAAAATTTAGCGTTAATTAATCTAAATAGTTTTATAACAAAAAATGGTAACAAAAAGGACAGAAATTTAAAAACAAAAATGCAAAACAGTTACAAGTGTTTTCATTTGCTCTATTTTATCGCCACATCGTTTTTGCCGTGTGAAGGCTATAAAAAGTCGTCTCGCAAATTTAATAAGATGTGCTATATTTCCGATCCTTAAAGATCGTTCAGCACGACATTATTGTTGTATGCTCGTGTTTTTTTTAGTTCTTTCTATTCGGCTCATTTCTACATTGGTGGTTCCAGTATTCCACACTTGAATACTGTTTAATCACCCTGACGATATGTGGCCTGCTTTTTAAATTTGTCGTTTGACAGCTTATCTGTGATATGCAGGCTTTATAACCTCTGATCCCCTTTCGAAATTCTATTTTGTTTAGTTTCGTTTCGCCCATTGTTTTCTTGTTTAGGGCATACGCATACTTTTTTTACTTGGGGACTATAAGCCACTTTTCATGGAATGGTAAGCAAGTATCACATTGAAGGTTCCATAATAACCGCTGTATGAACACATCTGCGAATGTTTCCAAATTCAAAATTTTCACCATTTTCGTGTCTAAATGTAAGTGAAGATAAAGTTGTTGCGTTTCAGAATAAGCATGAAAAGCATGAGAAGTTTGATCAGTGTTTCTGTAGGGGAATTTTAATTGTACGAGAATCCCACCCTTCTTTGCACGCGGTAATGCAATCTTCGTGAGAGATGTTAGTGTAAAATACAATGAAATCGGTAGACACCAGGAGTTGGCCAGATAAATCTTTCTGTGATTCTAATTTTCTTAGAAAATCAGTGGGGTCCTGAAAATGAGAAGGCAAAGCTTGTACAAATGACCGGAGATGGTGGTCGACAAATTCTGAAACGGATAGGTGACCGTTGGCAGATACAATGGGACGGCCTGGGGTTGCTTCTTTGCATAATTTTGGAAGAAGGTAAAATCTGCCAGCTTTAGGCTAAGGGACTTTTTGCTCTCTCTCAGAGATGAATCCTTGTTTGAACATGTCTTCAACGACAGAGGAGACTTTGTCTGCAAATTCTAGGGTAGGATTACCTTGGTTGTTAACTGTTAACCTCTATTTAGGTGGTAAACACTAAAAATCCTAAGGGTTTAAAAGTTTAAGAACTATGTTACACATGACTTGTTTTTTGTTTTGTTTGTTTGTTTGTTTGTTTGTTCGTTTGTTTTACGCCTTTTCCCAAAAGTATTTCAATCATATAGGCGGGTAGTCTCCTAACCATCGTTCCTGGAGAGTTACACCAGTACTAGACTACCTTCCTCCGCGCTAAACTACCAAGGCATCTCCCGGGGATCGAACCCACGCCAGAGAGGTAACTTGGTTAGAAGTCATCGACTCTAACCCATCGACAACGGAGGCGGTCACATTTCTTTTAGATTTAAAAATATGTATGCTCATATTATCTGTCAATTAAAGAAAAAAGTCAAAACATTTTAATTTTTCTCAAAAGGTGTAGAAACAGTTAAAATGTATTGATTTGCTGTTCGAGAGTTCTTTTTGTACCCCCACTTTAAGAGGGGCAATTAGATTTAGCTTTGTCCATTCGTTCTCATTTTGTGTCGTACGTTGCTCAAAAAGTATAAGATCTAGAGTCATGACACTTTACAGGAATGTTGCTCAGCATGTGTAGATGTGCACCTGGGTATTTATGAGTGGATTTATTCAGTATTTGTAGAGATATTGTCCTTAACTTAGTAAACCTTTGCAGTTATAAGCTTGTGTCGCACGTAGCTCAAAACTTACTTGATGTAGAGTCATGAAATTTTCCAGGGATGTTGCTCAGCATATGTAGTTGCGGTTGTGCACAGGGGATTTGCTTGAGGATTTATTCTGTTTTGTCAGAGTTATTGCTGTTGACTTAGTGAAAATTTGTAATTTTAACTTGTGTTGCACGTAGCTCAAATAGTATTTGACCTAGGGTCATGAAACTTTACAGGAATGCTGCTCAGCATACGAAGTTGTGCACCTAGGGTTTTGCTTATAGTTCTTTTCTGTTTTGTCACAGTGTGATTGTCCTTGACTTAGTAAAATTTTCAATTTTCAACTTGTTCGTGCATAGCTCAAAAGTACTTGACAAAGAGACATTAAATTTTACTGGAATATTGATCAGCATATGTAGTTGTGCACCTGGGTATTTTCTTGTGGATTTATTTAGTATTTGTAGAGTTATTGCCCTTCACTTAATAAAATTTTGCAATTTTCAACATGTGTCGCATTTAGCTCAAAAAGAATTTTACCTAGGGTTATGAAACGTTACAGGAATATTGATCAGCATGTGAAGTTGTGCACCTGGGTATTTATTTAGTATTTGTAGAGTTTTGCCTTTGACTTAGTAACAATTTACAATTTTCATCTTGTGTCGCACATTACTAGAAAAGTATTTGACCTAGAGTCATGAAATTTCACAGGAATGTTTCTCAGCAAATGAAGTTGTGCACCTGAAGTTTTGCATGTGGATTTTTTATCAGTTTTGTTAGAGTTATAGATCTTGACTTTATTTGCAAAGATTATAATTTTTATTCCATATTTTTATTTGGATTTTTTTTCCAGTGGATTAGGAAATAATATACAATTTTCAATTGGTATATAACCCAATAAAGGCTATGAAATAAGCAAAAAATCCCTATTTTCATCTAAAACCAGTTATGATTGTCAAAATACATATTGGCAGATAACAATAATGAGCAGGGCAGAACATAAGAAACTCAAACCACGAGCTAAATTTCAGCAATTGGGATTGAGTCATTAAACTACTGTATATTTTTGGTTAGTTTATTTTGAAATTACTTCTTTACAATAGAGATACACTAAAGGTATATTTTTTATCTTTTTTGTAAAGACTTGTAATTTAAAAGAATGCTTCAAATTAGATAAAATAATACAGTTATTTGTATTCAAGTATCATTGTATATGTTTAATATGATGATAAATAGTTACGTTTAGATAGTAAAACTTAGTTTATAAGTTGTTTTTTTTTCAGCTCATTGAAATTGCTATAATACGAATCAATCTTATTTCCTAATAAGCATCTTTATTTTATCATTGACCTCAGTATAATTGTGATTTATATATCATTTAACATGACCCTTGATTGGAAATAGAAGTTAAAATATACCATTAAATGAACTTTCTTTTATTGTTATGATTGAAGAATAGATATATCTAGTAAAGATGTATTCAAGATTATTATTGGGGCGGGTGTTAGAATTAATAATGAGCATCATTCATTTCCAATCTAGGTATAAATCACGTGGTGGCAAGCTCATTGAAGTACATTGATCTATGCAATTTGTGTAAATTAATTTCTTTTCAGTTCTTTCTGTCATATTTCGTCACTGACAGTGCTATTTATTGCAAGTTTACAACTTTTCTAAAAACATAATTATGACATAAATAATGACTTTAGTCATACAAATTCAAGGATTTTTTATTCAATCATTGGAAATGCTTGTTTCATTATTGTTATTGTTGTGATATTCTAATTTTACCGTTGAAACGCCGTTTCATTGGCTATTTTTATCTAGGACATTATCTGGTTGAACAAGGCTATTAGGCGCACGACTGGTTTTAATTTTTTGGTTCATAATCTCATCGTTTGGTACATTTTATTTAAGACGCTGTCCATTTGACATAATTCTTTCAATACGCTTGCGAGTTTACTGATCCGATTATGAGCAGCCTTCTTGGATTGGAACCATAATAAGAACATAATAGGTCATTTCTGTCTACCTGAAGTAAAAGATTTATTATGAAAATTATTCTTAAAACTGTTAAGATTATTATGTAAGTACCTTAATTGCAAGAGATGCTCATAGAGAAAGAATATATATTCATATAAACATTATTTACTTAAATAATTATTTACTGTTGTAACAGTGGTTAGTCGAAATGTTTACATTTCTTACCAAAATGATAGGATGTATCATTTCACCACTTAATTCTTTGAAAGAAATTATAGCGATTTGGGGAAAAAAACCTATGTACCCCTCATAAACATCGCCAACGCAAATATCCGATTAAAGAATAAATCTAGAACGCTGATAATTGTCATATGATTCAATACTTTAGTAAAGTTTTCGAAAGAAGATATCATAACCTACGGAGTACTTTGTGGTTTTAAGTAAAACTCTTTTATTAGCTTTAAGTATTTATGTTTTCGATTCTTGTTCACTTTAAAAGATAAGAGCGATATTGAGTACCTTAAGTACGGTACAAGTAATATTAAAAACTAGTATTTATTTTGTTGTTTTGGTATGTTAGTCACGAAAAATATTTTAGGTTTGCTCGAAATACGACAACGTCTGCTATTTCATACGAACGTCCAATTTTAAAAATAATTTGTATTTGATTGATCTTAAAGGGAGACACAGGCAAAATTTTCATATTTTAAATTTTAATTTTCTTTCCAATATTCTATAAATGTCATCGAAATGCATAGACTAAGCAGTCTAGGGAAGAAAAATTTTCTCCATATAAAGAAAGAAATGTTACTTTCCTAACCTGACCTACGCAGGTCAGGTTAGAGCATTTAGATTTCACCATTGTTATCACCGTGAACTATAAAAACGTAAACGAACCTTTCAAATGAGCGACTTAAGCTTGTTTTAATCTTACAATATCCACAATATTTTTTTAGCTTCTAGGGATTGTAATTGTTAAATGACTTGTTTTAAAAATACTCGTTAGGTCTGTCTGCGTCGTCATTTCGTTCAACATATGTAGACTTATTTACGTTTTAAACTCACATTATATAGTATTTATACAGAAAAAAACATGCTGGGAGTTTTAATCACTTTTAAAAACTTCATTTTAGCGTAAGAAAAGTAAATATGGTAAATTTAATATTTTGTCATATATTTGCCAGAGTATCCCTTTAATCGTATTGGGACTCGCTTTTTCATGTATGTCCTTACAGATTAATAGGTTCATGTTGTTAAGTCAATGAATTCAGCTTTACATTGAACGAATTTGCCTAAATCAAATTTATTCATATATCAACGTTAATGGATTATAAATTTTAGAGACACCTATATCGTTTTCATATGAATACAGTAATATTTTTTTTATTTCAAACCACCTAATCATGAACCAAACGAAAATGATTAACAGCATCACCTATCTTTTGTATTTTGGCGTTTTGAGGATTAAAAACTTTAAGTATTCTCGTAACGACATAGCCATTATACGTTAATAAACTTTTCATGGTTTATATGCTTTTCTTCTGCATTTGTTCAAGATATGATATTTTATTTCAAAAGGCTATTATCTATCTCACCGAGACAAGATGTATGTCTAAATCCCCACTCTGCGAGTTGTTCATTGCGTAATTCGCAGCTCTTTTGAGTGCATTTAACGACCAAATTTTTTCATTGCAAGTTATGAATATCATTTAACAACCTTTTATGATTCTCCTCGTCTCTGTTATGTCATTTGCCCTTAGTTGGTAATTGTTTTGTTAAATCTGGTTACTTGTTCTTCATCATATTAAAAATTATCGAAGACTAATTTTATGTACGCTGATCAGCTAGGGCACTTATAACAACTTTTAATTAGAGATAATTTCTTTTTCTGAACCTTTCGCACAGTTATTCCGTTGTTTATTTTGTGAGTGCACAAGATGCTGTTTATCAACGTTTGCAAAAAGTATCAGACGTTGACCTACACCCCCTTCCTCCTTCGAGAGCCCCTTCATTGACCGCACTCATTAGTTACATTTTAATCTGATCATTCATTGACCGTTTGTTAAAATATTCTTTCTTCATGACTTAAACAAAAAAAATAAATCATTGCACACACACCTGTCAACCTTCCAAGATAAACGATCATTTTTTACCTGAAAAATGTAAAATAATTTTAAAACAGTTCATACTGAGGTCGTCAACATATTGAGAAAATTGACCTAGTATTTCTAAGTCCTTTCGCTATGATTGGGACGTCAAAATGAGACATCCAAAACAATGATACAGTAGGCATAAAAGCTCGTATTGATGTATCATAGTGCCCTTCCTGACTAAAGAGAACTACCAGTTTTCGCTAAAAGTTGGGACACAGGTCTTCACTACGAGATCATAGGGTATCCACACGAAAAGCACTTGTCTGACAGTTTCTTCTATTGATTGTGTTAGGGTACTAACATGCATCTTTTGCGCATAAACCCTCTATTCTCATTCCAGAAGTGGACGTGCAGTTATGTCATTTAATGATGTGTCTATGCTCAACTTCAGATTTTAATTATAAGTTTAATGCTAATGATAAAGGTTAAGAGTCAAGTTGATTGTAGTTTAAACCTCGCCGTGTAAATCGTTTAACAAATACTGATTTTAATTTAAATTCCAAATATTTTAATTAGATTTTTTCCTTCAGGAATAATAGGAAGATGGAGTTTTCAGCTGTTTTTTCTTGCTGGTTTAGTCAAACAATCTATAATATCTTTTGTTTGCTGTTAACTTATATTGATATGAGAATAATATTCACACGGTCCTTTTGTCTCGGAACACATATTATAGAAAAAGATAAAAAATAAAATAAAAAAAAAAACACTAACAACTAACAACAAAACAAGTGATGGCAGTGTAATTCCCTTTGTTGTTGAGTATAACCCAACTTTACCTAATATTAGTAATATCATTAAAAAGTATTGGGATTTACTTAAACTTTCAAGTAAATGTTCTGTGCAAAAGCTTCATGAAAGTAAACCTTTGGTTGCATTTAAAAGACCTAAAAATCTAAAAGACATTCTCGTTAATTCTAAAGTAAGGTCTAGTAACAAAAATGTGAAATGTTCATCCAAATGTAATAGAAGTAGATGTACACATTGCAGCTCTATTATTGAAAGCAATATATTTAGTAGTACTAATATTCCTGGTAAGAATTATCATGTAAATAACAATACTGATTGTTCTACGAAAAATGTTATATATCTTGTCACTTGTGATAAATGTAAAGAGCAATATGTTGGTCAAACAAAGCAAAAAGTGTCTAAACGCATGAATAGCCATAGGTTTGATATCAACAATTTTTCCGATCCGTTATTTTCAACCAATGTCGCTACACACTTCAATAAAACTAATCATTGTATTAAGGATTTTAAATTTATGCCCATAGAGATTGTCTCCGATAATATGGAACGCTTATTACAAGAATCATACTGGATTCATAAGCTTAACACATTATCTCCTAATGTTATGAATGCAAAAGTTGTGTACAATATATAACTTTGTCATTATTGAGCCGGTATACATATGCATGTAGTATGTTTTTTCTCATATCAAGGTTTTTTTATTTTTTTATTATTATTAATTATGAGAATTTTTGTATCACATGTGCAGATCCACATTAAATGTGTAATTAATTGTATATTGCTGTATTTATATTCATGAAAGATTCTGTATTTATTTGACAAAGTTTTTATTCCCGCGTTAACGTCACGTTCTGTTTAGCGTATAGTTAAACGGACGTTGCGTCATTTGTCATTTGTTATGTTATAAACGTCAATTTTTTCTGAAGAAGACTAAACGTCGAAAGCTTAAGAAAAGCGTTTGTTTTAATGAACTGATTATATATAGAAAAAGATATACAAATACTAAAATAAACTTTTCAAGAATGTTTTCTGAGTTTTTTTGTGTTTTGTAGAAAAGTCACTTCTCCAAAAGCCTTACAAGATGAAAAAGCAACTTTCGGCGAAAACGTAAGAAAATTTCCAGTTATTCAGTCATTTATCTTTTTATGCGAGATTTATACTATTTTGTAAATTCGATTATTATCATGCTTTTTACATGCATGTGAAAAGTTTAAAGAAAGAGGTACAATTTATTTTTACAATTAGAGTGAAATGATTTCAAAAAGGTGGTCATCATTTTATGGTCAAAGACGGCGCAAATGTTAACTGGACAATAGCCTCTGTAACAACATGTTACCATGGCAACGGGGGACGTCTCAAAATTGCGAAAAGTCAATATTTTGTATTGTTTTTTCCATCAATACTGATTTCAAAGTGCTGCAACTTCTCAATGGATTGAGATAGAGTAAAACGCTTTTCAGCGTTGGTTACACGTTATCTTAAGATCGACCTGAGGCCATTTTTGGCCTGTCACATGTCCAAACTTTTCTTGGCGATGAGGGGGACTACCGCCCCCTTCAAGTCCCCCAAACAGAAGGGGGCACATCCCCCTTCTTGTAACCCCTTGATGTACCATTCTGGTGGGGGCGGCGCCGAAAAGTAATCACTTTTTTAACAAGTTTTCAAATGAAAAACAGTGTTTGGAGCCTAAATAGGGCAGTTTTTCACTGTTTGAGGCCTCATAAGGGGGGTGCAAAAAGCCGTCAAAACACGTCTTTATGAGGTAAAAGGTTAAACGTGTATGAAATATTACAGGATTTTTAATTTTTTTTACTCATACAGCTTTTATTTTTTAATTGATGTATTTCATAATTAATACAAAGTGACAAGAAAGGTCCTCTGTCTTTGTGTTTAGTTAGGGGTCATTTGGGTCCAAAATCAAGGTCACCACTGTCAAAAATAGATTTTTACACTTTTACAGGTGTATTAGCCTTATTATATTGACATATGTCTTTTATATTTAGTACGAACATAAATTGAGGTCTTCTTCTTTGGATGGAGTCTATGGTCATGGTCGCCAGTGTTAAAAATTAAAGTTTTACACTTTGGCTCAAACAGCCTATATTTATTGACAGATGTTTTTCATATTTGGTAGGAAGATAACGTGCATGGTATACTATCTTTCGATTGAGTTGGGGTCAGTGGTGGTCAAGTTAAAGGGTGCCAATAATAGGTTTTTACACATTTGCTTATATAGCCTTCATTTTTTACTTTAATGTTTTATATTAGTTAGGATGATAAGTTGCGTAGTCTTCTTCCTTTGGATTGAGTTAGGGATCAGTTTGGTTAATGTCGCCAGTGCTAAAAATAGATTTTTACACTGTTGCCCATACAGCTTTTATTTATGGACAGATGTCTTACATATTTGGTACGAAGATAACTTGAATGGTATTTTTCCTTTCGATTGAGTTTGGGGTCAGTGGCTCAAGGTCAAGGGTGCCAATAATAGATTTCTACATAAAAGCCTTTTTTGACTGATGTTATTCATATTTGAAAGGATAATAACTTGCATTCTTCGGATTGAGTTAGGGGTCAGTTGGATCAACTTCACCAGTCATAAAAAAGATTGTTTTTCTCTATTGCCCTTACAGCCTTTATTGACATAAGTCTTTCAAATTCGGTAGGAAGGTATCTTTCATGGTCTTCTTCCTTTGAATTGAGTTAGAGGTCAGTGGGTTGAGGTAAATGGTGCTAAAATAGATTTTTACACATTGGCTTATAAAGCCTTTATCTAAAGACTGACCAGACATTGTATAAAGTTGCACCTACCGTGTTCTTGAGTGTAATTTGACCATCAGTGTCATTTTTTAAATTTTTGTCATAATATTGTTATATTTGTACGGATTCGATTTATCCTTGGACAAAACAAGACTTTCTACCAAACAAACACATGGAATAATTAAGATGTGACATTCAGCTTAACCTTAAATTGACTTTGACCGTCAATGTCAAGTTAATGAAATTTTCTTGTTTTTTCTGTAACTGGCTTTATCTTTGTTATTTATGACTGGATTTACTTCATATTAAGACACATCATTTTTAGGATATGACCTTCATATACTTTAAACACAAATTGACCTTGGCTCATTAATAACTTGACCTTAAAGGTAAAGTTATTGATTTTTCACTGCTTTTTGTTGTAATTGACTGTATATTGGCAATTAATTGGATTTTCCTCATAATTATTTGGACAAAAATAACCTTTTGGACGAGATCTTCTAAAAGGTCGAACTGATCTTGACCTTGACCTTTAAATGACATTGACCGTCAACGTCAAATTATTGAAATATTATTAAATTGTCATTATTTTGTTATAAATGCACGGAGAAGACAAGACTTATACATGTATGTACTAACCGCTTGCCAAAATTACTGTTTGCCTGGTGACGTTCCATGAATTAACATTTATTAAAGCCTTTAAAATACGAGAATAGAAAGAGAAAATTAACCATTAATCTCGCATTTACGACATCTGATTAAGTAGTTCGCTGTCATAATAACATGAACAAGCCTTCGTACACCGTTTCCGAAGAAATATCCGATTTCAGCACACTTGAATGCAAGAGCTGGTTAAATTCTGGTACTATACGAAGTGTTTGTTTGTTGTTGTTGTTTTTGTTGTTGTTCTTTTTTGTTGTTGTTGTTGTTTTTTGTTGTTGTTTTTTTTGTTGTTGTTGTTTTTTTTGTTGGTGTTGTTGTTTTGTTGTTTTTTTTTTTTTTTTTTTTTTTTTTTTTTGTCAGAATCGAATTCATAAATATAAGACCCTGCAATAATGAGTAAATGCAGAACTGTTCAAATAAATTACTTAAAATCACTATTGTATTGTTATTTATCAAAAAAGCTATTCTAAACTAACTAATGGTTATCATAAGATTATATCAAATGTTTAGTGTGGCGGATGAAAACTAAAAATATCTTTTCTTTGGATATTGCCTTTTTGCCCTTTGGAAATATCGTATCGTAAAAAGGTCTACAGGGATTTTCACTTACTCTATTATACGGCAGCGAAAGAACGCCGCGCGTATAAAGGAAAACTAAATTTTGGCTTGTTGATTTTGGGGATTTTGGTGGCAATAATGTAACAAAAATCAGTCAACATAGCAATACCACAACAGAAAAAGAATAACTGCTTGTCGATGAGACAATACAATGTAAATACTTTTCAATGAAGATATGCCTTGCTTTTTCCTCTAAGCAGTTTGTGTTTAATTGTTGTTGTGTCCTTTTCTTTCCTACTGATGTTTCAGGTTTTGGCTTTTACTCTCCGGCATGAACATAGCTACCTAGAAATTTCGGGAAACGATTGATAAAATTTTGTTGTTTCACAAATTAGCAGGATTTATCTCATAAAGCTTTTCAAATGTACATGATTAATTCAGACTTGTGTAGGTTAAATGGGCTTGATATAAATCTGTCGGTTCTTTAGTTGTTCCTGGCAGTCCGTCTTTACGCTCGTCTGTTTGAAATTTATAGCGTATCCGCTTTGAACTGAAGGAAATTAATACTGCAGTGAAGACATTTTACTAATAAAGAGACGATGTGCAGAACTCAGGTTTGGCCTGTCCAGATCATTATTGGCCATCGCCCCGGGCCACTTGATTTTCATAGGCTTTATATAGGAAAACACATATAAGCCTTATATAGTGAAACAATGCCCAGAGCTCAGATATTTGGCATGTAGCACTGCTTAGTAGACCTTAAAAAAAATTACATAAATTATGACTCCCATAAGCCCATTCCTTGCCGATCAGTTAGTTTATGTGGACTTATTAACATGTCCTAAAATCATTTACTCCTAAACTATAAAAGCCAGAACCATCAATAAATAGTCTTCTACAAAGGTTAAATACCCATGACCTTGATGTCAAAATTTGCCCTGCACTGGAGATGTCAAACTTTATGTAGATTGAGTTTAAAACAAAAAGGATCTTTTTGTGGAAAACTACAGTGCTTATTGCTATATTTGGCATGCTTAGTAGTCCTCTATTATATATTTATAAATCATGCACTAAGGGTCAAAATTCCCCCTACCTTGAGTTTATCTAGTACAATAAGGAAATTAAGATACAACATGTTGGTGAAGTTTCGTAAATTGGTCTCTTCTCTAATTGACAGATCATTTTTGGATTACTGAAACAAATTTTCATTCGGGCGTTCATAATTAGTAATTAAAAACAAAGGGACGATAGCAATAAATTGAGCATATTAAACGACTCATTGTGCAGTGTTTTAGGGTTTGTTTGAAACACTTTTACCATTTTAAAACAAGAGCCATGTTAACATAGCCATCCCTCGCCGAATGTGTTTGCTCATTGGAAGAATGTATATCTAGAAGAGCAGAATAATTGAATTGTAAGAGGTCTTTTAGTTATGAAAACTGATGACAGAAGTGATTACAGATATGAAACCTATGTGAATACTGATGGCTGAAAATAACAAAGGGCAATAACTGAAAAGATAATGCAGGGTAGAGTTACTATTCTTGTGTGCTACACTCTTCCTAAATGAGATCTATGTATCTATGAAGTTTCAAGTTGATACCTCTAACACTTTTTAAGATAAACTCCGGACAAAAAGAATGTAAAATAACAAAGGGCAATAACTCAAAAACTATGAAGGATAGAGTTATCATTCTTGCGCACAGCATTCTTTCTCAATTAGATAAATCCACGTATGAAGTTTTATGTTGCCATCTCAAAGACGTTTTGAGAAATGCTCCACTCAGGTGAAAAATTAAGTATGAAAAAAAACAAGGGCAATAACTGAAAAATTATGCAGGGTAGAGCTATTCTTGTGCACTGCGCTCCTACTCAAAATGATCTATCCACCTAGCAATGTAAAAGAAAGACATATTTTTATTTTGTTACAAGTATCTAACAAATTACAACGCATTCAAAGTTTAAAAGTAGCTTTGGCTTATAGAATTGTCAACAAATGCACAATCACAAATTACGCAGATGAATATCATTTTAATCAATGAAGATTGCTCGGCTATTTCCGTAAGGCTTCGGATTGTTGTGATCGGAATTAAACTAAATGAACATTTGGTATTTAGACTTTCTGAAAAATAAAAAAGGACGTTATGTTGACTTTAGCACAGGGACGAATTTAGGACAGCTGACGATTGATAATGAATTTCTACACCCGATAATTTAATCCACGTAAACAAAATGCTATTTTTAGCGATGTCGATTACCGAAGACTTCAGAGCGTATAACACAAATAAACCTGACTGTCGAGTAGTGGATATATACATGTCGGACTGTTTTGGCGAGAAAATTTTCGCTAAATTATTTCATCAGTGTTAAACAACAGATTTATCGTGAACAAAATACCTCGAAATTAATAAGGATTACAAACCCTAAATGGAAATCTTAAATTTAGAATTACTTGATTTTATTCAGGCTTTCTTGGTATGCGCTCGTCTGGGGTTCAAATCCAAATCGAGGCAACCGTTTTTTGTTGTTGTTGTTTTTTTTTTTTGTTTTTTTTTTTTTAAGGAAGCCGCCACGATATGCAAGGATAAAGTGTGGCTGTCATAAAAAATGAACATTAATGATCCAAACATTCCGTATGTATCAATGTAAAAAATCTAATCGCAGTCGCTGCATCTCGGTGCCCTGCATTATGAATTATAGTGTATAAATATAAACTTATACAAGGAAATACATACATATATACAGTATGGTTTATATTGCAAAGATAAGAAAATACCACCTAGATTGCAGTCATTTGATGTTCATTAAGCAATGGTAAACTTTTACATCGCTCTTTTTTAGATTTTATTTACAATGTAAAAGAGTTAATTACTTAGTGAACCAAAGTAACTAATTTGAAATTCCGTTGTTGTGAGGTATTGCAAATGAGATTCTTGTTTCAAAATGTCTCGGAAACCTACCTTGCAGCAATTCAAAATGGCGACTTTTTTGTAATGAAAAAAAAAGCAGATTCATAATGGCTGTGTCGAAGAGCCAATCAAAATTCTCCCATCTCATAAAAGCCGAGTTTTCTCATAAAGGCCGTACTTTTTGCATAATGGCCTTGTTTTATGTTCATAATTTTGTGGAGAGCCAGAGGCTCGCATAATATAATTTTATTCTACTCGTGCAATAAATTCAGTATTGAACTTACACTCATTCAATATCCTTTATTTACATCACGCCCAATGGACCTATAAGTCACCAAGTCACCTTTTATTGGCAAATATCAAAGATTCTTTATTAGTGTATGACAAATATTATTACTGCGCAAATGGAATAATAGCTATTGTAAAAGTAAATTATATTATTCTATACGAGTTTATATCTTGAGCAATAAATTTAGATCAATATTGTTCTTCCTCACGTTACTAGGCCATTTCATAAGTATAAATATGGTATTAAATTGGCATTACAATGCGTTTTAATTAGCGTTATTACGCCCTTTGGTTCGCGTTACTAAGCCTTTATTCGCGTTACTACGCCTACTGATTCGCGTTATAACGCCTTTTGTTTCGCGTTATAATGCGAATAAAGGCGTTACTACGCCTCTTGATTTGCGTTATAACGCCTTTTTCGCGTTATTTCGTCTTTTGATACGCGTAATTACGCCTTTTGATTTTCGTTATACCGCCTTTTTGCAATACTACGCCTTTTAATCACATAAACCGCGGCGCAGGAGTGTAATAAAGTCATTTAATAAAAAACGATATTACACTTGATGATATTACACTAGTTTACACTTTGACATGACGTCATTTTGCGTTATAAACATAGTTAGAGTTACACTACAGGCGCGTCAAAGAAAAATGACTCTTAATAACAGTTTACCGTTCTTATTTTATATATGTGATAGATTATAAGAATCTTACACCGGCTGCTGGTACATACCGGAATATCTAGCTCTCGGGTAACGGGTAACTGTTTACGGCGGTAACGCGGCTCCAATATTAATGTTTAATTTCTAAATAAACAATAACATGTGATCAAGTTGAGAAAATCAGAACCCCTAAAGAACGCCCAAAACGGCATAATTAAAAAATGTTGCAAAGTTAGTTTGATTTTTACGGCAAAGGTATTTGCACACCACCATCCACAACCCCTTCCCCTCTCCAGTTTAAGCAGACTTCAAGATTTCAACATAAAACTGGTGAAATTTTGAATTTAGAAACATCTGCAAACGTGTTCTTACGATGCTTATCATCGAAGTATTAAGACTTGTTTCTTATTTGATTTTGACCTGAAATCATTAATAGCATACTCGTTTTCACCAAATATACACGTTTGACAACATGTAACACCCCAGTTACACAGAGCCATCGGTGATTGATCGATAGCTTTTTTTAGCCAAATTATGGAGTGAACCGATGACAACGTATTTAACACCGATATCACCTATTGGTCACCTGTTTTCCACCTATCAACTGCTATTGGGGAAAGATAAGTGGAAGAAAATTACCGATTGGGATTTTTAAACATGTTTAAAATTCTCGATCGGTGAATTTTTTCTACAAATAACCGACAGCAACCTACGTCATGAGATATGCAAGTTCTTAATCACCGATATCGCCGATCGGACAACGATAACCAAATATGAATCACCGGCCATATCTGACGGAAAGTGTTCAACCACTGATGACTAGCTATCAAACACCGATTTATCAGCGTTACGCCCGATTTAGCTCCGATTTACAAACTATAAAAACCTATAGTATTTCAGCATTTTTATCATTGATCCAACCCCGTTTGAGTTTGCTTTCTGTTTACACAAAAAAAAAACAGAAATAAAATCACGCATGACAACCGATCATGACAGCGAGTAAATTTCAAATTAAATGACCGATTGGGGACCGACAGGCCTGAAAGGGTTAGACTGCATATTTATTCTTTATAAATAAGAATGCTTCAGTCGTCAAAGCTGCATTTAGCTTTCTTGTTTCACAAAGGACATCTTATATTCTCTATAACAGCAGGGTTCGTAATGGTTAAAAGTTGACGATAAAAATAAAATAAACAAAAAAGCAAATATAATTTCAGTTTTCCCAAAAGAGTGTTATTGATGATGACGACCCGTTCTACAGAGATAAACCGACTAAGGCAGACATGGTGCACTGTGTCATTTATATAGTGGATATTTGTTCATTAAGTACGATGGATAAGACGCTTAAAGAAAAGATAATAAGGTTGCAACAGTATGAGATAGATTCTGGTAAGTGCCTTTTGTACTGTAACACAAGAACATATACGAAAATATTCAATTTCAACGCCTTTCTTTAAAGCAATACAAACAATAACACCTTTTGTTGTTGTTTGTTTTTTGATGTTGTTTTTTAGCTCACCTGTCACAAAGTGACAGCGTGAGCTTTTGTGATCGCTTTTCGTCCGGCGTCTGTCCGTCCGTCCGTCGTCCGTAAACTTTTACTTTAATGACATCTCCTCATAAACCACTGAGCCAATTTCATCCAAACTTCACAGGAATGTTCCTTTGGTGGTCACCTTTGAAAATTGTTCAAAGAATTTAATTCCATGCAGAACTCTGCCATGGCAACCAAAAGAAAAATCTTTAAATATCTTCTTCTAAGAAACCAAAAGAGCTAGAGCTTAGATATTTGGCATGAACCATTTTCTAGTGAGTGTCTACCAAGTTTGTTCAAATAAAAGCCCTGGGGTCAAAATTGGCCCCGCCCCAGGGGGTAATTGATTTTCCCTGTATGCATATAGTAAAAACTTTAAAAATCTTCTTTTAAAGAACCCAAAGAGCTAGAGCTTAAATATTTAGCATGAAATGTCTTCTAATTGGTTTCTACCAAGTTTGTTCAAATAAAAGCCTTGGCCCGGCCCCAGGGGGCCATTGATTTTCCCTATATGCATATAATAAAAACTTAAAATCTTGTTTTAACGAACCGAAAGAGCTAGAGCTAAGATATTTAGCATGAAACATGTTCTATTGGATGTCTACCAAGTTTGTTCAAATATGAGCCTTGGGGTCAAAATTGGCCCCGCCCCGGGGGGTCATTGATTTTCCTTATGTGTGTATAGCAAAAACTTAAAAAAAATCTTTTTTGAAAAAAAAAACAAATAGCTAGAGTTTAGATACTACGCATGTAACAGCTTTCCGTGAGTGTCTACCAAGTTTGTTCAAATAAAAGCCCTGGGGTCAAAATTGGCCCCGCTCCTTATATGTGTATAACAAAAACTTAAAAAATCTTCTTTGAAAAAAAAACTCAAATAGCTAGAGTTAAGATATTAAGCACAAAGCATCTTCTAGTGAGTGTCTACAAAGTTTGTTCAAATAAAAGCCCTGAGGTCAAAATTGGCCCCATTTCGGGGGACATTGATTTTCCTTATATGTGTATAGCAAAAACTTAAAAATCTTCTTTGAAAAAACCCGAATAGCTAGAGTTTAGATATTAAGCATGAAACATTTTCTAGTAACAAAGATTGTTCAAATAAAAGCCCTGGGGTCACAACTGGCCCTGCCCCAGGTGTGCCATTGTTTTTATCTATATGTGTAAAGAAAAAACTTGAAAAAATCTATTTTAAAAAACCCAACGAGCTAGACCTTAGATGTTTAGCATGAAACATCTTCTAATGGGTATCTATCAAGTTTGTTCAAATAAAAGCCCTTGGGTTTAAACTGGCCCCGCTCCAGGGGCCTATATACAGGTGAGCGACTTCAGGGCCATCATGGCCCTCTTGTTTTTTGGAAGGGTGGGTTCTTTGTTTTTGTTTTTGTTGTTGTTATTGTTGTTTCTTTTTATGGTCTCGCTTGTTTTCTTTGATTTTTTTATGTTGTTGTTGTTGTTGTTTAGATACTTTGCTCTAGTTCATTGCAATTAATAATATAAACATTCAACAGTACATCAGATGATTTGCAGTGGCGGATTCAGGCCTGTGATTCAGGGCTGCAGCCAAGCCCCTCCCCCCAGCTCGGCCCAAAGATACGTTTACCATCTGGGCTGGAATATATTTTTGTCAGTTTTAAAATTTATTATACCCCCGAAACAAAGTTTGGGGGTGTATATAGGAGTCACTCGGTGGTCGGTCGGTCCAGCCGTCCGTTGCATTTTCCTTGTCTGGAGCATAACTTGAAAACTACTGGTTGGAATTCAATACAACTTCATACAATGATCAAGCACATTGAGAGGAAGTGCACAAGAACCATAACTATATCTTGACTAATTGCCCTTTGTTATTTTTCCTTGTCCGGGGCATAACTTGAAAACTACTGGTTGGAATTCAAAACAACTTCATTCAATGGTCAAGCACAATAAGGGAAAGTGCAGTGCACAAGAACCATAACTCTATCTAAAGTAATTACAGAGTAATTGCACTTTGTTGCTTTTCCATAGCTTTCTTTTGTCCGAACCATAATTTGAAGACTAATGGTTGGAATTTAATATAACTTCATACAATGGTCAAACACATTGAGAGGAAGTGCAGTGCGGAAGAACCATAACTCCATTTTGACTAATTACAGAGTTTTTTCCCTTTGTTACTTTTCCTTGTCCGGAGCATAACTTGAAAACTACTGGTTGGAATTCAATACAACTTCATACAATGATCAAGCACACAATTAGAGGAAGTGCAGTGCACAAGAACTATAACTCTGTCCAGAGTAATTATAGATGTTAATTTTCCATTGCTTTTTTCTTGTCCAGAGCATAACTTGAAAATACTAGTTGGAATTCAATACAATTTCATACAATGGTCGAGAATATTGAGAGGAGGCGCAGTGCACAGAAACCATAACTCTTTCTTGACTCATTTAAAGAATGTTTGCCCTTTGTTACTTTTAATTGTCCAGTGCATAACTTGAAAATCAATGGTTGGAATTCAATGAAACTTCATACAATGGTCAAGGGCAGTGAGATGAAGTGCAATGCACAAAAACCATAACTCTATTTAGACAAATTACAGTTATTGCCCTTTGTTACCTTTTTTGTCCAGTGCATAACTTTAAAACTTGTAGTTGGAATTCAATACAACTTCATACAATGGTCAAGCGCAATGAAAGGAAGTACATTGTAAAATAACCATAACTCCGTCTTCAGTATTTGTAGAGTTATTGCCTTTTGTTCCTTTTCCTTGTCCGGTGCATAACTTAAAAACTAAAGTTTAGAATTCAATGCAATTTCATACAATGGTCAAGCGCAATAAGAGAAAATGCAGTGCTCAAGAAGCGTAACTCTTTCCAGACTTATTACAGAGTTATTCAATAAAACTTAATGGTCAGCTACATTAAAAGGAAATGCAACATACAAGAACCACAACAATCTTTAATTGCCCACAACCATAACTCTATTTCAATTCTTTTGCAAGGTATTCTGTTACTAGTAACTTCCTCATTTCCAAAGCAGTATTGCGGGGGTATTAATCACATAAAGTGATATTTCTAACTCCCTTATCAAAACATCCAGTTGTTAATCTCCTGCCTAAGGGCTTGGCAGAGATCTTTATCTATTAACATCCTTGAAAGACACTGCAAAAACTAACCTATACAAAATACAATATGATATTAAATTATCAAGAAGGTACTATAAACAGCACTATGAAGTCAAGGAAATGACACCATTTTCAACCTCATATTTTAAAATTTTCTCAGTCTATGGCAGGGGACTACCCTCCCAAGCCCACCCCAATCACATAATTTTCTTCATTCAAGACTTAATTATGCACCCTTCGAAAAATAGGGGGTATATTGTTTTGCTAATGTCGGTCTGTCTGTCTGTCGGTCTGTCGGTCTGTCGGTCCGTCGTCTATCCGTGGGTAGACCACATGGTTTCCGCTGATTATCTTGAAAACTATTCATCACAAAGTCTTCATATTTCACATAGTGGTTGGTCATAACTAGTAGATGACCCCTTTTAATTTTGGGGTTACTAGGTCAAAGGTCATGGTCACAGGGGCCTTAAATGTCAGAATGGTTTCCACTGATTATCTTGAAAAGAATTCATCACAAAGTCTACATATTTCACGTAGTGATTGATCATAGAAAATAAATGACCTCTATTGATTTTGGGGTCACTAGGTCAAAGGTCAAGGTCACAGGGGCCTTAAATGTTAATATGGTTTCTGCTGATTATCTTGAAAAGTATTCATCACAAAGTCTTCATATTTCACTAGGGTGATTGGTCACAACCAGTTAATGACCCCTATTGATTTTGGGGTCACTAGGTCAAAGGTCAAGGTCACAGGGGTCTTAAATGTCAGAATGGTTTCCACTGATTATCTTAAAAACTATTCATCCCAAAGTCTTCATACTTCACGTATTGATTGGTTATAACTAGCAAATGACCCCTAAAATTTTGGGTCACTAGGTCAAAGGTCAAGGTCACAATGGCCTTAAATGTCAAAATGGTTTCTGCTGATTATCTTGAAAAGTATTGATCACAAAGTCTTCATCTTTCACATATAGATTGGTCATAACTAGTATATGACCCCTATAGATTTTGGGGTCACTAGGTCAAAGGTCAAGGTCACAGGGGCATTGAATGTTAATATGATTTCCGTTTATTATCTTGGTTACTATTTTTCACGAAGTCTTCATATTTCACATATAGATTGGTCATAACTATTAGATGACCCCTATTGATTTTAGGGTCACTAGGTCAAAGGTCAAGGTCACAATGGCCTTAAAAGTCTGAATGGTTTCCGCTGATTTATCATGAAATGTATTCATCGCAAAGTCTACATATTTCACATACTGATTGGTCATAACTAGTAGATGATCCTTATTTATTTTGGGGTCACTAGGCCAAAGATCAAGGTCACAGAGGCCTTGAATGTAAATATGATTTCCGCTTATTATCTTGGTTACTATTTGTCAGAAAGTCTTCATATTTCACATATTGATTAGTCATAACTAGTAGATGACCCCTATTTATTTTGGGGTCAACAGGTCAAAGGTCAAGGTCACAGGGTCTTTGAATGGTAGAGGTTTTCAGCTCATTATCTTGAAAGATAATTATGACAAAGTCTTCATATTTCACATTGATTGGTCATAACCAACAGATGGTCCGTATTGCTTTTGGGGTCTCTAGATCACAGAGGCCATAAATTTGAGAATAGTTTCCGCTTATTATCTTGAAAACTATTCATCACAAAGTCTTCATATTTCTAATATTGATTGGTCACTAGTAAGTGAGCCCTCTATATTTTGTGGTCACTAGGTCAAAGGTCAAGGTCACAGGGGCCTGAAATGTCTCATGATCTTGACAACTATTCATCGCAAAGTCTTCATTATTTTTCCTTTTTTTTCCATAATTGAATACTTCAATGTACCAATTTATGGCAAGTTAGCAATAATGTGAGTCAAGAGCTGCCACTCATAAGATGAGTTATAAAAGCAATAATAATTTTTTGTCACATTACCAAGATGCTGACCCAATCTTCAAACATGCGCAATTTTTGCCTGTTGCATTGTGGTGTTGTTGTTGTTGTTGTTGTTTTGTTGTTTTTGTCAAAATCTTCCACCTATGTCACCCCCCCCCCCCCCAAGAAAACCTTGTTCTGTACCCGCCCCTAGGCATGCATGTTTTTAAGATATTAATCTTCAAAATGATAAAAGACGAAAAGTGCTTAAACTTAAAATGAAATACAATTTTGTTTTCCTATAAATTTACATGTATACGTGACATTTCCTAAAACATTTCAAGATATAGGTACTCATGTTTACTTTTCCAGATATACAGAGAGTTTTAATACTTACGAAATGCGATGAGTTGTGCGACTCTGTCAAGAATGACGTGACAAACATTTACAAAAGTAAAAAGGTATGCGACGAAGCAGAAAATGCAAGACACATATTTGGTATTGCTCGAGGAAATACACATCCAGTCGTAAACTATGGAGAACGTGGATCGGAAATAAATCCAGCAATGAATGTCCCAGTTCTACTTGCGCTTAAGCAGTGTGTGGATTTCTCGAACGAATACATTGAACAACAAATGAAATATGGTTCTCCTATGAAGTATGATGCTCCTATGGAGAATGATGCTCCTATGAAGAATGATGTCCCTATGTAGAATGATGCTCCTATAAAGATTGATGCTTCTAAATAAGAAGAGCGTGCGGTATTTTTTATTTGATTTTTTGTAATTTTTTTAAGTAATGTATCTGAGAAAAATGGTCTTTCGGAATCTTGAACTCAAATGCGTTTAAGCTAATGATGGTAGATGTTTATCATTTTCTGTGACTGTTTTGCTTTTTTCGCTTACGAATGATGTCTGCCTGTTAAGATTTTTTTTACACTTCAAAAATAGTTGCAAACTCTATTTTGATATCTTTTCAGCCCGAAACTTTAATGTTATTTTTCACTTTTAAAGACTCTGTCAAAGAAAAAAACAGAGATAAAATGGTTAATTAAAGAAAGAAAGAAAGAAAGAAAGAAAGAAAGAAAAAAAAAAAAAAAGAAAGAAAGAAAGAAAGAAAGAAAGAAAGAAAAGAAAAGAAAAGATAGGGAGTGTGTGATAGAGAGAGAGAGAGAGATATATATATTTGAAAACTGACATACAAAAAGTACCGAAATTACGAACCTATGTTACCCTTGAGGATAATTTTATAACAGAAAAATATGTACAGTTAAATTTGAATAAAAATTAAAGATCAATGTTATTTCAGTTTAGGTGTGGTATTCTCCCGTTAAGGATTAAAACTGGACGTTATGTCAGTGAAACACCAGAGCAAAGAATTTGTTTGTGTTGTACCGATAATAAAATAGAAGATGAAAAACACTTTTTGTTCCAATGTTCTTTTACAACAACATCAGAGTAGACATTTTAGTGAACAATTTATGAATGCAGATTTTATGAACATGAACGATGATATGAAAGGAAATATCTTGGTGTAAGTTTTCCACGAAAAGTAGCTAATACATTGTTAATGCTTATCTAAAAAGAAAGAAATCTTTGTTTAATCGTTGAAATATTTATCCTGCAATATTGATGATGTGTACAATATAATAATTTCATGTGAACTATTCATAATGCAGATATGTTTCAGGTAACTTATAGGTCTATTGTGCCGGGTGTTATGTAAATTAATTAATTTCGTTATTTGTAAACTGTCATATACATGTCACTATAAAACAATATTTACTTACTTACTTACTTACTTACTTACTTACTTACTTACTTACTTACTTACTTACTTACTTACTTACTTACTTACTTACTTACTTACTTACTTACTTACTTACTTACTTACTTACTTACTTACTTACTTACCTTACCTTACCTTACCTTACCTTACCTTACCTTACCTTACCTTACCTTACCTTACCTTACCTTACCTTACCTTACCTTACCTTACCTTACCTTACCTTACCTTACCTTACCTTACCTTACCTTACCTTACCTTACCTTACCTTACCTTACCTTACCTTACCTTACCTTACCTTACCTTACCTTACCTTACCTTACCTTACCTTACCTTACCTTACCTTACCTTACCTTACCTTACCTTACCTTACCTTACCTTACCTTACCTTACCTTACCTTACCTTACCTTACCTTACCTTACCTTACCTTACCTTACCTTACCTTACCTTACCTTACCTTACCTTACCTTACCTTACCTTACCTTACCTTACCTTACCTTACCTAACCTTACCTTACCTTACCTTACCTTACCTTACCTTACCTTACCTTACCTTACCTTACCTTACCTTACCTTACCTTACCTTACCTTACCTTACCTTACCTTACCTTACCTTACCTTACCTTACCTTACCTTACCTTACCTTACCTTACCTTACCTTACCTTACCTTACCTTACCTTACCTTACCTTACCTTACCTTACCTTACCTTACCTTACCTTACCTTACTTACCTTACCTTACCTTACCTTACCTTACCTTACCTTACCTTACCTTACCTTACCTTACCTTACCTTACCTTACTTTACTTTACTTTACTTTACTTTACTTTACTTTACTTTACTTTCTTTCTTTCTTACTTACTGACTCACTCGCTCGCTCGCTTTCTTGCTTGCTTACTTGCTTGCTTACTTACTTACTTATAATTGTTCGCGTGAGAAAATGTTCTATGTGATTTAAATGTTCTATGGACTGTTTAAAACGATGGTAAATCATTCAACACCAATGATTGTGATTAATAATATGATATATAGATGCGTGTTTTGGAAGAAGCTCAAATTGTTATAGTTATACAAATTGAAGAAACATAAATAAAAAGAAAATAAAAAAGCTATAGCGTAAGATGTTAAGCAGACAACCGGAGCAGCCGGAACACATGAGTGTCAATTAGTAGGTATAATTGGTAGTTGGATTCCAAACTATTTAACGGCAAGTAGTTGGTAATTAATCCACTATCTCCAGAAGGAGGGGAACTATTTGGTTATTGGTGCGAATCCCCAACAACCTACCAGCAGGTAGTTGGTAATTAGAATTTAGCATGTTTTGCCATCGAATAAGAAAGTTCTTTTCCGGGGTAAATATAACGGATATAACGCAAGATATATATGTTCTTCAACATTGAAACACCTTGTTTCCTTATGTCAGCCAGGGGTCTTAGTTGATTTTTCGCGATATTCCAAAACTACCCACTAGAATGTAGTTGCATCATAAGACGACTCAGCAGAGAAGCGGATGATTGCTGCACCAAGTATATTTATGTCTCTGTTGTTTGCAGCATGCATTTTCAATGTCACTGGTATGAGATTCTTTTCAGTCATACCCAAGCGATTCACAACTTGTATTCCAGTAATTCGGGTATTGCATATATTTCCTAAAAAAAATGTTACGCTTATATAACGCGATATGTGTTTTCTATAATATAGTAACAACCTCTTCACAAAATATCGACCAGGGAATCAGTTGGTTATTCGCGTGAATCCCCAACTACCAACCAGAAGGTAGTTGGTAATTTGAACTTGTTTTTCCCTCCAAATAGAAAGTTATTTGAGGTTAATTACATAAGCTTCTTGCCTTGTTAATAAAATGATTAAAGGTATTGAAGTATTACTAGCACTTTGGATAATTACGATATTTATCCATTTTCACTTAAATTTATTGAGGTCAATATCACATGTGTACATGTACATGTATAATTTTAGAAATCATAACATTAGAGGTGAAAGTTAAATAGATACTGAATGTCATGCTTAATACTTAGCAAATTGGGATGTTTTAATTAAGCACGCATAATTGTATATATCTTCACTGCTTTGTTATGAAATACGAGTATCTGTTTTTCTCTATTTTTATGTTATAAATTTCCTTATTTTCTTGTCCATTTTGTCATATTTCCGATTTAGTTCTATCTATAATTTCAACTCGAGATTAGATTGATAAATGTTTTCTGAGGCAAAGTTGATGAAAATATTATGTGTTATTGATTGAATTGAATAGTATATTTGTTCTAATAATGAAATATTATGACATATTCAATTTCTACTGTAACTTTGAACCACCTCATTTGCATACCAAAATATCGTATTTGTCTCTGTTCTTTCTGTAGTAAAGTCGTAGAATTTTGGTCTTTTTAAAATATTTGATGAAATTTAATTAAACTTTCATGCATTGATAAATTTCTTACTGAAAAGCTATCTTGAAATTTATTATTTAAACTTGTTTAATTATGGAGAGAATAGGAGAATTGTGCCCCTATGTAGAATGATGCTCCTATAAAGATTGATGCTTCTAAATAAGAAGAGCGTGTGGTATTTATTATTTGATTTTTTTGTAATTTCTTAAGTAATGTATCTGAAAAAAAATTGTCTTTCGGAATCTTGAACTCAAATGCGTTTAAGCTAATGATGGTAGATGTTTATCATTATCTGTGACTGTTTTGCTTTTATCGCTTACGAATGATTTCTGCCTTTTCAGATTTTTTTACACTTCAAAAATAGTTGCAAACTCTATTTGATACCTTTTCAGCCCGAAACTTTTATGTTATTTTTCAATTTGGAAGACTCTATCAAAGAAAAACAGTGATGAAATGGTTAATTAAAGAAATAAAGAAAGAAAGAAAGAAAGAAAGAAAGAAAGAAAGAAAGAAAGAAAGAAAGAAAGAAAGAAAGAAAGAAAAGAAAAGAAAAGAAAAGATAGAGAGAGAGAGGGAGAGAGAGGGAGAGAGAGAGAGAGAGAGAGAGATGAATGATCAGAATTTTTGGTGACACGTTTAAATGCAATTATCATTTTGTTTCCCTATTACATTTTCAAGGTGTTGATGAGTTCAACAGTACAACAGTGGAAAATTCGATCAAGGAACATGAAATTTTTTATCAAAAGAAGTTAATCATTTACATGTGATTATCACACGTTTATTTCGTTACTTCAAACACAACATAAATAAAATCAACTCTACACAAAATAATTCCTTTTATTTTAAACTTTTTTTCGCGCGGTGAATATAATATTATACATAAAAGATTTTGTTAAAATCAGGATAACTCAATATTATACGGATATTTGAAAACTGACATACAAAAAGTACCGAAATTACGAACCTATGTTACCCTTGAGGATTATTTTATAACAGAAAAATGTGTACAGTTAAATTTGAATAAAAAATAAAGATCAATGTTATTTCAGTTTAGGTGTGGTATTCTCCCGTTAAGGATTAAAACTGGACGTTATGTCAGTGAAACACCAGAGCAAAGAATTTGTTTGTGTTGTACCGATAATAAAATAGAAGATGAAAAACACTTTTTGTTCCAATGTCCTTTTACAACAACATCAGAGTAGACATTTTAGTGAGCAATTTATGAATGCAGATTTTATGAACATGAACGATGATATGAAAGGAAATATCTTGTTGTAAGTTTTCCACGAAAAGTAGCTAATACATTGTTAATGCTTATCTAAAAAGAAAGAAATCTTTGTTTAATCGTTGAAATATTTATCCTGCAATATTGATGTGTACAGTATAATAATTTCATGTGAACTATTTATAATGTATATATGTTTCAGGTGACTTATTGGTCCATTGGGCCGGGTGTCATGTTAAATTATTTAATTTCGTTATTTGTAAACTGTCATACACATGTCACTATAATAAAATACTTACTTACTTACTTACTTACATACTTACTTACTTACTTACTTACTTACTTACTTTCTTACTTACTTACTTACTTACTTACTTACTTACTTACTTACTTACTTACTCGCTCGCTCGCTCGCTTTCTTGCTTGCTTACTTGCTTGCTTACTTACTTACTTATAATTGTTCGCGTGAGAAAATGTTCTATGTGATTTAAATGTTCTATGGACTGTTTAAAACGATGGTAAATCATTCAACACCAATGATTGTGATTAATAATATGATATATAGATGCGTGTTTTGGAAGAAGCTCAAATTGTTATAGTTATACAAATTGAAGAAACATAAATAAAAAGAAAATAAAAAAGCTATAGCGTAAGATGTTAAGCAGACAACCGGAGCAGCCGGAACACATGAGTGTCAATTAGTAGGTATAATTGGTAGTTGGATTCCAAACTATTTAACGGCAAGTAGTTGGTAATTAATCCACTATCTCCAGAAGGAGGGGAACTAGTTGGTTATTGGTGCGAATCCCCAACAACCTACCAGCAGGTACTTGGTAATTAGAATTTAGCATGTTTTGCCATCGAATCAGAAAGTTCTTTTCCGGGGTAAATATAACGGATATAACGCAAGATATATATGTTCTTCAACATTGAAACACCTTGTTTCCTTATGTCAGCCAGGGGTCTTAGTTGATTTTTCGCGATATTCCCAAACTACCCACTAGAATGTAGTTGCATCATCAGACGACTCAGCAGAGAAGCGGATGATTGCTGCACCAAGTATATTTATGTCTCTGTTGTTTGCAGCATGCATTTTCAATGTCACTGGTAGGAGATTCTTTTCAGTCATACCCAAGCGATTCACAACTTGTATTCCAGTAATTCGGGTATTGCATATATTTCCTAAAAAAAATGTTACGCTTATATAACGCGATATGTGTTTTCTATAATATAGTAACAACCTCTTCGCAAAATATCGACCAGGGAATCAGTTGGTTATTCGCGTGAATCCCCAACTACCAACCAGAAGGTAGTTGGTAATTTGAACTTGTTTTTCCCTCCAAATAGAAAGTTATTTGAGGTTAATTACATAAGCTTCTTGCCTTGTTAATAAAATGATTAAAGGTATTGAAGTATTACTAGCACTTTGGATAATTACGATATTTATCCATTTTCACTTAAATTTATTGAGGTCAATATCACATGTGTACATGTACATGTATAATTTTAGAAATCATAACATTAGAGGTGAAAGTTAAATAGATACTGAATGTCATGCTTAATACTTAGCAAATTGGGATGTTTTAATTAAGCACGCATAATTGTACATATCTTCACTGCTTTGTTATGAAATATGAGTATCTGTTTTTCTCTATTTTTATGTTATAAATTTCCTTATTTTCTTGTCCATTTTGTCATATTTCCGGTTTAGTTCTATCTATAATTTCAACTCGAGATTAGATTGATAAATATGTTTTCTGAGGCAAAGTTGATGAAAAGATTATGTGTTATTGATTGAATTGAATAGAATATTTGTTCTAATAATGAAATATTATGACATATTCAATTTCTACTGTAACCTCGAACCACCTCATTTGCATACCAAAATATCGTATTTGTCTCTGTTCTTTCTGTAGTAAAGTCGTAGAATTTTGGTCTTTTTAAAATATTTGATGAAATTTAATTAAACTTTCATGCATTGATAAATTTCTTACTGAAAAGCTATCTTGAAATTTATTATTTAAACTTGTTACCGGAAGTTCAGTATTTGTAAGGTTTTGTTTACCAACAGTTACTGTTATTATTCTGACCAAACTCTTTTTGGGCATTGCGGATTTTCGACGATACTTTTAGTACTAGAATATTCGATCTATCTAGGTCTATTATAGATTTTTTACATTGATGCCATTTATTTATGCTAAATTCATTACAGTATTTATAATTCATACATTTGGTCTGAATCCCACCCAGAGTTACTGTCAACGCCCATTACAAAAATATATCTTAATTTAAACCGAAAGGATTGGTTTTATCCGGAGTTAGTTTCTATGTATATATTCATTAAATTGGCCGCTACCAGGCTTGTCGTTTATGCTACCAGTAAACTGTGAAATCTTTATTTTATCCGTTGTGTTAATACTGAGTAACTTTAGCAAATTATTTGAATAATTTGAAACAAGGAAACAGGGTGTTTCCATGATGAAAAACACATCGATCTTGATGTATATTCGTTATAATTATTACGGAAAAGTTCTTTCTGTTTTTAGGGAAAACCATGCAAGGTTCGAATAACAAACTACTTTCTGGTTCTTAGTTTGGGATTTGCACGAATAACCAACTAAGTCCCTGGAGGGCATAAGGAGACAGGATGTTTCCATTTCAAAGAACACATCTTTATTGTTATATATCCATTATAATTATTCCGGAAAAGTACTTTCTGTTTGGATGGCAAACATGCAAAGTTCAAATTACCAGCTACCTTCTGGACCGGGTTGTTTAAAACATTGGTTAAAATTAACCAAAGGATAGCGTATCCGCTGGTTAATGAATGTATACATTATACTATATCTATATCTTAAATAAAAAGTAGGTTATGCATCACCGTATTACATGTATATTTGTACAAACAAGTAAATAAATTATAAAAAATGAGAATATTGAAAAATGTCTCAGTCCGAATGTCAAAATGAGGCAATTTTTTAACAATAAAAAGTGAAAATAATTGGTCAAATTAACCCGATTCATGAACTATTAAGTTATCAATATTTTTATTGATTGCTGTATTTTGTAAATGAAGACTATTTGTGATAAAATCATGAACTTTTTAAAAATCTTACTATGAAACTTCTTCATCATGGACAACTAACATTCCCGGAAGAAGTCATCTTGTACCAGCAGACATACGATACACGAAAACTTCAGTCGTTCATTATTGATTCTATTTCTCTATACTTAGTATTCTAACGTCACATCAGCGTATATCTGGCACATCAGACAATAGTTCAAAATCACGTTTGAATGAAAGGAACTTCAGTAATTTTTATGCCCCACAAAGTGGGGAGCATATAGCGTTGCACTTGTCCGTCCATCCGTACGTACGTCTGTCTGTCCGTACGTCCCGAAATCTTGTGAACGCAACTCCTCTTAAACCGGATTGCAGATTTTGCTTCAACTTCCAGGGATGAATAACCTTAACGGTAGATGGTAGTAAAGGAAGGAATTTTCGCTGCGACCAAATTTAACAGAATTATGGCCCTTTGTTTATTTTTTCACTACATACTATGTAGAAATTTTGTGAACGCAACTCCTCTTAAACCGGATGGCACATTTTGCTTAAACTTCCAGGGATGAACAACCTTAATGTGTAGATGGTAGTAAAGGAAAGAATTTTTGCTGCGACAAAGTTTAACAGAATTATAACCCTTTGTTGATTTTTTCACTATAAACCATATAGAAATTTTGTGAACGCAACTCCTCTTAAACCGGAAGGCAGATTTTGCTTAAACTTCCAGGGATGAACAACCTTATGTGTAGATGGAAGTAAAGGAAGGAATTTTTGCTGCGACCAAATTTAACAGAATTATGTTATGGCCCTTTATTCATTTTTTCGCTATATACCATATATATTTTGTCAGTGGGGGCATCAGTGCCCTTTGGACACAGTTCTAGTTTGTTTATAGATGTATATGATCAAGCTGGTTAAAATAGCCTTAATAAATGCAATCCTAGACGGGTGAATATTATGCTTTTCTCTAAAGAAGAAACCGGATGACACATGAATTATCGTTTATATTGATAGCATGCGTGTAAACTGAAAAAATGACCTAGAATCATTTATTTTAACCTTTCAAAGTTGGTAGTTTTCTATCACGACAAGTTGAGAGGTTTTACTGACAAGCTACAAGTATTTCATGATAACAAACCTCTTGACAAATCTCGTGAAAGATGATAACAAATACTCTCAGCCGAATTATCACAACACACACTTAACAACATTGATTAAAATATATCGTCATTGTAGCGTTTATATTTATTCTTTTCATATGCGAAAGAGTCTGAAATCAGGCAACATAGTATAGAGTAATCATAAGAAACATGAGGTTACTTTGTAAGATTACTGTCTAATATAGACGTTTTTATGTCTTATTTATCAAGTCAAACTTCTTCTCATCGTTACGATCTTAAACAAGGATTATGGCTGTTATTTAAATGTTGTTTTTTTCTTCACTTTCCATACCGTTAATTAGTGCCGATTATCACTAAGTCGGTGTGAGAGATGTTGCACTTTTATGTATATCTTATGAAACCTAAATAAAACCCTGTTTCCTATTGTCAACTCTTATTTTTCTATAACTTTGTGGGGTTTTTTCTGGTTTACACCGGTTATAAGTTATGACATATGTTTTTGGTCATTCGGCGATCGGCCCACATAATCGGCTTTCCAGGATAATTAACCAGTAACGACCTTTGTCTCCACAAGTTACCGACTACTACATTAAGTACTAATTCCACATGATTTCTGAACAAATGACCAGTAGATCCAATGTCCTAGACAAAATATGAATTATTCGAGGATAATGTTCGTACACTGAACAAAGCGGGCGGCTTGAAAATAAAAACAAACTAGATCTGCGCGAGTTGGATGTGTCGCCTTGTGAACATTATAGTATAGGAGAACTGGCCAGGACAAAAATGAAATATGAAAATTAAGAATCGCAATAACTCAAAAAATAAAAAATGCAGAGCAGCAGTTCTTGTGCACTGCACTTCTTATCAATGAGATCTATCATCATATGAAGTTTCAAGTCCATAGCTTTTATAACTTATGAGAAATGACCTGGACAAAAATAAAGTATGAAAATTAACAAAGGGCAATAACTCAAGAAATAATAAATGCAGAGTACCGGTTATTGTGCACTGCACTTCTTCTTAATGAGCTCTAGCATCCTATGAAGTTTCTAGTCCATAGCTTTTATACTTTTGGAGAGATGGCCCGGACAAAAATAAAGTATGAAAATTAACAAAGGGCAATAACTCAAAAAATAAGAAATGCAGAGTATTTAGTTTATTTTTCTTGTTTCTAGTTCAATTCTTTTGACAACGAAAACGTTTCATGTTGTTGATTTTCGGCTCAAAAAACATAACTAAAGATCAGTTACGAATTTGGTATCTATGTCTCAGCATAAGGTAACAAATGAGTAAATAACAACAACAAAATATATGAGTGAAAATATTGTTTAATTTTTCAGTTATATACTGTAAAGATAAATGCAGTCAAATACACAAATCATTCACAAACAAACACAAATCCTTAAAAAATAGCAAGTACCTTCATTTTTGATATACATCAAAAGTCGGCTAAAATGTTCTTAATTTGTACATTTTACGTTCAATTGACCTCTAACAAAGTGAGGTAAGTAATTAACGATCAATCAGAAATGTGAAGTTATTTATTAAGAAGGAAAAGTTATTACTAGAAAAAAGTCCATCAGTTATTACTTTTAATTGATCAAAAAAAAAAACATCTAAAATCTTAGATCAGATCCTAATGTAATGACTGATAATAATTTATATAGAATTACTGGAAAAATATTTTGCCAGATTTATAGCCCATAAAAGCCAACATACGCAATTTCAAACATAGAAATATAGATATACTTATTCAATGAAATAGTTAAAATAAAACCATATTTTGGCATAATCATTTAAGAAATTGATACGTATTTTACGTCATGATAAACAGGTAAAGTTGTTTTTGTTTTGTTTTTAATTTATTTTGGCAAGAAAAAGAAATTAACTTTTTAGTAATATTATTTAATGTTTTAATCAATTTTAATGACAAGTGCCAGCAGAAGTATAAGGGGAGCAAGAGGAAATGACTGTGTACATATTGTGACAACGTTTAAACAGTGATAAGGTGGATAAATTCAAATTTCACTTCAACAAAGACTTTTAACTTCTTCTCTTAAAATGAGGATCCATACACCAAGAGGTTGATAAAATCAACTTTAAAAGGTTGAATAGCTGTGTCCTTAGTGATAAAATGACAAGTATCAAAGTAATATAGAGTAGGAACAATACATACCTACAAATGTATTTCTGATTTAAAACTCAATGTTGATTGGTATGTATTTTGCAAACTACACCACCCCGTCCAGAAATACAGCATACATACGTACAAGACATGTATATCCGGTTCATACACTTGTAGTAATAATAATAAATCAAGCTACCACAACAATAATACTCTAATTAAAGTGCACCAACTTTCTTATTCAACAACTTCTCCTCGTCCTTTTATGATTACCAATAAAAATATCGTCACCTAAGTGCAGTAACGGATTAAGTCCTTCTAAATTTAATAGGAGTTAACCAGTTATTGCACTAAAGTTAAAATATAGTCTTGTGATATAAATATCTAATGCCATTCGTTACAAGAAAACAGTCATCAAAATAACTACATACCCAAGTAGCACAATTACAGTATAGAAGAATAAATGCAAAACATATGTACCCAGATAAACAATTACAAACGAAAACTACATTGAATTGCAATGAATCAAATATCACAGTCAAGTTTATAAAATTTAAATATTTAATAATTGGAAGAAGCAAACATATACATTACATAACATACAAATGATCATCTTTAAAATAAAGCTAAACATGTTCTCTATTTTCAAATATAGTCAGTTGCATTCCTGGTAATTTTTACTTGAGATTTGTAAACTGAATGTCAATTTTTGATTCCCGCATGTAAAAAATCTAGAATTCTTATTTAAAAGATTTTATTTATAAGTTTTCAGTCAGTAATGATGTCTCCCCTACGTCAACAATATAGAGCCAGGGGAGTCAACGTGTTCGAAATAGACCAACAATGCTATATACAGCTAGATGCTTACTAAATTTGGTACAACAGTCTCATGGAATGTTCTTAAATCACGACAGAACAAAGCTTTTGTGTATACATAAATTTAGGATTTTGAGAGTTGGTTGGAATTAACGAAAAGTCACTACTGAATGACCTTTTTCATAAACATAAAACAATTGCAAATGATTTAAAGAAATTTTCGCTGCTACATCTTAGAACAAACTCTTTCTGTCAGCGTTCATTATTCGTATAATGAATGATGATCATCAGTATATTATAACGGCAGTTTCAACAAAGATAAAAAAAACAAATGTAATAATTATAAGAAAAACAAAGATAAAGACATTTTTGTACACAATTTTACAAAGAAAAAAAATGTATTTTCTCCACAGGAAATATCGATTTTTGTTTTCTATAAATATTTTTACAACAAATATTGGAGCAAAAAAAACCTGTTTTATAATACCGACGAAAACTTACACACAATTAAAATGATAAAACAAATTTAGTTTTAACAGTTAAATTCAAGGAACAAACCCTGGAATAAATTTTATACTCAAATACTTAATATCTTTAGGAAAGGCTTAAAGTTTAAGTCTCCATTTCACATTTATTTTGAAAATATGTTGACAAGTTGACAGGATAGCAATTGGCCTGGTCAAAGCAACAACAATATCCTAAGAATGTTTTATAAACCTTTCCAGCATTCAATAATAATACTAATAATAATTATAATGATAATTTAGCAAATCTTTTATGTCAAAGTTAATGAAAACTGTCAATGAACTTCAAAGTTAAAGTCCTGAAAGCAAATGATTCATTCCTTGAATAAGTGTTTTCCGAAAATTTCCATGCAATCTATGGAAAAATAAGTAACATGGCATGAAAAATGAGAACAAAATTCAATGTTTGCAATCAAAACATACAAAATACAGAATACACATACTTATAAACTGTATGAAATCTCAAATAACTCTAATAATACTGGTTTATATCTAACAAAAGGTGCATTTACTACAAGATTACAGAAACATTTTTACAATACAAGATACAGTGTATACCTCAATAAAAACTTGGCCTAAAAGGAAGGAATATTCATGCAACAATACTTTGCAGGTCCTCTCATTTTGAGCACATTTTTAGAAAAACAAAATCAATTCTAAAATTAAGTTTCAGTCTATAGTTAATAAGATTAAATCTTGAAAAATGTATGTTCTTATACCATTTAATTTTTACACTTGACAACAATTTTCACTAATTTGACAAGTTTTTAAAAAAAACACAAACCTGGATATATGCTAAAGAAACCATAATAATTTTTAACAAAAAAATATAAAACACATATTTTCTATCTAAAACTCGTTGGCAGATATTTTATTGCTGCATTGTCTTAATACAAAATAAAATGGAAAACTCAAAAATAATAAATAAACTAAAAACAAAATCAACTATTTTATTGTTCCATAACAATGAACAGGTCGCAACAAATTAACAAGAATTGAATTATTTACAATCAACAATCATTTGTGTCAAATTATATGTCAAAATATATGTATATGTAAATATAAAATGTAAATATTCCTATGTAATAAATTCCTTATGAAGTTACAGTAATGGACGGCTGTTTCTTTTCGCGAGCAGATTGTTGGGCCAGGTACAGTTGACGATCTTTCTTCATCTTCTCAGTCTTCGTCTGTTTGGACGTTATATGTAGAGGTGGCAACATGTTCTCCAGTTTTGGGTTGTTAGGGAATTTCAGCAAGTTAGCCACCTTGTTCAATAAAGCACTGAAAATAACCCAAAAAAAAAAACAATGTTTATATAAATCCTTATTACAACTGGTGCTTGACCTTTTCTGTCAAATGAGAAAGTCTATATTTGAAACTTTCTGATGGTTCATTTCCAATAAATTAAACAATAAAATTTGTTCAACATAGTTTTTATTGCGATAATATAAAAAGTTTGTACAATTAAGTAGGTATGTCACTCTTTTTCCCTAATCTTTTCTTATTATGGTCTAACTGTTTCTCAATCCAGTAAAAATATTAGCCAAGCATCATATTAACACTGGGAATAATTTCATAAATTTAATAAAACCCCAGTCACACTAGAGCTTACGATTACTTGCGACCACCGGCGACTTTTATAACTGACGATCATCAACGATTGTCTGCGATCAAAACCATTTTTGCACAGATAAATTTACGTTTGCGAGTATCGTAAGACAAGTCATAATTGACAATCGTTCGACAGGTCATAAGTAAACGTACGATGGTCTCAAGATTGCCTGGGATTACTTACGACTACCCATGTCATAACATGCGATCACCTACAACTTGTCGTACGACCATCACACGATTACTAAAGACTACTTAGGATTATCAGTGACTAGTGGCAATTTGTAAAGATGTCGTAAGATTGTCGCACTTCCGAACGACCATCGTGCGACAGCCTTAAGACCTTATAAGATCACTAGCAACCTGTTTGATCGCAAGGAGGTTTTTGTGCAAGCTCAAAAACCTCTCTACGACTGAAATTGGTCGTGGGACCTAAATAAGATAACCTGCGACTGCCAAAGATCACCGATGACCGTCGTAAGACGTTTTAAAGATTGTCCGCGACCAGAGGTCACTGGTGATCGTGAACTGGTCTTCACTGGTCGTAAGCTCTAGTGTGACTGGGGCTTATGGCTACGCATGGCCTTTTTTAACAACACATATAAACCCGTTATATAGATCATCAATTTCGGAAATATTCAAATCTGTTTTCATAAGGCCTTTATATAAGTTATAAAAAAAACAGTGGCCACAGTTTATATCTTAGTCTGAGCATTACACTTTCAAATAATTTGGAAGAGATCTACCTTTTTAAAGTCCTACATTTACTTGCTAAAGATAATTTCAGTTGGTCTTTTTCAATAGATTTCATACAAAAACAAATGACTACTCTACAAGATATCTTGCAGAATTGAATTATACAGTTATATAGATATTTCCAAAACTTAATAGCTGCATCTTAATGTATCAATAAGGGACAGATACAGTTTATAACCATCATAAATAATATACCAATTAAACTTTCACAAGATAACAAACTTCATTCATGTACTTTGTCAGAGATGGTTATCATTTCAAACCGGTTCAAACTAACTAAATCAATTGAACCATCATCACATGTTAGATAAAAAGATATGTTATCAATAATGTATACAATAAAATGTGAACAAATACCAACAAGGCAAAGGCAATGTTCACAGGATGCAGCCCAAGACAAAGTCCAGCCACCACAGCAGGGCACCCAGAAGGCACCATAAACCAGACCGGAAGAGGACACAAGGGCAGCGAAAGTATTGGAGGGACACCAAATAAGTGAAATAATAAGAACTTAAAGGGACCAATACGAGAAATTGCAATAAGTTTTATCACTTACTCTACATGATTTTTCTTCTCCTCTAGGAAAATATATTCCTCCTCCACCTCTTTAAGTGGAGCATTCTCTGGAGCCACCAACTACAATAAACAATCATTTGAATAAAGTATAATGTTAAATTATTTAAAAATCAATATTGAATAAACATGTTTGATGATTTTTACAATGTTCAGTAGTAGTAAATGATAAAATCAAGTAATTATCAAACAAATATATAAAAAATCTGCAAAAGGGCTGTACTAAAATTTTCATTGTGCCAAGATTTGTATTGAACAAGAATTGCGCCAGATATTGTATACAGTAGTAGAATTGTTCAAGAATTTGAATTGGAAATTGTGCCAGAATTTGAATTTGTTCTTGCTCCGCATTTGTATTGAACTAGAATTTGAATTTTGTTGTAATTGTGCCAGTCTTTGTAAATGCACCAGAGTTTGTAAATGTAGTGGAGCATTATCTTTTCAATTCTTTTACTCAGCAAGCAATTTAGGCAAGTACACTTTCAGGCAGTAAAGCAACTTCATAAATATCTCTGTTTTTTTCTCCCTCGAAATAAGAATAATTTTATATCTTAATTATCATAATTATGTTTTGTTTGTTTGTTTGATTTTACGCCTTTTCTCAACAGTATTTCAGTCATATAGGCGGGTAGTTTCCTAGCCATCGTTCCTGGAGAGTTACACCAGTACTAGACTACCTTCATCCACGCTAAACTACCAAAGCATCTCCCGGGGATCAAACCCACGCCAGAGAGGTAACTGGATTAGAAGTCATCTCTCAAAAGACTGAATGTTATTTCAATATTGCAATTGTTGGTGGCCAACATTAATATTAGCAATGACACCACTAAGTCATCAGTACATAACAGGCCCTGCAATTGTACACCTAATATATAGTTTACCTTGACCGTAACACTGGATGCTCAACATTTTAACTTTTTTTATAAAATCTTAAAAGAAAGTTTTATATTTTGGTAGTAAGGCAAATGAATTATAAATACATATTTTAACAGTGCAAGGGGCATAACTTAATTTCAATGTTAAACTAAAGAATAAAGTTTAAATAATTTTGTAATGATGTAAATGCAATGAAGCAAACCAAATTTTAAATACATGTCTTTCTTTTATTCAATATTACAGATGTAGCGCCACACTTAAGTTTATAAAATCTTTAATAAAAAATTGTCTTAAAAGTGTGTCAGGAAAAACAATTTTTTATATATCATCTTTTATCAGCTTGTTTATAACTGATCTAACAATCAGCAATTTTATCAACTCGTTAATGATAATCATGAGTGCAGAACCTAGGACTTGTAAGTTTACAACATAGATTTTAACCTGAACAACATAAAATTACAACAACAGGTCCATTATGACCATACATCACTCAGAATTGTTGCATTGCATCCAAAGAGATGTTTCTTTGTCTTATTTATAGCTTCCAATGGATCAAAATAAGATCCATGGTTAATTCATTTTAACAATTTTAATCCAGGTCAATACAAAGAAATTTTTTGATGTGATCTTTGCCAATAGTATATTCAGCTTTAATGGCCTTATTTCACAGAGAAGCATAATTACCTTAGACATCTCAAGATCAAAGGCTTTTAATGAAAAACAACATTAATTAATAATGATTGTCATTTTGATATACATGTATAATTCTAATTTTCATAATTTTCAACATTAGCTTACCATTGAAATTTATTTTATCACAATGAAAGAAAGAAAGAGAGAAAGAAAGAAAGAGAGAGAGAAAGAAAGAAAGAAAGAAAGAAATAAAGAAAGAAAGAAAGAAAGAAAGATGAATGAATGAATGAATGAATGAATGAATGAATGAATGAATGAATGAATGAATGAATGAATGAATGTGAGAAATTATAAGAAATTCTGGAATTCTTATTTGGTGACGTTTAAATGTCTTTATCACTTGCTTTACTATTACAGGTATTCAGGCGTTGTTGAGTTTAACAGTAGAACAGCGGAAATTCAAAACAATGACAGTGATATTTTAATCGAAAGAAATTGATCGTTTACATTTGCTTATTACACATTTCTTTAAATTGATGAAGGTTGTTGTTCAACCGAACTTAGTAGAATAATAAAAACAGTTAAAACTTGACCCGGTGTTGACGTTGGCTCCTCTTTCGTCTTTTTGTGTGTTTTTTTTCTAAATTGAGAAGCAGAAATCAACTCGTACGCAAAATGATTAACTTTTTCCGCGCAAATGAGGATATGCTAGTTCGCTCGAGAAAATGAATTATGAGATTTAAAACAATGGCAAATCATTCAAGGCCAGTGATTATGATTTAAAAGATGGAATAAAAATGCACTTTTTGGAAAGATTTTTAATTGATATTTTATGAAAGTTATATGAAAAGATTGGAGAAATAGAACTAAAGGGAAAATAAACCGTCATAAGGCTATAACGTTAGATGTATAATAGACACCTTGTCTGGAGAATGACTGCCTTAATGGTATTTTTTTTTATCTTTTTCTATCTCTAAGTAATATATACATTTAATCAACAAATACACCCAAAACAAAGAACTCTGATCATTATTTACACCAAAAACAAACACACATCATTTATCAGCTAATATAATCTTGACTATACAGCTCGACCAATATCAACCAATATATCTTACCAAACAGACACAACCCAACAACCAAATAAAATGCAACAACAAAAACAACTATGCTCCAGCTGGGTAAAATAGCCTCAATAAAATGCACTCCTAGACGGGTGGTTATAGTGCTATTCTATAAAGTTTAATCTCTCTTGCTAAAGAAGAAACCGGTTGACACATAAAAGTATCGTTTATATTGATAGCATGTGTGAGAACTGAAAAATAAATGACCGAGAATCATTTATTGTAACCTTACAGTGGTAGTTTTCTATCACGATAGGTTAAGAGGAAAAACTGACAAGCTACAAATATTTCATGATAACAAACCCCTTGACAAACCTCGTGAATGATGATAACAAATACTCTCGGCCGAATTATCACACCGCACACTTAACATTGATTAAAATGTATCGTCTCCTTCACAGTGCATTGTAGCGTTTATATTTATTCCTTTCATATACGAAATAGTCTGAAATCATGCGACATATAGAGTAATCATAAGAAACATATGGTTAGACTGTAAGATTACTGCCTAATATAGACGTTTTAATGTCTCATTTATCAAGTCAAACTTCTTCTCATCGTTACGATCTTGAAGCAAGGCTTATGGTTGTTATTTAAATGTGTTTTTTTATCATCTGGGGGCCAACACTTTCCATACCGTTAATTAGTGCCGATTATCACTAAGGCGGTGGTACGGGGTGCGAGAGATGTTGCACTTTCAGAATATCTTATGAAACCTAAATAAAACCCTGTTTCCTATTGTCAACTCTTATTTTCTATCACTTTGTTTTTTTTTCTTCTGGTTTTACATCGGTTATAAATAATGACATATGGTTTGGTCATAACTCGACGATCGGCCCACATAATCGGCTTTCCAGGATAATTAGCCAGTAACGACCTATGTCTCTACAAGTGACCGACTACTACATTGAGTAATTATTCCACATGATTTCTGAACAAATGACCAGCAGATCCAATGTCAGAGACAAAATAAGAATCATTCGAGGGTTAAACTAGCGACCCCTGGATTATTTATCCAATGTTCACATATTGAACAAAGCGGGCGTCTTTAAAGTAAAAACAAAAAAGTACATGCTTGAAATCTGCAAGTTCAAATTGTAAATTAATTCAGAATTATGGGAAAAGAAAACATAATAGCTGTACTAGGGGCAAAGAATTGCAAAGATTAAATTATTTACTTTTATTTACTATTTATGCATTTGGTATCTATGTCTCGGCACAAGGTAACAAATGAGTAAATTACAACAACAAAATATATGAGTGAAAATATTATTTAATTTCTCAGTTATATACTGTAAAGATAAATGCAGTCAACTACACAAATCATTCACAAACAAACATAAATCCTTAAAGAAATATCAAGTACCTCCATTTTTAATATACATTAAAAGTCGGCTAAAATGTTCTTAATTTGTACATTTTACGTTCAATTGACCTCTAACAAAGTGAGGTAAGTAAGTAACGATCAATCAGAAATGTGAAGTTATTCATTAAGAAGGAAAACTTATAACTAGAAAAAAGTCCATCAGTTATTACTTTTAATTGATAAAAAAAAACATCTAAAATCTTAGATCAGATCCTAATGTAATGACTGATCACAATTTATATAGAATTAATGGAAAAAATGTTTTGCCAAAGTAATAGCCCATAAAAGACAACATACGCTATTTCAAACATAGAAATATAGATATTACTTATTCAATGAAATAGTTAAAATATAACCATATTTTGGCATATATATTAAGAAATTAATACGTATTTTACGTCATGATAAACAGGTGAAGTTGTTTTTGTTTTTAATTTATTTTGGCAAGAAAAAGAAATTAACTCTTTAATAATGTTATTTAATATTTTAATCAATTTTAATGACAACTGCCAGCTGAAGTATAAGGGGAGCAAGAGGAAATGACTGTGTACATATTGTGACAACGTTTAAACTGTGATAAGGTGGATAAATTCAAATTTTCACTTCAACAAAGACTTTTAACTTCTTCTCTTAAAATGAGGATCCATACACCAAGAGGTTGATAAAATCCATTTTAAAGGTTGAATAGCTGTGTCCTTAGTGATAAAATGAAAAGCGTCAAGGTGATATCGAGTACAGATCAATATATAGGTACCTAAAAATGTATTACTGATCAAAAATTCAATCTTGCTTGGTATGTATTTTGCAAACTACCCCCACCTCGTCCAGAAATACAGCATACATACGTACAAGACATGTATATCCGGTTCATATACTTGTAGTAATAATAATAAATCAAGCTACCACAACGATAATACTCTAATTTAAGTGCACCAACTTTCTTATTCAACAACTTCTCCTCATTCTTTTATGATTACCAATGAAAATATTGTCACTTTAGTGCAGTAACGGGTTGAGTCTTTCTAAACTTAATACGTGTTAACCAGTAATTGCACTAAGGTGACGATATGTATTGTGTTATAAATATATGATGCCTTTCATGTCCTTCATTACAGGGAAAACAGTTATCAAAATAACTACATACCCAACTAGCACAATTACTGTATATAATAAATGCAAAACATATGTACCCAGATAAACAATTACAAACAAAAACTACATTAAATTGCAATGAATCAAATATCACAGTCAAGTATATAAAATTTAAATATTTAATAATTGGAAGAAGCAAACATATATCTATACATTACATAATATATAAATGATCATCTTTCAAATAAAACAAAACATTTTCTCTATTTTCAAATATAGCAAGTTGCAGTAAAGGTAATCTTACTTAAGATTTGTACAAAAGTGTCAACTGTTGATTCCTGCATGTAAAAAAATCTAAGATTTCTGTCAGTAATGATGTCTCACCTATGTCAACACTAAAGAGCCAGGGAATTCAACATGTTCAAAATAGCCCAACAATGCTATATCCCGCTGTATTATGCTTACTTAATTTGGTACAAAAGTCTGATGGAATGTCTCAGATCACGGAAAAACAGATCAATGACATGAACTTAGGATGGTGAGAGTCGGTTGGAATTAATTTATAGTCACTACTGAATGACCTTTTTCATAAACTTAATCAATTGCAAATTACTTTTAAAAACTTTGACTGTTACATCTTAGAAAATATTCTGTCTGTCGATCAGCATTTATTACTTGCTATTTTGAATGATGATCATCAGTATATAATAACGGCAGTTTCAACAAAGATAAAAAACAAATGTAATAATTATAAAAAATAACAAAGATTAAGATAGGTGCTGTACATATTTGTACAAAATTTTACAAAGAAAAAAATTGTGTTTTCTCCACAGAAAATACCGATTTTTTTTCACTATAAATGATGCAACAAAATATATTTACGCAAAAACACCCTGTTTCATAATACCGACGATAACTTACACACAATTAAAATGTTAAAACAAATTTAGTTTTAACAGTTAAATTCTAAAAACAAACCTAGAATAAGTTTCATTCTCAAATACTTAATATATTTAGGAAAGGCTTAAAGTTAAATTCTCCATATCACATTTATTTTGAAAATATATATGTCAATAGACAGCAATTGGCCTGGTCAAAGCAACAACAATATCCTAGGAATCTTTTACAAACCTTTCCAGCATTCAATAATAATAATAATAATAAAAATAATTTAGCAAATCTATTATGTCAAAGTTAATGAAAACTGTCAATGAACTTCAAAGTTAAAGTCCTGAAAGCAAATGATTCATTCCTTGAATAAGTGTTTTCCGAAAATTTCCATGCAATCTATGGAAATATAAGTAACATGGCATGAAAAATGAGAACAAAATTCAATGTTTGCAATTAAAACATACAAAATACAGCCTACACATACTTATAAACTGTATGAAATCTCAAATATCTCTAATAATACTGGTTTATATCTAACAAAAGGTGCATTTACTACATGTACTACAAGATTACAGGACAATTTTACATATACAAGATACATTGTATACCTAAATAAAAACTTGGCCTAAAAAGAAGGAATATTCATGCAACAATACTTTGCAGTTCCTCTCATTTTGAGCACATTTTTAGAAAAACAAAATCAATTCTAAAATTAAGTTTCAGTCTATAGTTAATAAGATTAAATCTTGAAAAATGTATGTTCTATTATACCATTTAATTTTTACACTTGACAACAATTTTCACTAATTTGACAAGTTTTTAAAAAAAAACACAAACCTGGATATATGCTAAAGAAACCATAATAATTTTTAACAAAAAAATATAAAACACATATTTTCTATCTAAAACTCGTTGGCAGATATTTTATTGCTGCATTGTCTTAATACAAAATAAAATGGAAAACTCAAAAATAATAAATAAACTAAAAACAAAATCAACGATTTTATTGTTCCATAACAATGAACAGGTCCCAACAAATTAACAAGAATTGAATTATTTACAATCGAACAAGCATTTGTGTCAAAATATATGTCAAAATATATGTATATGTAAATATAAAATGTAAATATTCCTATGTAATAAATTCCTTATGAAGTTACAGTAATGGACGGCTGTTTCTTTTCCCGAGCAGATTGTTGGGCCAGGTACAGTTGACGATCTTTTTTCATCTTCTCAGTCTTCGTCTGTTTAGACGTTATATGCAGGGGTGGCAACATCTTCTCCAGTTTTGGGTTGTTAGGGAATTTCAGCAAGTTAGCCACCTTGTTCAATAAAGCACTGGAAATAACAAAAACAAAACTTTTAAATAAATCCTTATTACAACTGGCGAGCGTTTCACTAACATTCCGTAAGTTTTGCGTATCTTTTTTACGTAAATTTGGATTTCACAAAACGTAAATTTACATTTTGCTTTTCACTAAACAAAACATGCAATTTACATCAGTAATAAGTTAGGGTAACTTTACGTTTAAATGCGTAGCTAAAACAGTGGAACGCAAATAAATACGTAACATCTGTTTAAGCAAAAAGTACGTTCAAACTCGAGTTACGATAACTTAAGTATGTTCGTGAAAAGCACCCCAGGTGTTTGACCTTTTCTGTCGAATAAGAAGCCTAACCATTAGCAATGTTAACTAAAATGTCAATTTAAAGCTTTCAAATATGTTTTTAAAAGATGGGTTCATATGGGAGAAATAGAGCATGACTGTGTCATAGTATATACCGTAAAGACAGCTGTATAGCTTATTTCACTTTTGAATAAATTGGAAGGTCTGTTCCTTTTTGTGCCCTACATTAAATTTTACTTGCTAAAGATAACTTCAGTTGGTCTTTTTATATCAACAGATTTCATACAAAAACAAATGACTATTATACAAGATATCTGACTTGATTTATAAAGAGGATAACATAACTCATTCCAAAACTTTCATACTGCAGTAATTCATCAATAAGGGACTGATACAGTTTATAACCATCATAAATAAAATTATACCAATTAAACTTTCACATGATAACCCACTTCATTTATGTACTTTGTCAGAGATGTAAATCATCTCAAACCGGTTCAAACTAACCAAATAAATTGAACCATCATCACATGTAAGATAGACAGATATGTTATCAATAATATGTACAAAAAAAAGACTAACAAGGCAAAGGCAATGTCCACAGGATGCAGCCCCAGACACAATCAAGCTACCACAGCAGGGCACCCAGGAGACACCAATCAAAACTGGGAGAAAACACAAGGGCAGCGAAAGGAGGGAAGGAACACCCAATAAGTAAAATGATAAGAACTAAAAGGGGCCAATATGAGAAATAAAAATAATTTTAAAAGTTCCACAATAATAAGTGTTATCACTTACTCCACATGATTTTTCTTCTCCTCTAGGAAAATATATTCCTCCTCCACCTCTTTAAGTGGAGCATTCTCTGGAGCCACCAACTACAATAAACAATCATTTGAATAATATTAAATTATCTTTATATCAATATTGAATAAACATGTTTAGACAATTTTTACAATGTTTGGTAGTAGTAAATTAAATTATTATCAAGCAAAATCTTCAAAAGAGCTGTACTTCAATTTTTTAATTGTGCAAGAATTTGTTTTGAACAAGAATTGCGCCAGATTTTGTATACAGTAGTACAAGAATTTTAATTTGTAAATGTACCAGACCTAGAATTGTTCAAGAATTTGAATTGGAAATTGTGCCATTTGTATTGTCTAGAATTTGATTTTTGTTGTAATTGTGCCAGACTATGTAAATGCACCAGAGTTTGCAAGTGTAGTGGTGCATTATCTTATTTTAGTCAGCTAGCAACTAAGGCAAATACACCCTTTCAGACAGTAAAACAACTTATCTAATATCACAGTTTTTCCGTAAAAATTAAGATAATTTTATACATTGATCACCATAATTATGTGAATATAAGTTTCAGGAATAAACAATTCATTGCTTATATAAACATATGAATCATGATACACATAACATACCTTAAGTCTAGATCCCATGTTAAATCTACAACTTCTCTTGCTAGCCCTGAATGTCTGGGATATATTGTTGCGTCCCGTGCGGATGGCTCTTTAATAACTGCTGTAGACTGTTATATGTTTTATTACTTAAGGCCACTTCTCTATGCAATATGTTCATGTACTTTTGTATAATAAGTCAGCTTTATAACAGCCTTGTGTTATTTTGCTTATGCAATTATAATAATTCACACCACAGACATAGACATATGCTGTATCATATATGTAGATAAGGTTAAATTAAGCCAAGTTCTCTTTTTATAATAAATACGGTAGTTATTTCCCTTAAAGGCCAAACCAAATCTATTGTGGTGTTATGTGTTCATGTTTGTCTTGGTTCCTTTTGTTATGAGTGATTGAACTGGTTTTGCAAGTTTAGTGATGGATGATTGGTTTTGGTATGCAAGTTATTTTTAGATGATTTGGTTCTGGGATAGCTAATATTTCTTGGTAACTGACCACTCCTTTCATTGCATTCAAGGCAATAACATCTCTGACATTCTAAAGATCTACTATTTCTTTATAGAAATATTGATAAGTTTATCATTATTCATACAATTATTATTTTGAAGATCTCATCTATTTAAAGCCTGGTATGTATATATTTATTTTAATTGTAATTGTGAAATGTTTATAATGTATATATTGTAATTATGAAATATGTAATTCATGAATTTTCTATTGTATAATATTTCTCTTTGTTATTTGTATTATAGTCTTTTTATTTTGTTATAGGTTTCTTCTACAACCTGAATAAATCTAGTAAACACTACATACTGTTGTTTTACTAAGAACCCCCCACTACAAATTGGCTCCCCGACAAAGGACAGGAAGAAGAACCAGGCGAGCTGTTTCTGGCAGAGGGGGAGCGCAGCGCTGACCGGCAAAGAAGACCAGGCCAAGCAGCTGGATCCATCCCTATCCGCGGCTGTCAGAGCAGCAGTAGAAGAGATTTGTATTCATCTCATAGGTATACCTCCCACCCCATTCCCCCACCCCCCATCATTTTTTTTCATAGAGCTCTTTCGCGCCACATCGACCAGACACATGTATATATAAACTTTAATTGTAAATAGTAATCAGCTGGAGGAAGTGTAAATATAAACAGTGCAATAACTAGGACGCGGAGGAATTTGGAACTCTAAACTGTGATATTTTGTAATTTTTATTTTAATGTTTGTGGATTTTATATAATCATGTAAGTACATATTTTAATCTTGTGTATTTTTATTGTTTTTGGCGGTATTTTTCATTTTTTGTAAGTACTATTTTTCTTTGTTAACTTAGGTACTACTTTCGGCCCATATTCCAAATTTTGTGTGACCTGTTTCGGAAAATTTAATAACAAGGTAAATTTCTTTATATTTATACATATATTAAGTAGATTTTTGGTTTAATTCAGTTTCTTTTAGGGTAAATTTTTGATTCTCTCATTAAATAGGACTTGCCATTTGATTTATTCTAAGTAAACACCGATAATGTAATTTTGTCACACAATTTCGCGATCTTTCATATTTTTCTTTAGGTATTTTCGGATAAGCCATAAATTTCGTATAGTACAATAAATTTACATTTCTTTCATATTTTTGTAGATCTTTTTTTTAAAAAAAAAACCGCTACTGTTTATTTGTTATGTGTTTTTATATCTTTGTGTATATACTATTCTAGTGTGTGTAATTACAATTATAAATTTGTTTAACTGAATTGATATACATTGGTTTACATTTAGTTATCTGGGTAATCATAGTAAAAATTAATAGTATAAATACACTTAAATAGATATTTAAGAAATCTTTAGGGTCTTTCAATTATTTGTTTACTTTGAAAAAGATATTTAGAAAAATTTAAGGATCTTGATAACTGTGTTTGTTTACTTTGTGTATTGAATATATATATTGCATTCTATTTCTAATCTTTCTATCTTTACTTCTCTACAAACTAACAAATTAACACCCAGAACCAATTCGCGTGAAAGTATTTTTTTTTGTTTGAAAGCGAGTGCTGTCGTGTGATTTATTCGGTTTGTTTTGTTTTTGGCGTTGGTTTGATTGGTAAGTCATTTGGTTGGACGGCATAGCAGTATCAAGTCATCTGGTAATTGGTAATTGATTAAGGGTATTAATTGTTGACATTTTTTTTTGTTTTGGCTAAATAAATTCCTTATTTTTTTCCCCAGACATTTTAATTTGAACTGCCCATTTTTTTAGAGTATTTTACTGGTCATTCAAGTACTGGTTACATCCAGGAACTACAGTGTAATAATTATTCTATTTTGTTATGTGAATTGATAGGTAAGTACTGGTTACAACCAGGAAATATTTAATATATAAGTACTGGTATTTACCAGGAATTATTTGAGAGATATCTGCCCAAATATAACTGGTGTATTATATATGTTTGATTATTATTCTGTTTGAATATTGAAATATTTTAGTACTGGTTATCCCCAGGAACTTGTAATGTCCTAGTAACACTTGGTGTACTGACAACTCAGTACTGAACCGAATTATTTGGTATCATTTTTGTTGAACAGTACTGGTTCAAACCAGGAATTTGTGAATTAAAGGTTCTCGTATTAGTACAGTTAGTACTGGGTAAAATACATAGTTACCTTTTATAATTTTTTTTTAAGGTGTATTGACTTAAAAACAATTCTGATAAGAGTTATCAGGTAAACAAAAGCATTTATACTTGCTTTTCTTATTGTTTGTGAATACATCAATAAATTTGATTATTGAGTTTCATTTAAAATAAACTTATTGGTTTTTCGCCATAAGTTAGGTGTATTTCCCTGGTCTATTTTACCCCAGATTTCCGCTTCAGTGTCTTATTCTTTGTACACTTATTTTTTTTATTTTCTATTTATTTTATTTATTGACTTTGTTTTCATCTGTCTACTCAATCCCAGGGTCTATTTTTCCCCTCTTATTTTTTTTGCATTTTTTTTGAAGATGGAAGATTCAGAAGGTGAGAAGAAATATTCTTTTTCTGAGGAAGAGATGATTAATTTTTTGTCGTCAAAGTACCATATCTCTGTTAAGGATGGAACACCAGCAGCAGCTAAGACACCCTCTCATGGTTATGGTAGAGGTATAAAGCCAACTTCCTTCAGTTTTTCTCCTTCTGCTCCCCCATCTTCACCTTCCCCAATTTTATCCCGTACTCCTAAGATTCCACCTTTTTCTGGAGATGACCCTACCCCTAAAGGTGAAATTTCTTATTATGAGTGGCACCATGAGGTACAGTGTCTTAAGAAAGATACATCTTTACTTGACTCCCAAGTTCGTCAAGCTGTGAGATCTTCTTTAAGGGGCACAGCTAGACGTTTGGTAGTTTCGTTAGGTGAATCTGTGTCCATAGATGATATTTTACATAAGTTGTCTGTGAATTATGCTGAACCTTCAAGGCAAGGTATTACTATGAAGGAATTCTTCAATGCATCTCAGGGCGTTGATGAATCGGTAGCAGCCTATGGGTGTCGTTTAGAGTGCACTTTGCAGAGAGCTTTTGAGGGTGGTTCTGTACCAAAGTCTGCTAGGAATGAATTATTATGTGAAAAGTTATGGTCAGGTTTAAGGTCAGATTCTTTAAGAGCAAGCAGTAGACATAAGCTTGACTCTGCTTCTGACTATGATGATTTTTTAATGGAAATCCGTAGGATTGAGAAGGATACTATCCCGTCTGTCCAGCCCAGGTCTAAAATTTCTGTAAATTCGCAGGTGTCTAGTGAAATGGCTTCTATTTCCTATGTAGAAAAATCTATGAAGGACATGGAGCACCGTTTCACTGAACAAATGCGTGGTTTACAGTCTGGTGTTGATAGGAGATTTAATGCCATTTTACAGAAACTTGATAATCTCTCATTACCTACACAACCTACTCATTTGCCTCAATGGAACACACCACCACCCCCAGTACAGACATACAGATATCAGACACCACCTCAAACAGCACCTAATAACACACCAGTCCGTAACACATCTTACAATACCAATCGCAGTTGGCGTGGCCGTAGTAAGGGTATAAATCAGCAGGGCCATGTTGCTGCGCAACAGGGATCTTCTGCGGTTTACCCAAACTAGGGTCCGCCTCTGTTGTTGGCCAATCAGAGGCGGTTATTGAGAAGCAATCACTTGCTAGTAGAATTATTGGATGTTCCAATAAGGCCAATATTGTATTTAATGGTATTTCAGCCATAGCTCTAGTTGATACTGGCTCAATGGTTTCAACAGTATCAAACTCATTTTATTTGTCATTGTCAAATAGACCGCCACTGTTGAATTTGACAGATTTCAATATCAACTTAGACATTTCAGTTGCAAATGGGCAATCTTTAGATATTTTAGGGTATATTGAAGTTCCGATTGCTATACCGGAATTAAACCTTCAGTTGCCTGTGCCTGTATTAGTTGTCCCTGATACACATAACAACAGATCTTGTCCTGTGATATTGGGTACCAATGTTATCAGGCTCTGTAAACTTTCATTTACTGATTCAAATTTGTCTCAAGTTTGGCAATCAGCATTTGACAGTTTAGTTTGTAAGCCTCACACAGTCAAATCTACCAATGACCATCCTATCACAGTTGCACCGTATGAGTCTATTTCTGTTAATGGTCTTGTTAGAGGTGTCTCTAGTGATACTAAACTTGTGACTGAAAACCCTGATGCAGATGTTTTATATATTGTTCGGCCACAAATAGTTTCAGTGTCCAATGAAAGCGGTTATGCAAAGGTGCCTGTACGCATCTGTAATCTGACTGCGAGGACATTGACTATTAAGCCGAAATCTAACATTTGTGTGGTTAATGAAGTTACAGTGCTAGACAACCTTGCTTCTTCTCATTCTGTTTCTAATGGTGTGAACCCTACCTCTTCACAGCCAGATTTATCTTCTCTTGGTTTGAATATTGATACTGAGAATCTGTCCCCTCAGCAACTTCTGCGTGTTCGCCAAGTTTTAGGCAATTGGAATCATGTATTTTCCAAGGGATCAACTGATATTGGTTGTACTGATCTCACACGCCATAGTATTGTTTTAAATGATGACACCCCTTTCAAGCAGCCTTACAGGAAAATTCCCCCTGGAATGTATGAAGAGGTGAGGCAGCACCTTAAGGATATGCTTGATTGCGGTGCCATCAGGCCTAGTGACTCTCCTTTCTCTTCTAATGTTGTTCTTGTTCGGAAAAAGGATGGTTCACTTAGGTTCTGTATTGATTTTAGATTGCTTAACTCAAGAACAAGAAAAGATGCCTATATGCTTCCTCGTTTTGATGACACTGTAGACCTTTTAGTGGGTTCTAAATTTTTCTCTAAACTTGACTTACGCAGTGGTTACTGGCAAGTTGAGATGGAGGAAGATTCAAAGCCCTATACTGCTTTTTCTGTTGGTAATCTTGGATTTTATGAATTCAATAGGCTTGCCTTTGGATTGGTTAATTCAGGTGCTACTTTTCAGAGAGTCATGGAACGTGCCATGGGTGACCTTCTTTTGCGTGAATGTCTTGTTTTTGTTGATGACATTTTGGTCTTTTCTGAAACTTTTGAGGAGCATATTGTTAGGCTTGAAAATGTTTTTCAACGTTTATCTTCTCATGGTCTTAAACTTAAAGGCTCTAAGTGTGAATTTTTCAAAACGTCCGTTTCTTATCTAGGGCATGTTATCTCTGAGAATGGTATTTCTACTGATCCTGAGAAAACTTCTGCTATTTCTTCTTGGCCAGTCCCTAAGAACATTGCTGAATTAAGGACATTTCTTGGAACTGCAGGTTTTTACAGGAGATTTATTAAGGATTATTCCAAGTTGGCCAAACCCCTTAATGACTTACTTGAGGGTCATGGTAATTCTCCCAAATCTAAGTCCAAGCGTTCTAGAAAGACTGCTACATGGGTATGGGGTGATGCCCAGCAATCTTCTTTTGATATTCTTAAGGAAAAACTTACTTCTCCTCCTGTTCTTGCTTTTGCTGACTTTAGTAAACCCTTTAAAGTCCATATCGACGCGAGTGGGTCTGGATTAGGGGCCGTGTTACTTCAAGAGCAGGATGGCTCAGAGCATGTCATAGCTTATGCCAGCAGAGGTTTAAGACGTAGTGAACGTAATTACCCTGCTCATAAACTTGAATTTTTAGCTTTGAAATGGGCTGTCTGTGATAAGTTTCACGACTATCTTTATGGCAACCAATTTCTTGTTTCTACTGACAACAACCCTTTAACTTATGTCCTGTCCTCTGCTAAGTTGGACGCGACAGGTCATCGTTGGATTGCTGCTTTGTCTGCCTATGATTTTGAAATCATATATAAGTCAGGTAAACAGAATCAAGATTGTGATGGGCTATCTCGCCGACCACAACTTTTCAGCGATGCTGTCAAGGCAGTGTGCTTTGCTGCTTCTGTCTCTCTTTCTTCTGCTGAATGTTGCTCGGGAGATGAGGTCCCTCATATGGCCAATGAGGAATCTTTTCCTTCTGAAGCTGCAGTCAGACCAGTGGATTGGGCGGTAGAACAGTCTAAAGACACTGATATATCTTCTGTTCTTTCCATCCTACGTTCTGGTTCTCGTCCGAGGGGGGAGGAGATGTCGAAAGACGTCAAATCTCTTCTTCGTGACTTCTCTCGTCTTTCTATCAAAGATGGTGTTCTTTATCGTACCGCCACTCTGGATGGAGAAGAAGTACAACAACTTGTTATTCCTTATTCTCATAGGAATATTGCTTTTACTGGTGTTCATGACAATGTAGGCCATCCCGGACGTGATAAATCTCTATGGTTAGCTCGTCAACGTTTTTATTGGCCGGCATGGAGGCAGATTTTAATAGTCGCATTTCAGGTTGCAAAAGTTGTATTTGCAGAAAGACACCGGTAGTACCTGCTGCAGAATTGGTTCCAATCCAGACTTCAAGACCCATGCAACTTGTGTGTATGGATTTCTTGAAGCTGGAGAAGTCCAAAGGAGGGTATGAGGACGTCTTGGTCATTACCGACCATTTTACCAGATACGCCAAGGCTATTCCTTGCCGTAATCAAAAGGCGACTACCACTGCTCGTGCCTTATATGAACATTTTATTGTCCACTATTCTTTTCCAGAGCAGCTGCATTCTGACCAGGGGCGGAATTTTGAAAGTCGAGTCATCAAGGAACTTTGCAAGATTGCAAATGTTCGAAAGACAAGAACCACTCCTTTCCACCCTATGGGAAATCCATCAGCGGAGCGATTTAATCGGACCCTTCTCAGAATGTTAGGTACTCTGGCAGAAGATCATAAATCTAAGTGGGCAGATTTTGTTCCTTCTCTTGTTCAGGCTTATAACGCCACCAAGAACTCTTCTACAGGTTTTTCTCCTCACTTTCTTATGTTTGGATGGCATCCCCGTCTTTCTGTTGATGCCTATCTTGGTACTTTTCCTTCTAACTCTGAACATCTTTCTCCTACTACTTATGTTTCTCGTTTGAAGGAACGCCTTCAATATGCTTATCGGTTAGCTGGTGATGTTGCCAAGAAGCGGGCTGATCAAAACAAGAAGCAATATGACCGTAGAGTTCGCGAGAACAAATTGGTTGTAGGCGATATTGTTTTGGTCCGAAAAGTCAATCTTCAAGGGCGACAGAAGCTGGCAGATAAGTGGGAGAAGGACCCTTTTGTTATCATTGACATACCATTTCCTGACCAACCTGTATATAAAGTACAACTTGAGTCTCGAAAAGGTCCTGTCAGAACCCTTCACAGAAATATGCTTCTTCCATTTATTTCTATACCTGAAGAAGATACAGATTTACCTGTTGAAAATAAGCCTAAACCAAAACCTAGACGTGTTCCTATACAGAAAGAGTATGATGCTGATTCTAGCTCTTCTGAATCATCATCTGGTGTATACATCATACCACAGAGGAGATTTCCAGTTACTCGCAGTCGCAATACTCGTGTTGATTATGGACATTCTTCTCAGGCTCCTTCTATTTCTATCCCTTCATTTGTTCCCAGGATTCACCCCAATCCTGCGACGTATTCCCCAGACAATGTCCCAGTTACTCCAGTGAGTGTACCAGTTACTCCAGTAAGTATTCCAGTTACTCCAGTAAGTGTTCCAGTTACTCCGGTAACTATCCCAGTTACTCCAGTAAATGTTCCAGTTACTCCAGTAAGTGTTCCAGTTACTCCAGTAAGTGTACCAGTTACTCCAGTGAGTAGACCAGTTACTCCAGTGACTATTCCAGTCATTCCAGTACATACGCCCGTTTCATCTTCACGCCCTATTCCACGCCCTAGACGTGTAATACATCCACCAGATAGGTATGGAGAATGGGTTTAAGTGTTGTATAATGTTGTATCATTTTTTTATGCAGTCCTTTTAAATTTCATTTAGGTCCTATGTATGGAGGTATATACTATGTATTTATTATTTTCAAGTAGAATTGACAACTCTACTGTATTGCATTATTTCTTTATATTTTACTGTTTAACTATTGCAAAATAGTTATAGGAGGGCAGTATATCTTAAATAATATGATATATTTATGTCGTCATATGAATATACAGTGAATTGCATTTTGTTTTTCGAATTGATCATAATGTTATTTTTTTCATAAATCCAGGTTTCATTAATAATTGTTTAAGAAAATGCCGGTGTCATTTTTAACTAGAGGGGGGAGTGTGTAGATAAGGTTAAATTAAGCCAAGTTCACTTTTTATAATAAATACGGTAGTTATTTCCCTTAAAGGCCAAACCAAATCTATTGTGGTGTTATGTGTTCATGTTTGTCTTTGTTCCTTTTGTTATGAGTGATTGAACTGGTTTTGCAAGTTGAGTGATGGATGATTGGTTTTGGTATGCAAGTTATTTTTAGATGATTTGGTTCTGGGATAGCTAATATTTCTTGGTAACTGACCACTCCTTTCATTGCATTCAAGGCAATAACATCTCTGACATTCTAAAGATCTACTATTTCTTTATAGAAATATTGATAAGTTTATCATTATTCATACAATTATTATTTTGAAGATCTCATCTATTTAAAGCCTGGTATGTATATATTTATTTTAATTGTAATTGTGAAATGTTTATAATGTATATATTGTAATTATTGTAATTATGAAATATGTAATTCATGAATTTTCTATTGTATAATATTTCTCTTTGTTATTTGTATTATAGTCTTTTTATTTTGTTATAGGTTTCTTCTACAACCTGAATAAATCTAGTAAACACTACATACTGTTGTTTTACTAAGAACCCCCCACTACATATATGCATTATTTAAATATGCCTACTTTGAATAATGCTTGATAATCAGACACTTACAGACAGGATGCGATCACAAACAAATGCTTATAAATAAAGCACTTAAAATTAATAAGCCTATACAAGACTCATTTGCTGGTACCAATTAAGCAACTTTCAGCTTTTATGCGACTCAGAAAAACGGACTGACGGACATCAGACGACACATTTTGGACTCCGCAGTAAATTAAATAACTTCATAAAATTATAAGTAAAATAAACAAATAACGTAAGAATGTTCAAGTTTAACTATTTAAATTTATTTATGTAAGCCCTTAACAATCAACCTTGCGCATTTGTAAAATCCGACAACAATAATATGAAATATCTCGAATTTCAATATACGATCGTGCTTACAAAATTAACGTTAAGATATGACTCAGATCGGGGCTGGCGCTTGTGTTATAAACAATAAATCAACAGTTTTAGATATATTAATACTTAAACTTTTAAAAAAAATGGAAAATGTTAAACAAAATAGAATTAATTTAACTCTCTTTTAATATAGATACTAATTCACCTAGAAAAATATACGCTAATTACTATTGCAAAACTTTTCCGGCATAGAATATTGACTTAAGTTTTTATTTCTGACAATAGTTCTAATGTAAAAATAAAATAATTATTAAATTTCTTGTTAAAGCTTCCTTAAGTATAAATTTTGTAAAGAAAAAAATAAAATAAAGTTACTTTTCAATGCAAAATAATATTCTACTCTAATGAAATACTGAGGTTCTCAGTTGCGGAGTCCTCGCTGCTAACAAAAATCTGCCTTTTATATACGTATTGCTAACAGTTTGCTAACGGTTTGCTAACAAATATTTGAAACTTGTGAGTTTCTAACAAAATGCTAACAAAGAGGCACCGAAAGGGTTGCTAACAGTGCTAACACTGCTAACAGATAATAAAGTACGAGTTAAAATCACACAAAGCAATTATATACATGTGTTGATGTTATTTACAATACTGTTATTTGAATATTTGACAATTGAATTTATTACAGTTTACCACTAATTAAAATTAGTAAACTGTGAACAGTCTTTCTTTTTTGTGACTCAAATTTTATCTTAAACTGGCATACCTCCAGAAGTAAGGAAGTATTATCAAGTACTGTGGAGTACAGTGTCCTAGCCATACAGAGTTATACAGAGTAGACCACTATTGGCAGACGTCATTATAGCATATTTCAGCTAAATGGATCTATAGACTTTGACAGTCATTCGAAACTAGTATCATCAGTCCCTCTAACCCTAACAATTTCTATTTTATATAGAACATTGTTATATTTGTGATCGTTTCATTGTTCGTAAATACAATATCGTTTTCTACAGTCCAGTACGATTATTGGTCACCAAGTCTTGAGCACGTTACCACATTTTTAAGAGGATTAAAGGGGCCTGACCAGTACCATATAGCTGGACCGTAGCGTAACAATATCTTACCAAACAGACACAACCAAACAACCAAATATAATGCAACAACAAAAACAACTATGATCCAGCTGGGTAAAATAGCACTTCTAGACTGGTGGTTATTGTGCTATTCTATAAAGTTTGATCTCTCTTGCTATAGAAGAAACCGGTTGACACATACAAGTATCGATTATATTGATAGCATGCGTGAAAACTGAAAACATGACCTAAAATTCTCTATTTTAAGCTTACAAAGTTGGTATTTTTCTATCACGACATGTTAAGAGGAAAAACTGACAAGCTACAAGTATTTCATGATAACAAACCGCTTGACAAACCTCGTGAAAGATGATAACAAATACTCTCGGCCGAATTATCACACCACACACTTAACATTGATAAAAATATATCGTCATTGTAGCGTTTATATTTATTCTTTTCATATACGAAAGAGTCTGAAATCAGGCAATATATGTAAAGAGTAATTATGAGAAACATGTGGTTAGACTGTAAGATTACTGCCTAATATCTATAGACGTATTTTATTTCTCATTTATCAAGTCAAACCTCTTCTCATCGTTACGATCTTTTAACAAGGCTTATGGTTGTTATTTAAATGTGCGTTGTTGTTTTTTGTTATCATCTGGGGGTCATCACTTCCCATACCGTTAATTAGTGCCGATTATCACTAAAGGGGTGGTACGGGGTGCGAGAGATGTTGAACTTTTATTTATATCTTATGAAACCTAAATAAACCCTTTTTCCTATTATCAACTCTTATTTGCTCTAACTGTGTGGGTTTTTTTCTGGTTTTACATCGGTAATAAGTTATGACATATGTTTTTGGTCATAACTCGGCGATCGGCCCACATAATCGGCTTTCCAGGATAATTAACAAGTAACGACCTGTCTCCACAAGTGACCGACTACTACATCGAGTACTAATTCCACATAATTTCTGAACAAATGACCAGTAGATCCAATGTCCTAGACAAAATACGCATCATTCGAGGATTAAACTAGCGACCCCTGGAATATTTATCCAATGTTCACATATTGAACAAAGCGGGCGTCTTTAAAGTAAAAACAAAAACGTACATGCTTGAAACCTGTCAGTTCAAATTGTAGATTAAATTGATTAATTAAGAATTATGGGAAAAGAAAACATAATTTAGCTGTACTATGGGCAAAGAATAGCAAAGATTAGATTATTGAGTTTATTTTTCTTGTTTCTAGATCAAAGGCTTATCATCTATTCATTTAGCCGTACTCCAGACAAAACTTTTCATGTTGGGGACTTTCGCCTAAAAACATAACCAAAGATCAGTTACGAACTTGGTATCTCTGACTCAGCATAAGCTTACAAATGAGTAAATGACAACAACAAAAAATATGAGTGAAAGAATTGTTTACTTTCTCAGTTATATACTGTAAAGATAAATGCAGTCAAATACACAAATCATTCACAAACAAACATATTTTTTTTAAATAGCAAGTACTTCCATTTTTTAATGTACGTTCAAAGTTGGTTGAAATGTTCTTTCCTAATTTGTACATTTTACGTTCAATTGACCTCTAACAAAGTGAGGTAAGCAAATAACGATCAATCAGAAATGTGAAGTTATTTATTAAGAAGGAAAAGTTATAACTAGAAAAAAGTCCATCAGTTATTACTTTTAACTGATCAAAATAACATCTAAAATCTTAGTTAATGACTGATCATAATTTATATAGAATTACTGGAAAACTATTTTGCCAGAGTAATAGCCCATAAGTTCAAACATAGAAATATAGATATACTTATTCAATGAAATAGTTATAATATAACCATATTTAGGCATAATCATTTAAGAAATTGATACGTATTTTACGTCATGATAAACAGGTGAAGTTGTTGTTTTGTTTTTAATTTATTTTGGCAAGAAAAAGAAATTAACTTTTAAGTAATATTATTTAAATTTTAATGTTTTAATCAAATTTAGTGACAATTGTCAGCTAGAGTATAAGGGGAGCAAAAAGAAATGACTGTGTACATATTGTGACAACGTTTAAACTGTGATACAGTGGATGAATTCAAATTTTCACTTCAACAAAATATTTTAACTTCTTCTCTTAACATGAGGATCTATACACCAGTTGAATAGCTGTGTCCTTATTGATAGAATGAAAAACATCAAAGTGATATCGAGTTTGGAACAATATATGCCTACACTTGTATTTCTGATTTAAAACTCAATGTTGCTTGGTATGTATTTTGCAAAGTAAAAAAAAGAGCATACATGCGACATGTACATCCGGTTCATACAGTAATAATAAATAAAGCTACCACAACAATAATACTCTAATTAAAGTGCACCAACTTTCTTATTTAACAACTTCTCCTCATTCTTTTATGATTACCAATGAAAATATCGTCACCTTAGTGCAGTAACGGATTAAGTCCTTTTAAATTTAATAGGAGTTAACCAGTTGTTGCACTAAGGTGATGAAATATAGCCCTGTGATATAAATATCTGATGCCATTCGTTACAAGAAAACAGTTATCAAAATAAACTACAAACCCCAGTAGCACAATTACTGTATAGAATAAATGCAAAACATATACCCAGATAAACAATTACAAACAAAAACTACATTGAATTGCAATGAATCAAATATCACAGTCAAGTATATAAAATTTAAATATTTAATAATAGGAAGAAGCAAACATATATCTTTACATTACATAATATATAAATGATCATCTTTCAAATAAAACAAAACATTTTCTCTATTTTCAAATATAGCAAGTTGCAGTAAAGGTAATCTTTACTTAAGATTTGTACATATGTGTCAACTGTTGATTCCTGCATGTAAAAAAAATCTAAAATTTCGGTCAGTAATGATGTCTCACTTATGTCAACAGTAAAGAGCCAGGGAAGTCAACATGTTCAAAATAGACCAACAATGCTATATACAGCTAGATGCTTACTTAATTTGGTACAAAAGTCTGATGGAATGTTCTTAAATCACGGCAGAGCAAATCTTATACATGAATTAAGGATTTTGAGAGTTGGTTAGAATTAACTAGAAGTCACTACTGAATGACCTTTTTCATAAACATAAATCAATTGCAAATTACTTTTAAAAAAACTTTTTTTGACTGTTACATCTTGGGAGAAAATACTCTTTCTATCAGCGTTCATTTGCAAAATTTTGCTTAAATTTTTCTGGATGTTACATCTTAGAACAAAACGAAATCTGTCTGTCTGCGCTAATTAATTTGCTATTATGAGTGATGATCATTAGTATATTATAACGGCAGTTTCAACAAAGATAAAAAAAACGAATGTAATAATAATAAGAATAACAAAGATTAAGATAGGGGGTGTACATATTTGTACACAATTTTACAAAGAAAAAAAATGTATTTTCTCCACAGAAAATACCGATGTTTTCTCCACAGAAAATACCGATATTTTCTCTATAAATTATGCAACAAAAATTTAAGCAAAGAAAACCCTGTTTTATAATACCGACGAAAAGTTACACACAATTAAAATGTTAAAACAAATTTAGTTAGCTTTAGGAAAGGCTTAAAGTTAAAGTGTCCATTTCACATTTATTTTGAAAATATATATGGCAACAGACAGCGATTGGCCTGGTCATAGCAACAACAATATTCTAAATGTTTTATAAAATTTTCCAGCATTCAATAATAATAATAATAATAATAACAATAATAATAATAATAATTATAATAATAATTTAGCAAATCTATTATGTCAAAGTTAATGAAAACTGTCAATGAACTTCAAAGTTAAAGTCTTGAAGCAAATCACTTATTACTTGAACAATCCTTTTCCAAAATTTCCATGCAATCCATGGAAATAAAGTAACATGGCATGAAAAATGAGAAGAAAATTCAAAGTTTGCAAATACAGCCTACACATACTTATAAACAATATGAAATCTCAAATAACTCTAATAATACTGGTTTATATCTAACAAAAGGTGCATTTACTACATGTACTACAAGATTACAGGACAATTTTACATATACAAGATACATTGTATACCTAAATAAAAACTTGGCCTAAAAAAGAATTAAGGAATATTCATGCAACAATACTTTGCAGGTCCTCTCATTTTGAGCACATTTTTAGAAAAACAAAATCAATTCTAAAATTAAGTTTCAGTCTATAGTTAATAAGATTAAATCTTGAAAAATGTATGTTCTATTATACCATTTAATTTTTACACTTGACAACAATTTTCACTAATTTGACAAGTTTTTAAAAAAAAACACAAACCTGGATATATGCTAAAGAAACCATAATAATTTTTAACAAAAAAATATAAAACACATATTTTCTATCTAAAACTCGTTGGCAGATATTTTATTGCTGCATTGTCTTAATACAAAATAAAATGGAAAACTCAAAAATAATAAATAAACTAAAAACAAAATCAATGATTTTATTGTTCCATAACAATGAACAGGTCCCAACAAATTAACAAGAATTGAATTATTTACAATCGAACAAGCATTTGTGTCAAAATATATGTCAAAATATATGTATATGTAAATATAAAATGTAAATATTCCTATGTAACAAATTCCTTATGAAGTTACAGTAATGGACGGCTGTTTCTTTTCCCGAGCAGATTGTTGCGCCAGGTACAGTTGACGATCTTTCTTCATCTTCTCAGTCTTCGTCTGTTTGGACGTTATATGCAGAGGTGGCAACATCTTCTCCAGTTTTGGGTTGTTCGGGAATTTTAGCAAGTTAGCCACCTTATTCAATAAAGCACTGGAAATAACAAAAAACAACTTTATAAAAAATATCATGACAATTTCATTTTTGACCTTTTCTGTCCAATGAGGAAGCCTAAATTTGAAACTTTCTGACTGTTCATTTCCCATATATTAACTAATAAATTATTTTCAATTCTATACCGTTTTTGCGGATTTTGCATATTTACATTTAGAGAGATATGTGTAAGACTATGACTTTACTAGTGAGAGTTAAATGTCACGGTTTTAGACAATAATAAGAATACGCTTCTCCCCTAATTCTTTCTTATTATTGTCTAACCGTTACTCAATGATGTCTCAATCCAGTAAAAATAAGCAAAGAAACATATTAACCAGGAACAATTTTATAAATGTAAATGTACATAATTAATGATTGATTAAGGCTACACATGGCCTTCATTTTTAACAACATATATAAACCCATTAAATATATCAGCAATTTCAAAAAAAATAAAATCTGTTTTTATAAGACCTTTATATAAGTGAAATAGAACAGTGGTCACAGTTTATACCTTAGTTTGAGCATTTCAATATCGAATTATTTGGTAGGTATGTACCTTTTTAAGTATCAAAGATAATTTTAGTTGGTCTTTTTTATCAACTGATTTCACACAAAAACAAATAAATATTATACCAGATATCTGGTAGGATATTTTAAAGAGATAACATAACTGAATCCAAAACTTCATAGCTGCAGTAATTCATCAATAGGGGACTGATACAGTTTATAACCATCATAAATAAAATTATACCAAATAAACTTTCACAAGATAACAAGCTTCATTTATGTACTTAGATGGTTATCATTTCAAACTGGTTCAAACTAACCAAATAAATTGAACCATCATCACATGTAAGATAGACAAATATGTTATCAATAATGTATACAAAAAGACCAACAAGGCAAAGGCAATCATCTCAGTTCACAGGATGCAGCCCCAGACAAGATCCAACCACCACAGCAGGGCACCCAGGAGACACCAATCAAAACTGGGTGAAAACACAAGGGCAGCGAAAGGAGGGAAGGAACACCCAATAAGTAAAATGATAAGAACTAAAAGGGGCCAATATGAGGAATAAAAATAATTTTAAAAGTTCCACAATAATAAGTGTTATCACTTACTCCACATGATTTTTCTTCTCCTCTAGGAAAATATATTCCTCCTCCACCTCTTTAAGTGGAGCATTCTCTGGAGCCACCAACTACAATAAACAATCATTTGAATAATATTAAATTATCTTTATATCAATATTGAATAAACATGTTTAGACAATTTTTACAATGTTTGGTAGTAGTAAATTAAATTATTATCAAGCAAAATCTTCAAAAGAGCTGTACTTCAATTTTTTAATTGTGCAAGAATTTGTTTTGAACAAGAATTGCGCCAGATTTTGTATACAGTAGTACAAGAAGTTTAATTTGTAAATGTACCAGACCTAGAATTGTTCAAGAATTTGAATTGGAAATTGTGCCATTTGTATTGTACTAGAATTTGATTTTTTGTTGTAATTGTGCCAGACTATGTAAATGCACCAGAGTTTGCAAGTGTAGTGGTGCATTATCTTATTTTATTCAGCTAGCAACTTAGGCAAATACACCCTTTCAGGCAGTAAAACAACTTACCAAAAATCAAAGTTTTTCCTTAAAAATTAAGATAATTTCATACACTGATCACTACAATTATGTAAATACAAGTTTCAACAATAATAACACACTCATTCATTGCTTATCAAGTACTATATGAATCATGATACACATTACATACCTTAAGTCTAGATCCCATGTTAAATCTACAACTTCTCTTACTAGCGCTGAATGTCAGGGATATATTATCCTGGCTCATAACACGTATTCCCATATGTCTATTTATACCTATACATATAGGCTGGAAGGGAGGGGCATGTACGTGGGTGACCTGATCTTTCCAGCTCCATTTACGACGTCTGGCACCAAAGTTATCAAGCTCTATTCCCCCATACTGATCTATATATAACCTTACAATAGAAGCAAGTTATTAAAATTATATGCAGGTTCAACTTTTCAAAAGAAAAGAAAATAATTTATTTGACCTTCATATAAATAAATACAAAGTAAGTAACTATAGAATATAAAGCTAGATGTGTTTAGAATTTCAAATCACTTCAGGACACTTTAATTAACAAAGCACATCTCTCAAAATACTGAATATTATTTCAATAGTGCAACTGTTGGTGGCCAACATTAATATTGGCAATGACACCACTAAATCATCAGTACATAACAATTATACACCTGTATAGTTTAAATTGACCGTAACACAGGATGCTCAAAATTTTTAATCTTTATGATAACTTAACAGGAAGTTTTATATTTTTGTAGTGAGGCAAATTGTTAAGCAGTGCAAGGGACATAACTCAATTTCAAAGCTAAACTCAAAAAAAAGTTGTCAAGTTTAAATAATTTTTCAAAGATGTAAATGCCATGAAGCAAACAAAGCATTAATCCATTTAAAAACATATCTTTTTTTATTCAATAGTACAAATGTAGCGCCACATTTAAGTTTTATAAAATCTTTAACCAAAAATTGTCTTAAAAGTGGGTCAGGAAAATTTTTTTTGCTATGTCATGTTTTATCAGCTTGTTTATTACTGATCTAACAATCAGCAATTTTATCAACTCATTAATGATAATTATGAGAGCAGAACCTAGGACTTGTATAGTTAAACAACATAGATTTTAACCTGAACAACATTTAATTACAACAACAGGTCCATTATGACCGTGCATCAATCAGAAATGTTACATTGCATTCAAAACAGTCTTAGCTTCAATAAATCAAAATAAGATAAATGAATTTTAATTAAGGTCAAAACAAAGAAATGAAATTTCAATTTTGGCTATGATCCTTGCCACTAGTATATTGAAAGAAGCCATTTTTTCAGCCTAATGGCCTAATTTCACAGAAAAGCATAATTACCTTAGAAATCTCAAGATCAAAGGCTTTTAATGAAATACAACATAAATTAATAATCATTTTGATATTTAATTCTAATTTTCATAATTTTCAACATTAGCTTACCATAGAAATTTATTTAGTCTGACCATGATAGAAAACTGATAAGTTATCCTACTGATAAAATTTAATTGCCATAATTGCCAATTATTATAGTTATTTGATTAATTTAAATAGGGATGTCAGGTAAATCCTTTAAAGAATTTAGACTTTCCCTACCTGATATCGCCATTAGGAAAGTAGCAGTATCCAAGACCGTTTGGTTCAAATGCTGCGGCCACACCTGACCTCTGTGAATCTGGATGTATCGTGTAGTTATACTGACCTAGCTTTACAGATGACAGCAGGATGGCAAGATTTCCAGATGGATAACTAATTACTCTGTTAAGGATACTTTGTTTTGTTTGTTTCGTTAGGTTTTATGGTGCACCAACACAATTAAGTTCACATGGTGCCGAAACAAGAAAGATGATTTTCGGCAAACCTCATGTGTTATAAACTTAAAGCAACACCAGGGGTGAAAACCACCTCAGATATGCATAGACTCCAGTAATTTTAACTCATTTATTGGCATTTTTTGATCAAGCATGGATAAACAGTGGCTGCAATTCTGATGCATTTACCCTTAAAGGCAACCCCTCAGCCATTAGAAGCCTGTTAGGGAGACATTTCTGTGCAAGTTCTTTTACACTGTATGTATAAAAAAAGATATTTTTTCCAGCAGCAACTTGTCTCTTTCTGATTATGATGATATACAATTATTTTTACAGTATAAAAATTATTTTTTTCTGGCATTGTTAAATTTCAAGTGAGCTAGTTTAAAAACATCGAGGCTCTTAACTTGCTGGAACATACAGTAAAACTAACTGAGCCTTTGCCATCAGTCACTGCGGATGGTCATGAGACCAAAATCGTGCAATGGGCTCATAAAATGGCCACTTAAACGCTCGGTAAAAGCAGTGAAATTGAGGTAAGCATACATTTAAAGTTACATTTATCTGTAGAACTAGGTCGCATGAAACCCCTGTATAAAAACCACGTACTGTTCTGTTGATTACTTTGTAGCTCTCCCTGTTTAGGCTAGAAAGTCGAAAAAGTTGTTTTGGGTGATGAGTACAATGGCCGAACAGGTACTAAAATGCATTGTTTTCTGTAAAAGAAAAGCATTTTGAGCAAAATCAGCAATGACATCTTGTGCACAATTGCAAGTTTGCCCGTCAAGAACAATTTCCACCGTTTGTAAACTTGCTTAACGAAAAACAAATACAATGGTCGGAGTACAATGGCCGAATGATTTTATTGCCTGTCCTATTTCGTCTATTTTTTTTTTATCGACTTATGCTTGTTTCTCGCTTCCTGTCTTTGAAATCAAACAAATATGATATTTGAAAGTGAAAAGTAGGAAGATCGAAGTATTAAATTAAATGAATTCAGTTTGCTTGCTATACATTCTCATCTAAATAGTATTATGCTTTGATAACACACGTGTACATCAGCTTAAAAGTATTTACAATGCAAAAATAAAATACAAACAAAAAATTGTACATTATATAGAATTTATTTCACCAACAAAATATATGTTTCAATTACATACATTAAATTGTCAATTATTTTGGAAATAGTCAGGGTTTTTTTGTTTTTGTTATAAATTTCACTAGTGGTTTATCAGAATATAATCATCTGATATATTACAATAAAACACTGGAAAGCATGAAATAAAAACCTATATCTTTGCATTTGCCGAAACACAGGAACCATGTCCCACAACATTTATGGGGTACCTTCCCCTTGTGTACCTGCTCGTGACGACATGAAGCTGATCGTGTTCTATACGATTTGCAATAATGCGGCAAACAAACACATCAGAATTTCCGATTCATGTAAAGATATTGAATTACTAAATGTGGTGTGATGTATTAAGTATTTAACGATAATATAAGCACAATATCAAAATTTAAAATATACTATACATGTATATATTCCATAGATATACGTAAACATGCTTTTCATTTAAAGGAACACTTTTTTCTGCGTCTGAAATACAAAAAAAAAACAACAACTGACTTTATTTCCAAAATAATTGTCAAAATGGTATGACATTTTATGTATGTAAATGAAACAAATATTTTGCTGGTGAAATAAATTCTATATAATGTACGTTTGTATTTCATTTTTGTATTGTAAATACTTTTAAGCTGATGTACACGTGTGTACGTGTGTACGTGGTTTTTATACAGAGGTTCTGTGCAGCCTAGTTTTACATGTAAATGTAAAGTTAACTGAAAACTTACCTCAATTTCAATGCTTTTACCGAGCGTTTAAGCCGCCATTTTATGAGCCCATTGTACGATTTTGGTCACGTGATCATCGCAGTGATCAGTATAAAGCCAAAATAAACATGCACATCTATACTATTTGTAGCTCCATTTGTTGTATTCTGTTATTGAAATCACTTACTTTTCAAATGGTCTGTCCTTAATTTAAAGTGGCCTTTAGTTTTCAATTTTTTGTTGGATAAACAATTCTGTGTTGTTTCAAACTAAGTATTTCAGAAACTTTAAATCGGAAAAGTGCATCAATTATCACTGTTCGGCCTTTTTCAACACAGCAGCCCAAGAGCTATTTATTACGCGACAGCAATGTTCGTTTCTAGAAATAGAAGATTGGGAAACAAATTGTCCACATTACTTCTTTACACATAGAGAGCAGTAGATTATCTAGGTTTCAAGATGTTTCCTTATTTTTTGTTTTTTAACAATGGCAAATTTCATTTTCCACCTTAATCCTTTTCATTTGACCATTGTATGAAACAATTTATAATCTAAAAATAACATATTTAACCTTTGAAAAAAAGCTTATTGCCACTTTAAAGTAGGGTAAATCTTGACCCTTAACTTGCTGGAACTAAGAGGGGTTAATCAAATACACAAATTCAGCAGATGAAAGAGTATAACACTTAATTAGCAGCTTATAATTTCTTTTTTATAAAACAAGGCTTCATATTATACAATTAATTGTATTTTTTTTAATCTTTTATAGGAAATAAAAAGGATACAACACGTTGCCAGTTCCGTCCGGGAACATGGTTAAAAATTTCTTTCCATTCTCGTAAAACTTCTCGATCAAAGGTCGATCTCGCAACTATAATTGAAAAAAAAAATCATTAAAACAAACATGTCATTCATATGTTACCACAAAAGCTGTAACTAATACAAAAGTTAATATTTACTGCGGTTAAATTACAATCTTGAACCAAAGAAATTCTAAGTTGCCATCAAATATCTGTCATTTTTATAAAACATGACAGTGTTTGAAACAGTAAAGTATTTTGTAAACCAATTTATAACAATGTTTCCAAAACAGATTTGCAAAAAGAATTAAAAAAATACTCTATATTTATTGGGTAAAATCATTATGTTTTCAATGCTTTTATCAGAGCAGATTTTGTTTATACATGTAACAGTCAAAATCCATACATGAATCTGCCTAATAAGGTTGTTTTTTTAATTTACAATGCCAAAGATATAAAACAAAATAATTTGAAAATGAAATAACTTATTTGGTGAAAATGTAAATTGACATTATTCAATAAATACTGACTTCTTGCTTTTTTCAAAATATAAAAGTTTTTTAAACATTTTTTTTCTTTGTTTTGTTTTGTTTTATTTTACAAAAAAAGTACATATTTGAAGAAATGTTTTCATATTGATATAACAATGGAAATAGCAAAATACATTATTAATAAACAGTATAATGCTATAATTAAGAAAATTCAATCAAAATATATTTCCATGCATAAACAAAATAAATAAAACTTTCAACATCTAAACTTAAATCAATGTATTAATAAGCATAACCAATTAACTAGTGTATCTAATTATTAGAAGCTTCTTTCTGTTTCTAAATAGTAAATTTCTATTTTCATAAAACATGTTAAGAATCTTAATACTTATATTCCAATAAAACTTTCAATGTGGCATAATTAGACCTAACTTTCAATTTGGCATATAATTAGAACTAACTTTCAATGTGGCATAATTAGAACTAACTTTCAATTTGGTCTAATTAGAACTAACTTTCCGGTTGGCCTAATTAGAACTAACTTTCAATTTGGCATAATTAGATCTAACTTTCAATTTGGCATAATTAGAACTCTAAACTTATAGATAATAAGATACTTTAAATGTACTTCACATTTCAAATAGCATCTTTAAATATGAAACCATTCTAATATAAGAAGATCTATTTTTAAAGAAAATAAAAAAACAACATCAATCTGTAACATATAATCTTTTGACAACTTATTAAGCCTATGATGGAGTGGTACATAATTATAAACTGTGTCCTGTACTGAGGTAATATTCTATGGAACAAGAACAAATACTAACAAAACTGTATAAAAAACTGGAAACAAAAGTAACATTTTTGTTTATGATATTTTACCTCCAGGCTTGCAAGAATAAGGGGGTAGGATATCTGCATGAAAAACATTTGTTTGTATTATAATCACTATTAACAACATCTGAATCATTCAATACAACGTAAATCCCTGATAATGCCATAATTGTTATACATCTATGGTGAACAATCTAAATTTCAAAGTATTGATGTAAAAAAAGTCATTTTGGATAAGAATGTACAAGATTTACAATTGTATATTTTTGACATTGTCAAATAAAGTCACCTCAAATAAGAATGTGCAAGATGCACTGCTGTATACTTTTGTCATCAAGTGAAGTTAATTCTGTTTTTGTTAATTCTGTTTTTGTATCAGTAGGAAAGTCACAATGGCTTTTGACAAATCTATGCTCTCAACAGCAACATAAAACTTTGAAAACACCAGAACATTTTTAGGTCACAAAGGGCAATATTTCAGTCAAAATCCATGCCTAAGTTAGGGGGCATGGTCTTTAACCAATGAAGGCATATGTCAACATTTCAATGAATACTTATAGTGCTTGTAGAGAGAGAATTCACATGAAGCTTAAAACAGGAATTTCTCTGTCAATTACCAAGGAGAATAATCAAAAGTTAAAATCCATGCAAGAGTTAAGGCTCGTCTTGGTCAAGACCAATTATTATTATTATTATTTATACCTATGTTATGTTCAATTCAATTCCTTGATTGGTGTAAATAAGCTACATGGCTGAAAAAGCTGAACCAAGTGCATTATGCACGTGCCAATGCCTGAGTCATGTAAGAAAGCCAAAATATGTTTGTCAATTAATAAAGCTAAACTACTTGTATTTTGTTAAAGAAGTTTTTCTTCAGTGTTAATATAAGCATTTTAAAACATGTACTAAAAAAAAAAATCTGATTAAAAAACAATACTTTGTTTTCACAAAGAAGACAGTAAGACTTAGTCTTCCAATTTTCATTTAAATAATGCAAACACTTTCTGGCAGACAACTTTTCTCAACCTGGGTTTCTTTGCAAGGTAAATCTAGGGTTTACATCTGGGTTTTAACATGCTTTTAATTAAAACAATTATACATGTAAAAACATTAAAAGCCAGGGAAATATATAATTTTGTTTATTTTATGAAACTTTGCAATTGGCAAAATGGGATGTTATACATTGGATCCTAATCTTTATCCAGGACAATAAACAAAGGCAAAAATACATGCATTTAAAAGCTTTCTACTCTGTTCTTCCAAGCTAAAAACATGAAAAAAAATCATATTGTGTATATATGTGTAATGAAGCATCTTTGTGTAAAATATATAAAAAAACCACTTGGAGTCCGTTTACTACAGTAATCTTACATGACGCCGGTACCCCTCAGAGTCAGGTCTGTAGGCCTGGGCTAAATCATACTGTGTAATTATATAATAAAACATATATAAATATCTATTAAAGTGAAAGTAAACACTTTTTACCCTAACTCTAAACATATAGCTTGATCTGGAAACAAGTTTTTCAAACTTAATTCATATGATACAATTTTAGACATTAAAAACCACACTACACACCACTTTTGTAATGTGGCTGCCACTCCATAATTTAAGGCAATTTATCTTTTATCAACCACATAGCCCCTTTTGTGGACCCCACAGAGATCGCATAGCTTGACCAGCGAGCTTACTCATCAGTGCAAGGCTTATCAGCAGCCAAAGTCAGTCAAAGAATTTTTACGGTTTAAACTTTATTGATAATTTGTGTTTTTTACAACGATAATTAAGATTTTTATTTGGGAAATAATTTACTTTGGAACAAATTCTCCAACTGGTAAGTTGTGATTTCATATCTTTTTTCAGAATTCAGTACATAACCGATAATTATAAGAATCCTTTGTTCTGTCGTTTAGACAAGATGTCTACTCATTTCCGTAAAGGAAACGTAGCAAACTGACAAAAAATTTGCTATTGAAACAGTGTCGTACAGACATGTGATAGCATAACCTCTTACGGAGGTAAAAAATATTATTCTCTTACGGAGATATTATTACCATAACCTCTTACGGAGGTAAAAATATTATTCTCTTACGGAGATATTATTACCCTAGCCTCTTACGGAGGTAAAAAATATTACCCTAGCCTCTTACGGAGGTAAAAAATATTATTCTCTTACGGAGATATTATTACCCTAGCCTCTTACGGAGGTAAAAAATATTATTCTCTTACGGAGATATTATTACCCTAGCCTCTTACGGAGGTAAAAAATATTATTCTCTTACGGAGATCTTACATAACATGGAAAAATGAGCCCGAACCTCTTACGGAGGCACAAATATAGATACAAATATATTCTTATTTGGAAATCCATAAATTTATTTACAATAAGCTATATCATGCTATACGTACAAACAATTTTCCGCTTTATCATTAAAAATAGCGGCAACCATAAACTGACCCTTACGCGGGTCATATTCATAACAGTGATTTATGCATCGTGTCGAACGATAAAACATTAATTAATTTATCATCTACTGCTGTAAAAAATTATAAATAATTGTTCAAATTTGAACACCTTGAAATTAAGAATTTATCTATGCATGATGTTTTAAAAAATAGGGTTCAAATAAATTGTAATTTTGAGGGAATCCCGATTTCTGTTTACAGTGTAAAAATGGAAACACTCGTGGGCGGAAGTGAGACTGAAGCTGCGCGCGAGGAGGGAGGCACCTCACGGGATAAAATTAGCGAATTCGTTAGCAAAGGAGAAAAAATTTTCGTTAACACGACGAATACGTTGCAAGAGATGTCCCATCATGGCAAAAAGTTATCGGCAGTTGCTGAAACGGTAGAAAAGCTTCAGGCTGATCTAAAAGCAATGAAGAGAAAACATGAATCAAACAAAGAGAGTACGTCGAAAAAACGAAAAACGTCTGACAGTGACACATCTTCGGACGACGATGATGACGAAAATATAAATGACACAAATAATGCAGCAGACGTAGCTGATATATTTTCTGATAGACAGTCTGACAATGATGGAGAAGAAGAAAATGATGATTTCCTCCAAGAACTGGATAACCAATTCAAAGAAAGACTGGAAACGGGAGACAAGGTGTCAGAAAAAATTGCTGGCTTTACAAACAGGGGTCTGCGGGCTGATCCACAGGAACAAGTAATGAAACAACTTAGAGAAAAGCATAAAAGACCAGAAAATCTACCAAACCTTCAAACTCCTCAAGTTGAGACGTTCTTGTGGAGGGAATTAAAACTGACAACAAAATTGATCGACGCAAAGCTACAGAAGTCTGTACATCAACTGTCAGACTGTCTGGTCCCAGTTATTAAAGCTTTGGACCATGTCCGAGTATCGAAGACAGTTGACAGAGAATTGATGAAAGACCTGTTAAGTGACACATTCAATATGATGGTCCACAGCATCACATCCACAAATAAAGCTCGAAGGGATAAAATAATTCAAGAGGTCCATCCTACATATAAAAGCATATGTCAAAAGTCTGTGCCATCTGCCACACAATTATTTGGCGACAACCTGAAAGAAGAGGCAAAAGCTTTTTCGGAAAGAGCACCACAGATGACACAGGGTCCAAAAAATCCTTTTTTAGGGAAAAGAGGAGGGGGGCACTCCAGCAAGACCAAACAGCATTATCGGAAACCATACAACAGTGGATACAGTCAGCAGAAACCATTTTACAAACACAGCCGACCACAACTTCCTCACAAAAGTCAACACTTTCAAAAGAAAGATCAACAGATCCAACGAAAATAAATGTAAGTAAAAATCATAAAATTGTTCTGAGGAATACCACTGATAACTTCATTGCGGGAAAAACCAAATATCATTTTCATAACTGGACAAAAATAACAAGTGATCAATGGATTTTGAAAACTATATCTGGTTATGAAGTAGAATTGCAGACAACTCCGAAACAAACTACAATACCAACACCTCTGAGATATAGTGATGAAGAAGAAGTTTTAATCAGTTGTGAAATACAAAGATTTTTGAACACAAATATTATTGAAATAGTGGATGATAGTATGAAGGAAGAAAATGAATATATTTCTAACATATTTACTAGACCCAAGAAGGATGGCAGAGTAAGAATTATATTAAATCTGAAAAAATTTAATTTAGAATGTATGGAAAACATACATTTCAAAATGGAAACACTGAAATCTGCAACAGAAGCAATGCGCAAAGACTGTTATTTCGCTTCTGTAGACTTATCAGAAGCATTCTACTCTATTCCAATAAGAAAGGATGATAGAAAATATTTTAGATTTTTGTTTAACGGAACTAAATATCAATTTACTGCACTAGTAATGGGACTTACTACATCCCCAAGAGTATTCACTAAATTAATGAAACCAGTATTCGCATCACTTCGTGCCAAAGGTTTCATAAGCACTGCATACATTGATGATTCTTGCTTACAAGGGGCAACATTTAATGACTGCAAACAGAATGTTTTAGAAACTGTAAGGCTTATGGATAGTCTAGGACTAACAATACATCCTTCAAAATCAGCTTTAACTCCAAGCAAACAAGTTCAATTCTTAGGTTTTTTATTATGTTCTGAAACTATGTCAGTGAGACTAACCCCGGAAAGAATACAGGAACTTAAAAAATTGTGTCAAGAAATTATAAAGAAATCAAGAGTAACTATTAGGCAATTTGCAAGACTCATCGGCAAGATGGTGGCAGCAGAATCAGGAGTACAGTATGCACCACTTTTTTATAAACCTCTTGAACAAACTAAAGAAAAGTATTTACGAAAATCGAGAGGGGATTTCAACAAATTCATGTACATTCATGCAAACATAAAACATCATATTAAATGGTGGATTGACAACATCTCAGACAGCAAAAAATTAATTTCTCAAGGACAACCAAAATTGATAATATTTTCAGATGCTTCAAAGAAAGGATGGGGGGCAGTAGACAAAACAAACAATAATAGAACAAATGGTCAGTGGTCTTCATCAGAACAACAAAATCATATAAATATTTTAGAACTTAAAGCTTGTCAGCTAGCATTAATGTCTTTATGTAAAAATGTATCCAACTGTCATGTTCGTATATATATGGATAACACCACCAGCTGTTCATATGTTAACAAATTTGGAGGCAAAAAAATCAGAACTAAACAGTTTAGCCAGAGAAATATGGCAATGGTGCTTAGAAAGAAAAATTCATTTATCTGCAGCCCATATCCCTGGTGTTAAAAATGATGAAGCTGATAAGCTATCTAGGAAATTTAATGAAGATACTGAATGGGCATTGAGACAACAAATTTTCGAAAAGATATTAAAAATATTTCCAGATATGTCAATGGATCTATTTGCATCTCGAATAAATTCAAAACTATCTAAATATGTAACATATCTTCCAGACCCCATGGCCTTTGCTGTTGATGCATTTACATTGCACTGGAATCATGAACTGTATTATATCTTTGCTCCTTTCAGCTTAATGGCCAAAATTCTACAAAAAATAGAAGAAGACGAGACAGAAGCTGTGTTGATATGTCCGCTTTGGACGACACAAACTTGGTGGGCATCAATCCTTCCCCTCATCAGCGGCCCATGTTTTTTGATCCAGAACCCACAGACAGCATTATACTTACCGCACAAACCAGAAAGAAGGCATCCGTTAAAAAAGATGAGACTTGCTGTCTTGAGATTATCAGGAAATCTCTCCAAAGGCAGGGTGTACCAACGACAGCAATTGATATCATCATGCAATCATGGCGAAAATCTACCAAAAAACAATATGCATCCTATATCAAAAGTTGGATATCTTTCTGTGGGAAAAAGTACAATCCTTTTAAGCCCTCTGTAAATCAGATTTTGGCATTTTTTGTGGTCCTTTATAGAAAAGGTAGAAAATTTAGTGTTTTCCAGACTGCTAGAGCAGCTATAAACAATCTTACTGCGTTATGTGGAGGAAATAACTTTAGTGATAATCAGTTGATGAAAAGGTTCCTTTCGGGCATTTTCACTTTAAGACCAAATTTACCAAAATATAATGAAATTTGGGATACTAACATTGTTCTCTCCCATTTAGGAAAAATGGAAGATACTACATTAATTCAACTTTCCTGTAAACTGTGTATGTTGTTTTTACTTTTGACTGCTCAAAGATGTCAGACACTTCATTTAATAGAAATTAATGACATAGAATTACAACCAGAGTTCTGCATTATCTATCCTAATCATATTTTAAAACAAACTAAACCTGGTCATCACCTAGAGAAAATAACATTAAAAACATATCATCAAAATCCAAATCTGTGTATAGTTAGAACGTTTAAGGAATATATTCAAAGAACAAAATTCTTGCGAGGAACTGAAAAGAAATTGCTTATAAGCACACAGAAACCTCATAAATCTGTATCTCAACAAACTGTGTCTAGATGGGTAAAGAATGTTATGATAAAATCAGGCATTAATACAAAATATGGTGTGCATAGCACCAGACCTGCAACAACATCAGCAGCAAAACTTGGCAGTGTTTTTTTACAAACAATAGTGAAAACTGCTGACAGGAAAAATTCAGCCACATTTGCAAAGTTTATGATAAAGACAATGACTTGTCAAATGCAACAGTGCAGACAGCTTTACTTAACAGACAACAAAATTCATAAAAGATGTTAAAGTTGTCTGTTTTTTATCCTTAGAATTATTATTAATTCATGTAAATATTGTATCAGTTTAACAACAGTTTGTTAATTTCAAGTTCTATATTAGTACAAGCAATTCAAAGTTTATATTGTTATTTTTCAATTATACATATATGGTAAAGAAGCAACTCTAAAATCTCTGTGGGGTCCACAAAAGGGCTATGTGGTTGATAAAATGGAAAGATTAAACGAGACTTACCTTCGTAGAGGGGAAGTTGAAGTTTGATCAATATTTTATCAACCACAAGCCTCTTTTGGGATCACACACCCACCCAGCCCAACCCTTGATTATATTATATATCTTGCTTCTTTGCCATTTTACCATATTTAGATCATATAACCATTATGATCTAAATACACTCTAAAGACTGATGAGTAAGCTCGCTGGTCAAGCTATGCGATCTCTGTGTGATCCCAAAAGAGGCTTGTGGTTGATAAAATATTGATCAAACTTCAACTTCCCCTCTACGAAGGTAAGTCTCGTTTAATCTTTCCATTATACAACATGTACATAGAAGTTTTATAGAAGAAATATTCCTTAGGCCCCTAGGTTAACAAAAGTCAAGTCCTATGAGAGATTGCACAGATTTAAACGTCAATCACTTTGGTCATATACATACATGTACACATTGATATCAAAAACAATTTCTATCATTAGATTCTAATCACCCTCATTACAATCACAGTTAAGGTTTAAACATCATTGTCCAATTCACAATCACATGACTTTGTACATGTAAATCAATGAAATTCCCATCACTCTGTAAACAATGACATATCACAATATCAATTCCCCTCTGATCACACACATACAAACAAATTACATGTATAATCAACAGTCTCTAATATCAATTTACTACCACTCTGTTCACAATCAAATAACAATAAAAGTATCAATTATTCTTTGCCCTAATGGCAAATAAACCAACAAGAAAACAAAAGTTACAAGTCAATCAAAAGAAATGTTCTCCAATTCCACTTCCCCTCACAGACAGACAGACAGACAGACAAACAATAAAGGACAAACATTTATAGGACCCTTACACTTCTTTCACTTGTGACTGGTCTAAATGTGAAGTGATGATCTGCTTGCTATAAAACAATGTTTAAACCATTAAATAACTGCAGAAGAAAAAATTCTCTGAATCAGTAAATCAATAATTGATTGAAAGTTTTTGTATCAAAAAGGACATTACTTGAAATTTAAGCTTTTGATTATCATAATCCAATGATAATACTGAATGTATTTTTTTTAATAAAAAATATGTTTCTTAATGATAATTCTGATTGTTTACTGATAATTTTTTAAATAAGTTTAAAGGTAGTAGTGAATATATAAAATATCTTATATCATTATGAGGTTTTTAAACAAGTTTACAGGTAGTAGTGAATATAAGATATCTTACATCAATATGAGGTGACTGCCATAGATGAGCTCGCACTTGTTTATTTGGCTACCAAACATAACTCAAAATAATTATACAACATAAATATCTGTATTCTAATATCAATCTCTTACATAGAAAAATATAAACACTTCAATGTACTATGATAACAAAATCCTGGGAAAAAAACTTGTTGTTGGTGGTGGTGGTGGTGGTGGTGTTGTTTTGTTGTTGTTGTTGGTGGTGGTGTCATTTTTGTTGTTGGTGGTGGTGGTTGTGGTAGTGACATTTTTGTTGTTGTTGTTGGTGGTGGTGGTGGTGGTAGTGACATTTTTGTTGTTGTTGTTGGTGGTGGCGGTAGTGTTATTTTTGTTGTTGTTGGTGGTGTTGGTGGTAGTGTCATTTTCGTTGTTGTTGTTTGTGGTGGTGGTAGTGTCATTTTCGTTGTTTTTGTTGGTGGTGGTGGTGGCAGTGTCATTTTGTTGTTGTTGGTTGTAGTGTCATTTTTGTTATTGTTGTTGTTGGTGGTGGTGTTGGTGGTAGTGATGGTTTTTTTGTTGTTGGTGGAGGTGGGGGTGGTAGTGTTGTTTATAATGTTGTTGTCAGTTGACATGGTGGGTTTGTTATTGGTGTAATGCTATAAGATTGAGCATGGTAAATAAACATTCACTGGTTTATGACAGCAAATCAGCAAATGTTATATCTTTCTATTCCAAGACCTCTTTCTCACTAGAGAGTCCTTTAGTCTGTACATCTTATCATTGAATGCCAAATATACCAATCCAATACTGCCACACCCTTAACTTGCTGAAAAACCAGAACTTACTCTACAAGAAGACAAGACACTGATTATTTTATACAAACTTATATCTTTAAAGCCAATTTAAGATGGTGAAAATGTGTAACTATGTTCAATGCTTTGAAAGAACCACTGATGAGTAAACCAAAGAACAAGAGCAAGTTATAACTGTGTTGAATCATTAATTTAGCAGCCTGATTGAATCCCATCATTGTCTTGTATATTCTCATTCAAAAAATATCACAATTATGATCACATCAGTTTCATACCAACATATTCCATAATAAAATATACTGTTATCACTATAGCCTTATTAATTCAGTCCTGTTTTTAAATGGACAGGAGGCTATGTTGTCATACACTTATAATCTGTATCTGCTATTTATTATCTAGCAAGTTCATATTTTTTATGAGATTTTCCAAGACCTTGTCCCACTGTATCTTTTGTAATTTTTCTGATATGTTTGACATATGTTACCGGATTAAAAGAAGTACAGAAAAAGAAGTTGAAAATTATTAAAAAGCATAAAGATAGAAAGATGTAAATTATCAACGGTAATAGATGAAAATGTAAACACATTATTTGACTACATAAAACAAGATGGCAGAAAATGACCAACTTCAAGGGCAAACGAATCTTGCGCAAAGGATTGTGGGTCTAGATAGGAAAATGTTCTATTCTTAGAGCATCTTATTCCTCTGTATAATGATCCTCTGTTAACAATCAAACACATACTACCACATTGTCAGAAAATTATGATGAAAAACAAATTTCAGCATGCAGTGTAAATTAATGTTACAATATTCTAAACATAGATTTTTTTTAAACATGTTATATCCACACATTATTTATATATTACAGTATATCTATACAAATCATATACAGTCCTTACATATATACTGTCAGAAATGACCTCTGAACTTCTTGAAAGACTTGACTCCGTCTTTAGAAGAAATAACAAAAAAATTCACAAAATATTTTGAAAAATATGTTAGTAATGGCAAAGAAATAGATAAAGGCACAGGTAAAGAATGCAGGTTTTCAAATAAAATGGAAATTGGTACATTTTACATTGGTAATCCCCTTACGATACAATTTAAGACATAATTCAAATTTTATTAAACTACATTAAATGACTAGATGTCCAAAAGTTTCACAATACAAAATCAAAATTGTTTCTAGAAACTCTTAAATATTTATTCCTTATTTTATAATATCAGAGCATTATTTCAACAGAATGAACACCAGTATTACATTTAATTCTATTTGATTTTTTTTTTCTCAATTATGTAATTATTAATCTATGTGATCTACACACCTATATAAATATAATGCCACTATGGCTTTGCAATAATAATGACCAATAAAAAAAGACCAGCAGCTGGCCGAGCATTCTTATTATATTTTGGTATTACTTCAATATCCTCATCATATAAAATACTACAGCATGGACATAAGATACTAATAAAGACAATTTTGTGAGTTTTCATATGGACATATAGGCAGAAAACTCAAAAGTGAGATCACTGACACCCAATTTTAATTCCGATCAAAATAATTTCATCATATTCTAACAACATGCCCAAGTTAAAAGAAATTCTATTGCACAGTTTTGATATTGCCTATATATCTATATGAAAACTCTCGAAAAACCGCCTTAAATTGAAGTTTACAGAAACATAATAAAAACAATTATCAATATTTTCCCATTTTTAAGATTTTTAACACTAAATTGTCATCACTCAATGACTGACTCTAATGTTTGTTTGATTGGGTTTTTAGTCCCATCGACACAGTATAGGTCATTTGGCGACATTCCAGCTTTACTGGTGGAGGAAGACCTCAGGTGCCCTTCCGTGCATTATTTCAGGCACGAACGGGCACCCGAGTAGAACCACCGGCGTTCCGTAAGCTAGCTGGATAGCTTCCTATCATGAAAGAATCCAAAATCCCTGTCGGGATTGCAACCCACAGCGGTGAGGGGAAAGTGGTTTGAAGTGACTCTAATGTAGAATTGTGATAAAAACACATTTATTTCCTTTTTGTAGGTTTAACGCTAAATTGTCATTACTCAATGGCAGTGTTGAAACAGAACTGTAATAAAAACCATAATATATAACATTATTAACAATACGCCATACCTTGCCGTCTGCTAACATTTCCGGATGTAGTGGTTCAGGTGTAAACACGTCGTCTCCTGCATCCTCCATGAGAGGTGACGGGGCCCGCAACGTCCAACCTTCCTCGAGACATTTCTGTGACGACAGCTGGTAGTTTATAGTCTTCATCTGACGGGCAACTGTAAATCATTCAAACGTCATAGTTTAAACAACAAGAACGTGAAATCTTATTTGATAATAGCCTGTCTGACTTTTTACCAAATACCCCTTTATAAAGAATAGGAATGTGCTATTTATAAGAAAATCATACATTTTAAGTAATTATTTATAAAGTAATTGTATCATTTTAGTTCCTGTGGTTAAGAAAGTACCAAGTCATGCAAAATATGGTGATAAATGAATATGATGATAATTTGATATGGTGATGAAATTTAATATGATGATAATTTACATGTTTAACATCAGACTTTAATAGTATGTGTGCAATAGTATGACAATAAAAATTGGATTAAACATCTTGTTCAGGTCTGTAAAAGAAGTTATTAATAACATGGTTATAGCAGTTTTAATCACACACAAAAATTGGTATTAATATACATATCTAAACATTAAAATCACTTATTTCTTACATTTTAAATGAATTTGTTCTTTAGATTATATGAAAACAATATTGCTAGAACAAAAAATTAAAAAGTATAATTAAATACATGTAATATATATTGTATGATGTGGGAAATTTATATTACTAGAATAAAATATATAATAAGCAGAATTCATAATTATAACCTCGTCTATATGTTAGCTGAATTATTAAAGCTTTGGTTATATTAATGACTTACACTAAGTCAATTAGTCTTATAACATACATGTTCTAAACATTAACCCTTAGCCGGCTGGAGCTTGAAATATGTCTAGCCAATAGTTTAGACCTAGGCTAGCCTTGGCCAATAGTTTAGACATTATTAAGGCTAGCCTTGATCATGGTTAACCTTAGCCACTTCAGTATTGACCTAGGCTAGTCTAAACTTTTGTAAAGACTCCTCTCTCTTAAGGACCAGTAATATTGGCTAACTCATCTTGAAATCATAAAAATTGATTAATGGACACGTAGTTCCAAAAGGGTTTATTGCCTGTAAAAATATTGACTTTTGATCAGTAATTTATATATGTATTATATAAAAGCAGGTATATTAAAAATTAATGTCCAGTAAATGAAACATGTTGCATCAAATCAGCAAACATCAATTTTAAACACATCTGAATATAAAAAAAAATATTTAAAAAATTGAGGGAAAAAAAACAATACTGAAATGTTGATAAACATTTTGTCACAAAAGTGCAAGACTTTATAATTAACTTGAACAAACCCAAAGAATACCTTATATTGTCACCTTAGTGCAGTAATGGGTCAACTCCTATTAAATTATATAAGCAGTTAACCTGTTACTGCATTAAGGTAAATAACAAAATTAAGATAATAAAAATCGTTTTAGTGGATATCATAAAATTTAGCAGATATCATAAAATGTTAAGTGGATGAGAAGTTACAATGAATAAAAATGCATTTTTTATAAACAGCCTTGCAATGATGTGACAAATTTGTAGATTTGACTCTTTATCAATTTATACAATGTTCAATTTTCTATGCTGTGAAAAAAAAAGAATTTTTATATAATTCCATGATCGATACAAATGTTGACGTTTTACTGACTGCTGAAATAAAAGTTTATACGATGGTTACATAAATTAAATGAAAATTCAGCTTGTATCAGCTTTTATACATGTAATGTATTCATGCATGAATTATGTGACATTTTACTCTGTGTGTCATATCACATTAATTATGTGTCATTAAATACATTTTATATCTTAATTTTTAACTTCAATACAAATCAGCCTACAATATTTACCATCATTTCAAACTCATTAATCGATGTGAACTCAAAGTGAAACAAACAATAAATTTAAACAAAAAAAAATATAATAATAAAAAAATGATATGAATACAAAACAATGAAAACTAAATGCTCCCCCATACCGTCGCTGTTCATCCTTAATGCCTGTAGATATTCACTTGCTATCTGGCAGACCTGATAAGCCTCGCAGGCAACTGTGTGACCTTTACTTATCAATCTCTTCCTAACAACCACCTCCCCACCTTTAATTTCACCCCCTTCCTGCAGATTTGTAAGCCCCTTTTTTTCTTCTGCTGCTACAGCAGGCGAATGCCTGCACTTAGACCTCGATGGACACGTGTCCAAACAGTCGAGGATTATATTTGAAGGCTCTAAATTTGCCTCTAAATAAGAAAAAAATACGTATTATAGTCTCTAAAATTATTAATGCAACATAAATTTTTGCCAGACAAAATCACGTAGGATGTCATATTGATTTACTTACAAGGGAAAAGTCATCAAAATAACATTGAAAACAAGAATAACTGCTTAACCCTTTAAGTGCTGGACCCAAAAGCATTAAGTCTTTGCCACCAGTATAGAGCCAGGCCAGCCTGCACATCCGTGCAGTCTGACCAGGCTCTATACTGTTGGCTAACTAATTTTAAATATTCAAATTGATATCCCTAAAATTGATAATGGACAGTCCCAAAAATGGAAGTGGGACAAGTCCATTTAAAATATTCAGCATGTTCAGGCTTAATGTATGCTCCATGAGAAAGCTTTGACCAAAATAAATACAAATAATTAAAAGTATTAAACATAGGCATTGTAGCATAGGTGTAACCTTGACCCAAAGGACGTCATACCTATTCCATGAGTAGAACCCTATAATGGAAGTTTCCAGTCAACATATCAAAATAGGCAAGATATTATCAGTTGCTATAGGAAACAGTATGTTTGACGGAAGGTTTTTTAATACAAACATGCAACTTATAAAATACTTTATGAAAATTTTTTGGACAGCACTAAATATTCAACTAGGATAAGATGTGTAATCATTTTTAGTATGGTAATGCTTATATTTCTTGTATTAGGTTTCCTTCAACCTTTTATACAGCACTGCTGTACTTTACATATCACATTGAATATAATTATATACATACAAATCATGTACACAAGGACAGGCAAGTGGTGAGATTTTTTTCATAATTATTTAACACATTTTCGTTGTCATAATTATTATTTGGGTTTTAATTCAAATTATGTACTCTCTTACAGAAACAGCCTTATGCTTTATCATCAAGTATGACTTCAGACACTAATTTGTGTCATCTAGGGTAGGAACACCAATCTTTTTAAATAAAGCTTAAAAGTTTCCATAAAAGCATTGAGCATTCAATTAACTGCCATAATTAGCAGGATTTAAATCTACATTTGTAAAGGTCAATTTAATTCAGCATGTCAGCACCCTTGACCATGACCACTCTGCCAATGTAGCCATGTTAACTAAATGTGAATTATGAGGAATCATAATGTTTTAAATTAACACTTAAATGTATTTAATAATTCCTTACATTAAAGCAACTGTTACTTGCTGAATAATTAGAAAGACTGACACCATAATACTCAACGTCCACATCAGTGGAACTCTTTTAAACATTTAAGATCTTCATCTCTAAGAATCGACTTAAACATATGGTAGTATCAGATACAATACATAATGGTTTTAAAACTAACAAAAATTTGTCATTCAATCAAAAAATACAAAGCAGATGCCTATACATGCTATACTGGCAGCAAACTATCTTAACATTTCAAGTTTTACATGAAATCAACACAAACTCCAAATTTCAAATGATTGGACATGCACTGTAAAAAAAAAACTGGTTGCTCATCACATATTGAAAACGTTAGGTGAACAAAACTTCAAAGGTGTTAAAATCACATGTTATCATGCAGTTTACTAAATACCTGCACATATTTGGGTAAATTTACTGCATGTATGACATGCATAAATGAGCCACGTCATGACAAAACCAACATAATGGGTTTGCGACCAGCATGGATCCAGACCAGCCTGCGCATCCGCGCAGTCTGATCAGGATCCATGCTGTTCCTTATCAGTTTCTCTACTTGTAATAGGGTTGGTAAGCGAACAGCATGGATCTTGATCAGACTGTGCAGATGCACAGGCTGATCTGGATCAATGCTGGTCGCAAACCCATTATCTTGGTTTTGTCGTGACGCGGCTCAAATATGACCCAATATAAATTCTCTTTTTACCACATTAATTAAATGTTCCAAATCAAGATAATCTTATAATAACCCTACTTTATAGATGTTACCTGGAACTCTGCAAATGTGGAATATTTTATTCTAATCCCCAGGTACAAACAAAGGTTTTAATCAGGCATCTGCCCATTGGCAACTGCCCGAATACACTTGCTTGATATTTTTGATATCAGGTTAGTAACCTGATAAAAATAAGCCCTGCCTATTTCAACAGACTGTTTTCAATAGCTTATATTCTCATTTTAACCCATCAGGTTTTCACAGATTTCTACATTTTCACCTCACATCCTTAATTGCAAGTCTTGAATCAAAATGTAATATCTGTTATTTCTATTTTGTTTGCAATTTCGCACAAATTAGATGGCAAATAGAAAATTACCAAATTTATGAAGTCACGGCAAGCCTTGCCCATTCCAGACCTTATCAGCCTCGCCTGATATCAAAAGACAGTTGTATGTTTTTCTTTTTTTATCACTGTGCACTCCTGATCACAAAAGACTGTAATTAATGCATTATTGCTTATCAATACATTTACCAGTTAAAGTATGTTTGTACCCTCAGTCCCTGGGCTTGATGGTAAAACCCCATATTTGCAGAGTTCTGGAGTATATCCATTTATAGAAGAGATGGGTAGATGGGGTTCATGCTGAAAACTGTAACTGTACATTAATTTTTGTAAAAGTGAAGTTCATTCAACAACAGTGGAAGTGATGTGAGCACTAGATTTTCAAAAACAACAATCCGGCCAGCAAGTTACTAGGATATTGAACTATTGTACCTTAAGAACTAGGTTCAAGCAATATTGAGGTAAAATTAAATATGTTTACTCATATATTCTCTTGCAAAGATAATATCTTGTACTTTTATATTATATATTGTACTTCTCGATTTTCCGATATTTTTATATTGACAGTTCAATATACAAATACTTGCTTTGAAGCCGGTTTATGGCTTAATTAATTCTGCTCAAGTAAGTGACTTCTCAACAGCTGATCTTATTCACTAATCATAGTCATAAAGTTAGCCCAGCACGCATTTAATATAGGACAATACATATAATGCTTTTCAGACATTATAGCTAATTATATTTCAATTATAAATAGTTCTACTGATAAAAAATAGTTTTGTAGCCAAGGGTGACACTTAAAAGCAGGGCCTTAAATTGCTTATCAAAATGTTATTGGTGTCAGATTATTAAATAATCTATTTTATAATACCTTAAGTTTTTAGTTAGATTTTTTTTTTTAATTTAAATAATTTCTAAGCAAATACCATTCCAATATTTCAAATGCATGCTGGGAAGTTGGGGAGGGGGTCAACAAGGGATAACATATCTAAGGTCAATATAAGACAATTACATGCTCCACCACTTTCTAGAAATCTCCGGGGAGAACCACCCGCTTCAAAATACAAACAACATATAAATAAATACTAAAAATATAACAATAAATGCTACACATTGACATTAACTATTATAGGCTATATTTTACAGCTTTAAAGCAGCATGCCTCCAGATTCATGCTTATTTTCAAAATAAATTTTTAAAAAGTTTTTGAAAGTTAAATATTGACAATTGAACAAAGAAAATAATTTACACATTGCACACAGCACTTGCATCCACATGAATTACCAAACAGAGGTCAAAATAAGACCTAAACAGCCCTTACTGCATTAGTAATGTAGCGGAAATATGGTTATAAATACTGCAAAAACTGACCTTAATCACATATAACATGTAAACTATTTCTTAAATCTTTTTATTTTTCTTAAAATCTTAGTATACATAATTCTCAAGTTTAATTTTCTTGAAATATTTTGGCTCATCTGGAGGCATGCACCTTTAACCATACATCAATAATATAATAACACACATGGTATATCTTATACTTCAGAAAATACTTAACTTTTATAGTTGGTTTAGTACTGATAATGAATAGTAACCCAAATACTTATGTTACAAATGTTAGACGTCTAAAAACGAAATGAAAATAAAGTTTGCACGCCCATGTGTGTTTTATGACAAGAAAGTCTAGTTTTAGAAATGAAAGTACACATAATATATAATATGTTTATATCAAAAATATTGATCACTATTTCAACACATAATATTCTCTACACATTAATGCATAATTTATTATAAACATAGTAAAATACATGATAAAATCACCGAGTAAGTTACACAATGTTTTATCAATTATCACTAATGCTACACATATGAGAACAAAAACAACATAATTACAATATTATCTACACATTCATTGAATATTCTATAAAAGATGCAGTATTAATTTATCTTGTAACATCTAATACGAGTATTCTTCAATATGAAACTGTGTTTTAATGTGACACTTATGTCACTATTAAAGTGACATTATGCCTATCCAAGTTTAAATGGTGAGTGCTCTGTGGTCAAAGTTAAAATAACTTTACATTTTGCCATAATTCATTGTGTTTAATTTTATATTTTGTTACAATGCAAAAATAATCAATAATCCATGTGACCCATGGACATTTCTATAAATATCATTTCGAATCTTTTGGTAGTGTTCAATTTATAAAAAGAGTGAGGCAGTCTTTTTATATTTTACGCAGATATTATAGAATTATTATAATCCTAAAAATTTTCAAATATCCACAGCAAGACAAACACCATTATAACGGCCAATCTCTTGAAATAATTATGTAGTCAATGCAGCCCAACTTAACAGTAGAAAAAATAAGCAAAATGTCACTTTAAAACACAGTATTTTCCTTAACCTGTTGGAATTTAAAAATATTAGTCTTTGCCACCAGTATAGAGCCAGGCCACTGTCAGTGAGTCTGCATTAAATGATACTGTCTGACCAGAAACTCTATACTAGCTGATGGTAGCTCAACTTTTGTATTTTGATACTAATTAAATCCCTTAAAGTTTAAATGGACTGTTCCAAATTCAAAGCAGGGCAAATCCATTTACACAAATTCAGCAGGTTTAGGAATAACATATTAAAATGTTCTACATACATTATGTTTCTATGGGTCAAATAAATTGCACCTTGCTATTAAAGCTCATTCCAGAGTTATAGCCCCTTACATAGCACATGAAAAAAAAAAACAGTTCTAAACATAAACTACACATTAAAGTTCATTCTTTTCTTATCAATAGCATGGGTGGTCATATTTGCTTCAGATCCTCAAATATCTATATGCTGTTTTGAAGAAGGCTGATGCTGTACTTTTCCAAGATAATATTACTGAAAATTTACTTTAAGTTTGAAACAACACAGAATTGTTTTTCCATCAGAAAATAAAATCTGGAGGTCGCTAAATTTAAAGGGTACTGGACCATCCATGCTATTGTTTCTTAATTGCTATCAAGAACCATGCAGAATGTACAGGTTTGAGCACTGACATGTGCCAATGTTACCACTGTGAGCCACAGGTGCTCTAGCACTTGCAACTGCTGGAGGGTTTCCTACAAATTAATCAACTGTATTATTATACAAAATCAAAGTATAAGTTTGTCAAATAAAAGATTTCAATCAAAAGATCAATCAGGCAAAGGAATAATACATTTTGTTTACAGGCTTAAAATCTTTTAGCAGACTATCTTTAACACCCAGTATTTTCTTACGTTTCCAGCTTTACTGAGGTGAAGCCGAAGGCTCATGTATACATTACTTCAAGTATGTCAGCAGGCAATCCAGTAGAACCATCCACCTTCCGTACTAAGCTACCTCTCTGGTGAGCTTCCTGACAGGATTTGAGTCAACAGTGGTGAAAGTCTACTGAGGCATGAAATACAGCCTTATGGATAATTTGTTTGTTTGTTTAATTGTGTTTTATGTCACACAGTAACAGTATAGGTCATAATTGGTGACAATCCAGCTTTTAATGGTGGATGAAGATGTTCCTCAGGTGCCCTTCCATGCATCCTTTCAGGCATAAATGAGCACACCAGGCAGTAGAACCACCGACATTCCATAAGCTTAAGCTGGATTATAGACTAAGCTTACTCATGTGAAAGAATGCAGAGTCCCTGTAGGGATTTGAACCCACAGCGGTGATGGACAAGTGGTTTAAAGTCAACAAACTTTAACCGATCAGCCACAGACGGCTCTTTATTTATTATACATGAAGCAGCAAATGGCAGTTTTCTAGCTGTATTTAAACCTTAACTATATTATTCCTTTGACTTTTTTATATAAAATATGCTGTTAATATACTGCAATTTTTCAAAAACAACAAAACAATATGAAAACCAAACAGTTCATACAGTACTAGTATTACAACTTCAGCGAGCAAAAATTGTTTGCCATAACACTTTACAAACATGTTTTGCAAAGATTTTTTTTTTAATTTAAGAAATGTTTGACAAATGTTTGACATATGTAAGTAATCATACAAAATCCAGACTATGTTTCTGATGACTGTATTATAATTCAGACAATTCAAATATTCTGACTGTAAAATATTCAGATTTGAAATTTCTATTAATAAAATGTTGTCATTTTCTTAATGGATACATGTATGTGCTTAGAGTTAGCCAAAATAATATTTTTAACATTAAAAAATAAACACAATATGTATTTATGAATCAATTGTGCATTTAAGAAATAAATTGTCATAAAAATTGTATTAAATTTGTCTATTATTAACATTGCTATATGGGAAATAACTCAAAAAAATCCTCAGTCTATTCATTTAAATAAATTACCTCCCTTTATATTAAAATAACATTTTCTAAAAGCATAAAAAACTTCTAAAGCAAAATAAATTTAATTGATCAATTATATATTTTCTTTATGTTTTGTTTTTGCCCCTTTAAAATATGAACCTTAAAGCAGACAATATACAAAGCATATAAATCTATGATAAAAATATTTATATACATATGTATATATTAAATATATGCCGGAAAAAAAGATTATTATACATTCATGCAATAAATATTAATCAAAATCAGCATTCCACAATATAAAATCACAATATAAAATCATGGCCACAATGTTATCTAGCCATTCAGACAGGCACACACACACACAGACAGACAGACAGACACTATATATTCTGTACCTTCAATTCCTTGCAGCAGCTACCAGGATTAAAACAAACAAAAAATAGTTCCAGATAATTATCATGCAATTAGATTATTACAATTTCCTTAGTCATTACATACATAAGTTACTAACATCCAGAGCTCAAACTATAGTGAAAATTTCTATGTTTTAATTTTCAGGTGAAAGTTATCCATTTATATCTCAGTCATAGGTTACAGGTTATAGGTTGCATTCTTTATATTAACCAATATTTCAATTTCTAAAACATAAAATGTTACTATAATATTATGGTTCTTTTCTACTACACTATATTTAATATTTTATGCTCAAAATGCTTGAGTCACAAAGACCCTTGTATGTATGGTACTTTATATATTAGTGTGACCCATGTATGTACTTTTAGTTACGATGAAGAACTGTGATGTTCTAATTATTTTACTTTTTATAGTTTCAGAGTAAATTATACCAATAAATAAAGAAAGAAAACTTCAAATATACAAAGAATGATCAAATATTGTAAGACTCTATTAAATATGTCATCAATTTTCTATGTTTGAGCTCTGGGATACTGTTTCATCATGCAATAATTTTTCTAGCACCAACTTCTTTCAGTTGTTTCATCAACCAAAGAGTCTGAATACAGAGGTGTTTTTTTTTCATTGCTGTAAGTCAATTAACATTATTTGCTTTAGAAATTAATATTCAACTAAAGCTTCTTAGAAAAGTCAGGTTTAAGAAAAAAAGAAAGTCACAATTTTTAAACAGGAGTTTGGTGGAGTCTTTTAAATATATAAGTGTCATTTTTTTAATGTATAACTTTGTTATTTTATAATTTCAAACTCCTTGGCTTGAAAGAACTCGTCAGTGCTGTATACTAGTCTAGTCTTGTAAATAAATGATACATAACACTGGATTACTGTGTACAAATACATGCTTTAATAGTCAAACATGTTCTATATCACAAGCATGGAATATCCTGCAAGGTTTTAATTTTGATCTGAGGCAACAGAAAATTTATATGTGCCAATGAAAACAACCACTTTGGTCAAAGGGGAATATTTTATAAATCTACAGGCTGAAAATACAACTAATTTTAACATCATTTCAACCAATGATATGGACCGCCAATCTATTAATAATGATTTTAATCTACAAGCTGGAAATACAACCAATTTTAACAGCATTTCAACCAATGATAGGGACTGCCAATCTGTTAATAATAAAAACCCTGATCATGATGCAAATTTATACAGATGTATGTTGATTTATATCTTATTTAGTTTGGTTTTTTTCCCCTCAAAATTTGATGTACTTTCCCACTATATATTCCTACAAAAATGCTCATCACTACAAACAATAGCTAACTTATTTGCATATTTAGTTGTAAAATTTATCTTTCATACCTCTATAACATCATAATATATAGAATATAAATTATAAACAACAAATAATAAGCCTGGAAAAATGCATAAAATGTGGTCAGTTGCTATGGAAACATAAAATGTCTTTAAAGTCACACATCAGTTTGGAATCTCTGCAACACAGCAATGGTTTTAATGCTCATCCACAATGGTTGCTAAGGACAAGGTCGCTAAGTAGCACATAAACACAAAAACAAGGGGAATATACATTTATGTAATGGCTAATGGGTGAAACAAACAAGAGGGCCATTATGGCCCTGAGGTCGCTCACCTGTATATAGGTTTCATGATGTTAAGTTTTTAGTCTACAGACATATAATGAAAAACATTGATCTCTCCTTCCCCCCCCCCCCCCCCCCCCCCGCTGGCAGGGCCAAATTTAACCCAAGGGCTTTTATTTGAACAAACTTGGCAGACACCCATAAGAAGATGTTTCATGCTAAACATCTAAGCTCTAGCTCTTTGGGTTTTTTAAAGGAAGATATTTAAAGTTTTTTCTTTCGGTTGCCATGGCAACCAGAGTTCTGCATGGAATTAAATTCTTTGAACAATTTTTAAAGGTGACCACCAAAGGAGCATTCCTGTGAAGTTTGGATGAAATTGGCTTAGTGGTTTATGAGGAGATGTAATTTAAAGTAAAAGTTTACGGAAGGACGACGGATGGACGACAGATGGACGCCGGATGAAAAGTGATCACAAAAGCTCACCCTGTCACTTTGTGACAGGTGAGCTAAAAATAAGTTTCAATAAATAATATATATTTTATGATTCAAGGAAAAAATATTGAGTAACATGGATATAATGGTGTGGTTTCTAATTTTTTACATAATAATCATTGCTACACTTATGAATATTAAAAAATGTACTTATAGTTTACACATATATATATTTCAATGTTGCTAGGTAACAGTTGCTATGGGCATGCAGGAAAGCAAGGGTGCAAGATGTATAATTTCTTTTTTGCTAAGGTCAAGTTGCTTGGCAACAGTTGCTATTGACATGCAAAATCATGCAATGAAAGCAAGGGTGCAAGTTTTTACATTCCTTATTTTACAATGATAACTAAGGTCACAGTTGCTAGGCAACGGTTGCTATGGACATGCAATTAAAGCAAAGGGTGCATTATTTTTTATTGTTTTTGTTTGTTGTCATACATACCGTACATGTCCTTCATAGTAAGGTTACCAAGGCCTGCGGGAATTTTCATTAAACTTTGTTTACCACCGGGAGCAGCTGCAGTGTGTGAGACAGAAATGAGAGAAAAGTGAAAAAAGACAAAGAAACAGAGAGAGAAAAGAAGAAAGAAACATAGATAAAACTCAAAATTAGTGTCAAAATTACCATAATTATAATAACAGTGTTATAAAGTACACTATGAATTCAGCAGAAAACTGTCATACATCTGCTGGTAAAGAGAACAAAATACAAAGATCTTTGTCAAAGAAGGTCAAATAAATATAAATGGTATCTTTTTTCATATTAAGTATTATATGCTAGTTTGGTTTGTGGTTTTATGCTGTTCTTGTTTTCTTTGTAATATTTGTTTTGTTATTGTTTTTTTGTTTTTTTTTTTTTTTTTTTGGGGGGGGGGGGGGGCTTTTTGTATGACAGTGTTCTGCAAGTACCATACTGTACAGATGGTTCACAAACTATTAGTCATTATGTGGTTAAATCTATTTCTTTCTGTCACAAATACTAAACTTTCTTCATGATATTTCTCTTTGCTTTGTTTTGGAAATTCTTTTCCATTTTCTATAATTGTTTGGGTTTTGATTTTCTTTCTGTTTGTTAATTTTTTTCCTTTTAAGCAGCATGCCTTCAGATTCATGCAATTTTATGCAAAATTTTCATGAAAACTTTGAAAATGATATTAAAGTTAAATTTACACACTGCTACACAATCCACATAAATTACCAAACAGAGGTAAAAATGTGCAAAATATAGCCCTTCAACAATTACTGCATTAGTCATGAACTAAAAATGTGGTAATAAATACCGCAAAATCAGTCATTAATCGCGCATAACATGTAAATTATGAATTAAATCTTGAAAATTTTTACTTTTTTGAAAATCATTTTCTTTTCTCGAAATATTTTGGCTCATTTGGCATGTTTGCTTTAAAAAAAAAATTCAAAAATAAAATATTTTTAAAAAGAAAAACACTTGGTTTTAGACAAATAAGCACCTCTTGGTTATTATTTACAAGTACCCCAATAGCCTTATTTCTAATATGAACAAGTATTTGAACTTTTATTCATAATAGTTTACAAGCCAGAAAGATATAGATTAAGCTGTCATGAGAAAAATATCAATAGATCTAGCAGGGCTTTTTCTGGTTAATTTTCAATACAAGTTTTGAAATTGAGCCCAAAGTGACCAAATTAATTTGAAAGCAACATAAGACGTGAATCACATGACTGATACAGAAGTGTGCAGTAACTCTGATTTAATTTTCCTCTTCATAAAAAAGAGTAATTTTAACATTTTTATTAAAGATCCCTTTAAAGGTGGGAAACCGGTAGATATTTTTCATATAAAATTATTATAATAGTTTTGCTAATAAATATGTTGTAAAGTTGGATTCCATTTACAACAGGTTATATAATTATTACATAACATTGCATAACATTACCCAAGAAGTAAAGCATATATAATCTTCATATATATTTTTGAAGAAATATTGAGGCCGTAAACTTTAACTTAGATTTAAACTTATTTTAAAGTTTAATGATAAATTATTAAACATGTATTGTTCTATAGACATTTCATTCTTAAAAGTTTAATGTTGATTATAATTGTATTGAATAGTTTGTAGAACTTGGTAATTAATAATTATGCAAATGTTAAATCTACAACTTGTGCTATTGATACACTCATTAACAGTAACTTAGCATGGCCTATTTAGACCCTTCACATATTACAATATATAGAGAATTAATCTACTTTTACTCACACTTGCCTTTTAACTTAGTGAAGCATAAGTTGTAGATTTAACATTTGCATAATTAATTAATTACCAATTAGATGGAACCAGAAAAAGCCCTGGCAAAACAAAACTTATAACCAAGTCAGAGTATTAATAAGGTCACAATGTTAAGTACATGTACTTCAAACAAACAAGATAATTATAAAACTCTTCTGTTAGCAAAGGAAATTTCAGACATCAATTAAAAGTGTATTGTAGTAGTAAGATGGTAGACAGAAATCTTTTAATGAAAATAGTTAAGAATTAATCCACAATTTTTATTTACTAGTTAATTCTGTTAAAATTTTTCACTCAAGCAGCAAAGCTATATATGTTTTACAAGAAAAAGAAGACTTTCATTTCTTTGTGTCAAATTTAGTAACATTGTTGAAAATATATATTCAAGGATAAAGTACCTGGTCAATACACATGAGAAACGATCATGTGACATTAAAATATAAATAGTTCATTGCCAGGTGTCAACAAATATACTTGCTTTTGTCAATAATAGCAACCACTATTTATATTAATACACCTTTAATATCTATTTATTGGTCATTAATATTATACCATATATTCCCATATCAGTATTATCAATTTGTAAAAAAAATATTTCCGAAAAAAAAAGAAAACATCTTATGTAAACTCAAAGCTTATTCTTTTAATTTACTAATTAAAAATACCAGGACTGGTCGGTTTTGCCAGCACCCCACCCCCACCTCCCTCACCGAAAAAAAAATAGTTTCTGTGAATTCACTAAATTTCATGTGCATAAAATTTCATAGTTTTGTCACAAAGAACATTTTTGTGGGTTCTTAAATTCGTGGACTGTTTATTTTTCACGAAAACCACAAAAAATTAGTTCCCCCTAAATAATAATGATTTTACAGTTGTAGGGAATATATGGTAAGGTAAATTTCAATATCAGTTACATTATAATATACCTTCACCATACTGTTAGATAACAATGTCAAATTATTTACTATAATAATTAATGGAAATAAACAATTAACAAGTAAGAGAAAAACTTAAAAAAAAAGAAAAATCCAAAAATCCACACCAAAAGTAAGCTGCATCAAAAATAAAAGACAGAGAAAAGATGGCAAATTAAAGAGGCGTCGTATTTTTTCGAGTTCAGCAACTAAATGCAAGTTTTGTTTCTGTAAATCTATATTTTTGTCATTTTTTTTTTTATTTTTATTTTTTTATTTTTTGGGGGGTGTATATAGTGGCTTTACTCTTTGAGCGGTAACAGCACACTGGACTAACCTATGGTAGCAGTATAGAGCCAGGCCCGACCTTCACCTTCCCTGCGTTATGACCAAACTGACGTCTGCTCATTTTTTGTGTTTTATTCCTGAAATCCCTGAAAATTAACATTGGACACTTCCAAATTGAAAAATGGGCAAGTCCATTTAAAAAAAATAGGTGGGAAATATATAGAAAAACAAAACAAACTTGGGGGACTCCATCACAAATGACAATGTTATTAAGATTTACAGTAACCACAAAAAAAGAAATAGTGTGCACAGTTTTTTTTGTGTTCTTTAAAAGCCTGAAATGAAAGAGACTATTGAAAATGAGATAATACTCAAAGGATGGTAGGTACTTACATGCAAAGAAGTTTTGTTGTAGTCCACTGGCCTCTTGTTGTCTTCTTTGCAGCTCACGTTCCCTCATTCTGTAATCATTTATTTAAAACTCAATCAGTACTTTTATCTACTTAGTACTCATTAAACATAGTTGTGGCTCCCACTGAGATTCAAACCATTACATGTATTTCCTCAGAGGCTTACATCAAACTAACAACCCATTCCCATGATAGAAAAAAAATCACTTTTTACAAATTTGTCCTCTTTTAGTAATTTAATAGATTTTTAAATTTATTACCATGATCATGTTATGAAAATAGTTTGGAAGCAGTGACAACAATTATTTAAGTAGCAACCACTACCCCTAATAGTAAAGATCAGTTTTTATTGTTTTGTTAGTAGTTTGTTTTGGTTGCTGGTTTTTTTTTCTGTTTTACAAGACTTTTTTTAGTTTTATGACATATGAATGAGGGGGGCAGGGTGATAAAGACTTGCCTTTATCTGTCCCACTATTGTTCTAAAGTCTGACACATTTTTAGTCTTACCTTAGCTTTATTACATATCACGATCGCACTAAGTTAAACTCAATTTGTACATGTATAACTGATGTTTCAATAATGTTTAGGCTCGTGTAATGAAAATAGCTCAAACCTTTGCACAGCTTTCTCTTTAGCCGCGTTACGTTCCTGTTTCGAGCCAACATGCTCATGAGGTTTAATATCAATCAGTTTATTCTTCTTCGTCTGCTCTTCTTCCATCTCAGTGGACGTGCTGAGAACAAACTCAACAAACTCCCTGTATTCATTGCAGCAATATAGCACCTCAGGAGCAAACTGCAAAGAAATGTAACTCTTAATAACTTCCCTAAAAGAGTTGTGTCCCTTGAATTAAAAGAACATGTGTAAAGTAATAGAGAACTTTCAATGAACTCTTTATAACATTTCTTTATTAGGAATTGTGTCCCTTGAATTAAACCAAGTTTAAAAGAAAAAAAAGAACTTGCTATAAAAAATGCAACCATGCCAATAAAAAGGAATTTACTTAAATATATGCAACCATGCCAATGAAAGGAATTCACTTGAATATAATTAGCAACCATGCCAATCCAAGGGACTTACTGGAATATAACTATGCAACCATGCCAATGAAAGGGGATTCACTTGCATATATATGCAAGCATGCCAATAAAAGAGACTTACTGGAATGTAACTATGCAACCATGCCAATGAAAGGGATTATACATGTATTAAGTTTATTTTTACCTTCGTCTGCTGTTTCAACAGTAGGGAAAGGTTTAATGGGTGTATGACAGAATTCACAATTTCCGGAAAACATCCCATGGGTAACACCCGACTCATCTTTATCATAATCAGGGCCTTCAGCGCGGGCTTCTGGATCTTCTACTGGAATATCATGCTTTTCTGATTCCCTTTGATACTAAATAAACAAAATATATATAAAAATAAATGAAAATAATATCATTATATTAAATTACTTAACAAACATTAAAATGTAAAATTGATAGGATATTATGCCAATTATGTCACAAGAAATATTTAAAATTTATCTATTTTTCAGTTTTACAAGTAATTTCAAACGAAATCTATGAAATAAGTTAAATCTAACAAACTTTATTAAAAAGACATTAAAAAGTTTGTGGACACATGACGGGACCACACAAAAATATAATCATTAAATTAAGACAAAATGGTCTTTAAAGGTTTTGGAAACCCAAAAAACAGTACACAAAAAATATGTTCCCAATGTTAAGTTGTTAAATAAATGATAGTTTATATATTTAAATTTATATCCAGACAAATCTTCTTTGATGTTTAAAAAAACCCATTAAATCAAACAGAATGATGTAAATAAATTACATAGAAATTATTTGACAAGTCTAAAAATAGTCTATTATTATACTGAAATTATGATGGTTAATATATATAGATATAATTTGTATCAATTTAACAACTGTTAGTGAATATAAAACAAGAGAATATACAAATATGACACTAAAACAGTGAATGTGGTTCAATAACTTACTGTAATCAACTCCATCAATAAAACAGTACCATCAAAATACTATATTACATATATCATCAAAATACTATATTACATATATCATTTTAATGTATGGCATTTCTAAATTTATAACTTTTCTATTTATAAACACATATACCACAATTGCCAAAACTTCACCATGACCAAAGACAATTGGAAGAATGTTGGCACAATATGTAAGAACAAGAGCTGTCCGTAAGACAGCGCGCTCGACTTTTTTATTGCTTGCCAATAAAAAAAGTTTTTGCAGTAAAAGGCAATACAAGAATCTCTGTATTTTTAAAGTGAACTAGTTGTTTGATACCCTTGAATATTACAGCAATGTTTATATGACATAATTTATGGTAAAGTGAACAAGTGGATAGGAATGAATTTTTTTAGATTTTTTAAGTTTTTTAGTGCTTGCCTATAATACAAAACATTGACAGTTAAGGGCCATAATTCAAATAAAATCTTTGACAGAATTACCTTCTCCTGGACATGTTTGGGAATCATGATTGTAAAACAAGTATTCCAACTTTCAAATTAATATCTCAAACAGTTCAGTCAAAAAGTGGACTGGTACTAAAAACTTAACCAAGATTCTAAGTCGATAAAAGGCCTTAATTTTTAAAACAAATCCTTGACAGAGTTACCTTCTCTTGCGTACAGATGGGGGTAATGATGTGAAATAGCATTAAAAGTTTCAAAGCAATATCTCAAAGGGTTAAGGCAATAAGTGGATTTTACCCATATTCAATGTATTTTCTAAGTCAAAAAGGGGCATAATTCTGTCAAAAAACCTTGACAGAGTTATGTCCTCTTGTCTGTTGATGAAGGTCGTGATGGTAAACAAGTATGGTCAGTTTCAAAGCAATACCTCCAATGGTTTTGAAATAAAGTGAGGTGGTACAAAAAACTTAACCAAGCTCAATACACTTTCTAAGTCAAAAAAGGGCCATAATTCTGTCAAAAACCTTGACAGAGTTATGTACTCTTGTCTGTAGATGGAGGTTATGATGGTGAACAAGTATGGTAAGTTTCAAAGCCATACTTGTAATACTTCTGAAATAAAGTGGGGTGGTACGAAAAACTTAACCAAGGTGTGACGCCAACGCCGACGCCGACGCCAACGCCGACGCCGACGCCGGGGCGAGTAGGATAGCTCCCCTTTTCATAGAAAAGTCGAGCTAAAAACTGGCATCAAATTACAGTTGTGACTGTTAGACATGCAAACAGGTGATCAAACATTTTCACAACAATTTTTACATATATACCTATCATTTTGTTTTGTATATAACTTCCTATTAATAAATCAAAACATTACATTTAATTTAAAAAACATGATCAAGTAAACAGTAAATAATGGAGACATAAGACCGTTCATATGTTATTTGATGATGAAAAACATAAGAATAAGCTTTCTTTTCATACATTAATGATGATGATGTTGCTGATGATGATAATGATGATGATGGTGGTGATGATGATGATAGTAGTGATGATGATGATGATGATGGTGATGATGATGACAAGAAAACACAGATTAAATTAAAGAGACAAAGTTGAACACTTAATACAGTAGCTCTTTGTTGATGTATAAATATCATGCATAGGATCTCACAAAAAGTTTAAACATTAAGAAGAATCGTGTTGAAGATTTTGATGACTGATAATGGTGATGATTGATAATGATGATGATGGTGATGGCAATGACAATGATGAAGGTAATGATGATGATGATGATGGTGGACATGACAATGATGATGATGAAAATGAGGGTGATGATGATGATGATGATGGTGATGACAATGAGGGTGATGATGATGATGATGATGATGATGATGATGACGACGACATGTACCTACCTACATGTATCTAAGATTTTTTCAAACTAGCTTTCACACTACCACCAACTAACAACTAGTTAGAGATAGAGAGAAAATACAGATCTGATAATGAAAATCCTGATTATGTACTGTTCCAAACAAACCAACATCAAAACAGGAAGAAAAAAACACAAGTAGGCTACCTTAGTCAGCAACATACAAGTATAAAGTGAATCACACTGCTAATAATTTTTCACACATTTAACTCAGGAATATAACCTAGATAGTATGAAGATAAGTTAAAACAAATAAAATATATAGTATGGTTAGTTGAAATAACTGCAAACAGTTTGTTTACCAAGCAAATTACTACTATAATAGTTATTTGTCTTATTTGTCTCCTTTTTTTCCTAAATTAGACATTTTAAAATTTTCTCCATTGCTACAAATTCTGTACTTTCCAAAATTATGCTAGAGTAACACTGCAGTAAATTTCCAAATTGAATTAGCTTCACAAATCAAATCTTTCTAAATTAAGCTGCCAAAACCCAAATGGACAGAAATAAATTAAGTTGTGACTCAACATAAAATCATTTTCAAAACATAATTTTTAGGCTACTAAGAAATCAATAAAAAAAACACAACAGCAGAAAGATAAAAAGCTAGCTTTACTAAAGATGATGAAAACTTAACATTTGAAAAACATCTGAAAAATTAAAAATATGCCAAAGTTTCCTTTATACATGTAGATTTTGATGAAAAGTTCGAACTATTAAACATGAAAATTATATTTCTACATAAATTTATCATCCCCTTTTTAAAAACAGACATTTCATATTACCTAAGAAACATAAATAATTCTTATGTTAAATATCATATTCTACAATGCACTTTAACCAAATGCATTGAAATTACCATTTAAAATCAGATTTAGTTCTACTCCATGAAGTCAAATCAGGTTTTATTTTAATCAATAAGATATGTTTTTATTGCATTGTCACTTTTGGTTAACTTCTACTAAAACTGTAAATGAGTTCACCTGTTATTGCATTAAGGTGATGATATGCCATTTGTTTAAATTTTGGTTTATTCTATTTCATCTAATAAAATCTGGTTTTGTTCTATTCTACCTGATCAAATCTGGTCTTATTCTATATAACAGCTCTTCAAATCTGGTCTTATTCTATTCCACCCTATAAAATCTGGTTTTATACTATTCCACCCAGATTGGTTTAATTCTACTCTAGCTATAGGTTTATAGTTAAGCAATTAGTCATCTAGAGAAAAAGAAAAGCAGTAAAATGTTAGTATCCAGGCAGCAGCAGGGTTACACAGTGACAACATGCATGTGAAATACCTGTAAAATATTCGGTGGACCGACGCTCGGCATAAATGTTCGGTCATCTTTAACTTTCCTATGTGATACCTCATCATCGGAGCTCTGGTTGCAAGTCATAAAAATAATTTAATCATAGGTAACTTTTTTTTACAAAATCAAATGTAAATTAATCCTTAAGATAAACGTAACTTTAAGAGCTATAAACAACAGTCTTTGTTTCTAACTGGTAGAAATATAATGCATAGAGGATATTTAAGTTTTTTCTATAAACACATGAGTACAGGAATTATTTTCATTGAGTGGTATGAAAATAAAAATTTCATGTGGTGATAATTTTCATACCACAAGATGAAAATAAATCCTGTACTTTCTGTTTATTATATAATATATATTTTCTCTTTTGTGACATTAAAATTTGATAGACTTCCCCTTAAGTTTTGTGTATTGGTCGAATCTAAATAGAGGATATTGGTTTGTTTTGCATGTAAGATTGAAATATATTTCACTGAGTGAACACCAGATGTAATATTTTCACGAGTACTGATTTTGCCGCATAACGTCGCACATTCTCCTTTATGACGTCATCATGTCATGACGTCACATCATCAATTTTAAAATATATTTCCGTTAAATTTCTCTTATTTTGTTACATTTTCAACATGATTTATGGTGACATCGACTTTCATTTTTTGAAGAAGCAAAATTTACGCTTGACAGCATTTATTTTTGCCTGTTATTCCATTTACCGTATAAGTATTTTTTTCTGCGGGCTCCAAATTCTGCGGTTTTTCAAAATTTTGGCATGTTTTTATTTCTGCTGACTTAATTTCTGCGGCACATTCTTTGGACAAAATGTGATTTAAATACTGCGGCTCATCTTATCAAAGTCTAAGTCACATTACTTTACCTATTTTATTTGCATGTACACATTTGCATTAAAATTTTGTTTACCGTCGTCACCGCAGAACTATATTATATAGTAATTACAAACAATTATATTGTTTGCTTGCAAATAAATATAATGTGCATCAATAGACAGTTTGCATCTTTAAATCAGTGAAATGACGTGTGAAAAATATACCACGGTAGTATCTTTAATTTTATAAAATTGATAGAAGTTTATCGTAAATCAGACAACAATTAATGTATACGACGATTATTTAGCAGTATAAGGGTTTAAATGGTTTTAATGATTTAGTGGTAAACAAACCCTTTAGCGTACAGGCAAACACTATGATGTTTGAATTTCTTTGTTCATAAATTGGCATAATTAACAACAATTACATCTTTACATGCACATATTGCATATTTAGCCGAAATCAATTTTATATAACTCGATGACCCGCTAACCGTTATAATCCGTTAGTCTTTATTCCTTTAAAGGAAACAGGTCATAATGTAGGACTCATTTCTTTTAAAAAAACAAAACGTGGAGAAATATTCTGCGGTTTTTATTTCTGCGGTGCTGAAACTGACCTCAGAAAACGCAGAAATAAAGTCACCGCAGAAAAAACCACTTATACGGTAGTTATGATATTCTTTTCATTCGCACTCTAATATAATAATAATAAAATAATAAGTTCGGCTACAGTGAAAATTATATCTGATAATAAATTTCACTGGTGGTTTATCAGAATATAATCACCTGATGTATTACAGTAAAACACTGGAAAGCATGAAATAAAAGAAATGATTTTTACATCCAAAGTACGGAAAATGAAAATACACATTTTATTTCGTCATTATTTCTCAATATTTATAAGTATTTAATAAAGATAAAAAAGAAATCATTATATCAAGTCAATATGTCAAATATGAATATGATCTTTGAGACAGCTAGCATTTGAGCCGCGTCATGACAAAACCAACATAATGGGTTTGCGACCAGCATTGATCCAGACCAGCCTGCGCATCCGCGCAGTCTGATCAGGATCCATGCTGTTCGCTATCAGTTTCTCTACTTGTTATAGAGTTTGTAAGCGAACAGCATGGATCCTGATCAGACTGCGCGGATGCGCAGGCTGGTCTGGATCCATGCTGGTGGCAAACCCATTATGTTGGTTTTGTCGTGTCGCGGCTCATTTGAACAAATACGGTAAAACCTCTGTATTAAGACCACAACCTGTTCTTAGTTAAAATGGTCTTAATTGCAGGGTGGTCTTATTATCAAGTTAGATATTTCATGACAGTCACTTAATGAAAGATCCATTTCATCATTTTACTGATTCAAATCATATATGGCTACCACTATAAATATTTGAAAACATTTGAAATCTGTACAGAATTTACTTTTTATTTCCAGTTAGAACAAATTAGCTGTTGTTAATAAAAGCTCTTAAAACTAGGGAAAAGAAACATAAAAAACAACAAATGTTTGAAAACTCAACATAAATGTAAACTATAACTTTGTTCAACAATCAACAGTTGATTTACCTGTTCAACAAGTTTTTGCAATTTTTTTTCTTTTCTTGCACTTTTTGGTGCAATTTTTTGTTTTCTAGATTTTAACTTTTTTTGCACATTTTGTTTTGCTTTAGGACTCTCCTTTTTCTTTCTTACTGTCATTGCTTTTCTCTTTTTCTATGATACAGAAGTTGTCATTAAATCAGTGACATTTTGCCTACATTTTAAAGCTGAGTAAAGGCAGTTATCCCTAGCCCAAAATAGGTATATTTTCCCCTAGAAATTATGTATTTTCACCGGTCATGCTGTGTGCACATTCTTCACCAGAACCATGAACTTACAGCTGACTAATATATATCAGCTGGTTGTTAAATTCTAAATGACTGAAGGACAGAAAGATGTCCCTATTTATAGCCTCTGCTATGTACCATGCTTGTTATATTGAACATCATGCATGTTATATTGAACATCATGCATGTTATATTGAACACCATGCATGTTATATTGAACACCATGCATGTTATATTGAAATGAAACTGACAATTTTATAAATGTATGAGTAAATTTCATTCTCAGTTGTAGTAATTTGATTTCAGGTTCCCCCACCCCATTTCTGATTCATCATGCTTTATTTTCCCCTTCAGAAAGCCACAGGTTGTTTTTAAATATTGTAAAAATATCACTGGATATCATATGAAATTCATTCACTAAGCTTCAACCAATACTATGTTAAAACTGACAACGAAAAAAATACATTAATAATGAGATTATTTTTTGTTTAAATACTTAAAACTCAAATTTAATAACCTGAAATACAGACTGGTGGATTTTCATTTTATTTAATTTCACATAAATTTTATATGTTTGCAATTCATGAAAAGAAAAACGTACAGTTATTTCAATCTAATTTCATTTTAAACCTGTTGAAATGAATTTAATAAACAAATAATATGAATACCTACATGTATTAAATGAGCTTATACAAATATACATTATTTTTCTCTTTGACTTAACACTTAGTTTTAATCCTATTACAGTTTGTGTATTTATTGAATCTAATATCAATTAAGGAATGAGTAAAATTAACATGAGTAACATTTTTTTATATCATTTAAAGTTCTATGGATATTAAAACTCATATGTTCATAAAAATAAAGAATATATATTGTCACCTTAGTGAAGTAACAGGTTAAGTCCTTCTAAATTTAAACAGAGTTAATTTAACCAGTTATTGCACTAAGGTGACGGTAAATATTGCAAGTAATAGCATGTTAATTATATCTTACTAAATCAATACCGAATCCGGAGTTGATTTCTGTATTCAAGCTTAAATTAAAATTTAATTAAATCAAGATGGCACAATCTAAAATGATTGAAGATATCTAAAAACAGAAAAATGTTAAATTTCAAGACTTACGTCATCCGTGTCGCTACTGAGATCTAGGATTGGAATCCCGTACTCGTCACTATATGGCATTTGGAACTGTGACACATCCGGGGTCGGTTTATCTTCTGACGGCTCTGGTTTACTGGAGGCTTGAAACAAACATGTGATAATTAGATTTGTCTGTCAGCTATAATATTTTGTTTATCTTCAGCTATAATATTTTGTTTATCTTCTTATATTTTCCCTTGGTGGGTCAAGTGTTGAGTGGGGGGCGGGGGTAGATGTCGGATGAGGGAAGAACTGGGTGGTAGTCAAGCCTCAAGGTCAAATATAGCAACTTTTCAACTTTATCACTTACCACACAAAATATCACATATCAGACCAATCTTTCAATCTGGACAAAAAACGGCCATCATTTTTAGGGAATTTTTCAAAATGTTCACAGACTGAATAGCAATTAGTGTAAGCCATGGTCAGACAGCACAGAAGTCCTTGCTGATTTTGGTCTGGTCCCATGGCTAAAATCAGTTACCCAGTTAAAATATGAATTAAAGTACTCTTCCTGAAATGCTTTCAAGCCAAAAAAAATCTAACATGAGCCAATTATCACAGCAAATTGGTTTTTTCCTGAACATTATTTTTTCAAAATCAATCACTCTTTCCTTATCGGTTTGAACTAAAATCTGGGTATATGTTTAAAAATTATTGAATACCAAAGACTGTGAAAAATAATGTTCTTGAAATGAACGATTTATTATGATATTGGCTGATGTTAGAAAATATTTGGCGCAGTAGCATCGCAGTAAGACTATCTTTATTTATAAATTTGCTGCAACCATATTTACGAATTCTATTAACATCTTGTCCATGCCATGCAAAATGATGTTTCAAATATATATTACAGTAGATAGAAAATCTAGAATATCACATGACACTTACCTGACCTTGGTGATATTTCCCCTTTCTCTTTACCGCCGATACTTCCTGTTTCTGAAAATATAACATTTCTCATACATTATGACTCATACATTATTACAGAACAAAATGCATAAACAAAAATGGTCTAATTTTTATATAAAATATCTTACTGAATACTTCATACAATAAAAGAGCTTACAATTAATATATTTGAATATCTTTAAAATAAAATAGGGCTACCATACACGAGTAGTTAAGAATGGTAACTTAACAACACTATCCCTCACTAGACACTGATGCGGGTCTTTAACCATTTAGGGAACTTTGGATTCCTTTTACAATCATATATGCAAAAGCTAACCAGCTAGTCATGGAAGGTCAAGAGTTCTACTCAATCAAGTTGAAAAAAAAAACAAATATTTAAAGTGTATTTGATTTATATCTTATTTTTACAAATGTAGAGTCCTTAACAGGGTCTTGTCCCTGCTATTTTGTGAAAGGGCACCTAGCTTAATTTTGGGGAAAAAAATAACATTTTGAATTTTTTTTTTTTAGATATTTTTAAAAGTTGAAACCTACTCATAACTGTATGTACATGTATGACTTTGAAATTTATTCATTCCACTGAATGGTCATAATGAGTAACGCCTTTCTTAAGTATCAAGCAAATAATGCACATTTTTCCTCAGAAGTTGAAAAAGTTTAAACATTGACAGCTGTCATGTTTGGGTTTTTTTGGAAACAGACAAAAAAGAATATTTTGGATTGGGAATGGAAACTTCTTTAGCCCCTGGTAATAGGACAATAATGTCTACATTGAATGTTTACCTCCGATGGTTCTAGCGGTACCAGTCGCCTCTACTTCCTCCACCCAGTCCCAGTCAGTCTGGGTATTTAACGTGACAAACGTGATTTCTCTACCATCATATGTACGACGTTTTGATGTAACTTCACGGCTGTTAACAAATAAAATGTAAATAAAACAATGTCACTAGTTCTCCGTCAACAAAAAAAGTATTAAAATCTATATGAGATGTGTCATGACAAAACCAACATAATGGGTTTGCGACCAGCATGGATCCAGACCAGCCTGCACATCTGCGCAGTCTGATCAGGACCCATGCTGTTCGCTATCAGTTTCTCTACTTGTTATAAGGTTTTCAGCAAACAGCATGGATCCTGATCAGACTGGGCAGATGCGCAGGCTGGCCTGGATCCATGCTGGTCGCAAACCCATTATGTTGGTTTTGTCATGACGCGGCTCATATGAAAGTTTCAATTTATTTTATATATTCATAAATTCCATACTAGAAATATTACATCAATTTTCTAATTAAGGTATTAGGACCCTAATGGGCACTATCAGGAACTAAAGAATTGACATCATAGGTCAGATGTATACCATTAAGTACACTTGTATGCAAAATTTAAACAAAGTTTACCGTACGGAAAACAAGTTATGGCCACTTTTCTTAACTCAAGCTAGGATGTTATGAGGGCCCCTTTTTAGAAATGAGGAACCTTAAAATGATCTGCAATAACATTCTAATGAAAAATGTTTTCCCATGAATTTTTGGTAAGAAACAAATAGTACCATTCAGCTAACAATCCACATAAGCAAAATTATGGTTTCTACTTAAAATTTATGAAATCTGTATAAAAATGTTACCCTACCCCACCCATTTTTACCACATGTCTGACCATTTTTCTACTTAGGGAGCCTTATTCAAAAAGTTCTTAAAATTTACCCAAATGAGTGCCTTTTTTCAAAGTTTCCCTAATTTTTTAAAAAAATATATTGGTTGATCTTGTAAAATATGAAATACTTTTACCATCTAGTTTTGATTATATTACACTTTGAAAATATCAGGTACCATATTTATTACTAGATTTAGCATTATTTAGCCAATAAATACCTATATAAATTAAAAATTCAAAATTAAACACTTTTTTCTTTCCATATGGGGCATGAGAGATACATAAATAATGTTAAAAGAAAAAAAGAAAGAAAAAAAAAAGTTGACCCTTCTGGGGATTGAGCCCATAGCCCTCATTTCCAATGTAGTTAACAGTAGTTCTAGCCTATTTGAATACTCTTCAAAGCGGAGGTAATGCATTAGGGTGCTAATACCTTAAAATGTCAGTCAGTGCAATATAATACAATCAATTCATTGATATTCCAGCAGCAATTATTAAAGTCACAAAAATTAAGTCTGACAAATTATGTTTCTTATTTATTTTTTGTACATTATTAATTTTATAAACATGGCACTTTAAAATGTTTGATGAAAATGTAAATTAAAATGAATTTGACAATGAGAAAATATTTATAACTGATAAACAGAATATTATAGGCTCACATACAGTAACATACATGTAGTTCAATTCAACTTGTCCATTTGTAAATTAATGTCCTCTATCTATTTAAAAAAAAACCAACAAATTTCAATATCAAAATCAGAAACAAAATCATTACCCATTAGAGAATGAGACAGTTCTTCCAATTTGTTGTTGTTGTTCCTTCTCCATTGCATCATCTGACAGAACCTCAGGTCGAAAACCTCGTACAATGCGAGGCCTTGCGCTACCTTCACCTGGATGATCAAAGGCTGCTGAAGACGCTGAAAATAACATACAAACATATTAGTCTATATATCTTCCATTAATGTCAAACCCGTCGCGGGGATGTAGACATGACTATAGACAGACTAGTCACTTCAGAGACAGCTATTAGATACATGGGAATCCGGAAACAAGTCCCTTGATCTTATTGAAGAGCCCCCTTGTTCTTTTACCCCCGGGGCCTAACTCCAGGTTAAATTTTTTTCACTTAGGGGGGGGAAACATTAATTCAAAAACCCGGGGGTTCCCGAGAGCGACCACCTCAGTTTATGATTCTCTAACAATTTTTTTAAAACCTGCATATCGCCAACATTGGAAAACTTTTTTACCAGAGGACGGAGGGGGGCGCCGAGCATGCGTCAAAAATTTACTTTTATTTTGTTACAACATTTTTTAAGCAAAAATAAATGCATTTCTAACTTTAAAAGGAAACAAAACTGACAGACAAGGTGAGCACTCAAAATAGCATTAAAACCATTATTCTTTCAAAATAAAATACTTTGGTATGATTTTTATCATGTTACTAACATTCAACCAATTAAAGACTTCTCTTATAAATATTTAAAAATGATATCTGACAGAGTCTCGGAACGAAAACCTTGAATAATACAAGGTATGTATGTTATACAAGCCTTATAGCAGTTCCTTTAAGATATTTATACAAAAAATGTACAAAACATTTTTTTTCCCAATGAAATCTTAATATTACATTACAGCTTAAAAAAGTTTAAATCAATATTATTCAGAGGATTTTTTTTATTTGAGTGAAATATAAAATATATTTTCAGGAAACATGATTAAAGTCCATATATTTTCACAAACCAGACTTGTGAAATATATGAAATTTTATCATTGTTCAGTGAAAATATATTCTACTTTTTTACATAGAAAAATAACTTTTATATCACATTTTACCATCGAGAAAAAACAATTAAAAATTGTTGACGTAACAGTTGCAAATGTACAGTGCACAGTAATATATTGATTATATACAAAAAAATAAATATAAAAGATAATACATATAGGGGCACAATGCAGTTCTATTGTTATGAACACCATATTTAATTGTCATAAGAAAACATAATACCAGAATTATTATGATAATTGGAGATAATGAAATATAAACAATTGAAGCTGCTTAATGTCAGAGAAAAGCATCCGCGAAAGAAGTCCTTAAAAATTTATACGAGTTTTGCCTCTGCCAACTTTTATACAATAAGACAAGTTCATATTTGTTTTTAACAAATATATCCGTTGGAATAAATTTGACTGAAACAGCATCATATTTCATGTTTAAAATTAAATAATTAATTTTTCTTTATTCTTTATTCCTATTGCACTTACAATTTACAGAACTAATGAATAAGAAATAATTATTAGACCTACATATGTACATCCAGGGAGGAAACCCTATTTCTGTTGTGTCCTTGTTTTCAGTACCCATTTTCTCCATAATGCCTAATTGTCTAAATCATATCTTAATTAATAACTTTACACTGCTATTAAACGGTGTTCTCCTTAGAAGAAAACAATTACAAACATGACATTGTTGTTGCAAAGGAGAGGTATTATGACGTCATGAATGACGTTCTGATGTCATAAATGACGTTGTGACGTCATAAATGACGTTGTGATGTCCAAAATGATGTTATGCCATCACAATTCATATTATGTAATTAGATACATAATGGTAAAGTCAAAATAAGGTTATCATTTATTTTTTACAAATCTTCTTTAAATATTCAAAATTTTCATCCTCACCTGATAAAAGTTAAATTAATATATGATAAATCATAGAGAATATTAAAAAACTGCTTTAGCATTGAATTTCAAACCATTTTTTCAGAAAATTTATAACTATATCATACATATACCCCCGAAAACAAAAACTTATATTCACCACAGCCACCAAACCAAAAAAATAATAATACAAAGGGAGGTAACACTGTACTCTCATTAACAAATATATAAATTCAGGGGAGGTAAACATTTACAGAAAACTAAACGATGGGAGATAATCAGTTTTTACATGGATGCCAAAGTATCTTGTTAAAGAGACTTTTTACACAAAAAAGTATATAGAGAGGCCTGTAAGTTAAATTTGTAATTAAAAGATATTAAGTACATACCATTTGATTTAGCATCATCGTCTTGGTCATTATTTGAACCTGAAAAATTTGGAGTTTTTTTTAATATTATGCTTTATATTGGTGAGATGATGAAATAAAATGGGTCATGTCAATGATTATTTATTGATTCAAACTTAATTGTGTGAATATAAATATAAAGTTAAACTATTTAACAAAAGCTATGAATAGCTTTTGACAAACAAACAGCAAAATAAAATATGAAATATGAAACTTTCTTATTTTTACATGTAACAGTAAGTATAAGCATTTATCTTAATCATTTTTTTTTTCTGAAAATCATCAAAATTGAAACAAACACTTTTTTCTTTGAGCTGATATTTCCATCTTGCTTGTGACGTTGTCATAGAAATTTTTTAATTTAGAATTTTATCACCTTAGTGAAGTAACGGGTTAACTTTTATGAAATTATATTATGAGTTAACCTGTTGCTGCACTAAGGTGACAACTTATTAAAATGTGACTTACCAATGGGTGGAAGAGGTTTACTAGCAGAAAATTCTGCTGATCTGGCTGTTGCTTTTGATTTGTCAATATTATCTTCCATTGTTTATCTTTTTTTTCAAAACAGTTTTACCTCTTTTATCATAATCTTATAAATCCATTCTTCTTAATTCTGAAATAAAATAATTCAGACATACTTAAATGGAATTGATCAAACTAAAACTGGGAATGGTGTTATTTCTAAAAGCATTTGCACATTTGCACACACATTTAAATGTCATTTTTGGTCCAAATCGTTATCAATACTACTGGTTTTTAAGCTTAAAAACATTTATGTGAATAGGGTTATCAAAACTTTTAATTTTGTTCAAAACATGCCATAATTTTTATGTAATTAATGTGAAAAACACTTGCATACAAAAGAAATTCCTTATGTAAGTATTACTTGTAATATCTGGGCATTCCTAAAAAAAAAATCTTTAAAATTATTATTTAATAATGCAGTTTTTCCCCAAACATTAAATTGACATAAAGTTTTTTCTTCCCCTTTTATAAAAATAACATATTTAATTATTATTTCCCAAAAAATGAGGGGAAGCAGCCACGTGTTAAATAAAACCTGTAAGGAAACAATAATAATGAATTTCTATTGATATTTTTCCTGTTCTAATTTATAATATAAAATTAGGCAAAACCTATCTACGGGGAAGTTAATTTAAAAAAAAAAAAATTTCCGTGTTCAAGGCAGACTTCCTGAAAGTTGAAAAAAAATGTCAGACATTCGGTCTGACAAACCATGAAAATCTGTCGGACCGAAACGAAATCTGTCGGACCAAATAAAATTGATCAAAATCAAAGAATAACTTGTGTTTGTATTTCTAAGACACTTTTTGTTTTTATTTTTTTTCGCCGTAAAAATCGGCACATTCCTTACAGCACATTTTCATCTCCTCCCTATCATACACCAACGATTCACTGTCTTGCTTCTAATTTTCATTAAATTTTGTCTAAGGTCTATTCTTTTTATCCTTTTACTGCTGTTCTGCCTGTTCCTCTGACGTAGATTTTTTATTTTCCCAAGGTTTGGCACTTTTAGCGACGCCATTTTGTAAACATGCGGCTTGGATAAAAGCCGGACAGTCGGACCGATCCGGAATAAAAACTCGTTGGACCTGATCAAAATTTATCGGACATGTCCGTCGGACCGACGTATTTCGGGAAGTCTGGTTCAAGGTGTAATTCGGTATTTTATGCACTGCTTCTGTTTTCACTCGGAACACTTGAAATGATTATTAATCTGAAAAGTTGCGATTGTCCGTAATTGGAATACATCGCCTATTATCATTGAGTTACTGTACATTGAAAATGTTGGCGCCCAATTAGAACTGACACTGAAAATCTAATAAGGTATAGAATTCTATATAATTCTTAATTGTTTTTATTTGATTTCCTTTTAAATATACACTTGTAGTCTATAGCCAGGCAAGGCGAAGCCCAGGCCCGCTTCAAAGACCCGGCCTTTGACTTCCCTGTATTAGAAAAATATGCACCAATTCATAAGCTGCATAAGTATGCAAGTTGGAACTCATCCATAGAAGCGCAAGAATAACTCCGGTTTTGTTGTTTGGATGCAATAAAATTAACCCCTCAGGCCAATGGCCTTTATGGTCAATTCCTAGGCAGCAAAACTCCAAACTTGTGTTAAATAGCTGATAAACAGTTACACAGCTGATACCAACATTATGATATAATTTCCAAAAATGAAAAGACAATACAGTAGTGAATCTGATTGTTGTGATAATGATTTGAAATAGGACTAGGAGCATTCACTTTTCATACAACATTTTTTCAAATTTGTGTGTTTTATAAATCAGCATGTTAATTTACTTTTGCTTCGAAAATAAAATAATTCGAAGAATATATTTAAAACAAAAAAGACTTAGTGTTGTCCTCTGTTGTTGACAAGACTGCTAACTGCTTTTTAAATTTTATCAACTCATTTTGTTGTTAATGCATGCTTTGTAGAACAAGAAAAAGACAAAGTAACGCGATAAATACTTTTTAAACAATGAGAGAAAGACTTCCTACCGTGTAAAGTAGTTAAATTAACCGCAAAGTCGTTTAAATTTCACATCTTTTTCATGGTTACATTCCACCTTAATCCGCCATGATAGTTTACATTGGTGATAGTCACGTGATATCATTATATGTAGAATATGATTGGATAACAAAATAATTAACGAAAGTGTCACTGTTTAACGAATTTTAAGGAAATGAAAAGCGAAATGAATGGGGAAAATCAAGATGAATACAGTAGAGGATATTTAATAATGAATTTATTTAACGAGTTGAACAAAATATAAATATAAAAAACATATTATGCGAGCTTCTGGCGATCATAATATTAGTTTAATTATTCAAAGAGTTAAATAATTCAGTAATGATCGTACACGAATTCAATATTATATTTATCACAAACCAAAATAAAGACCGTTTGAAGTGAAAAAGAACCATTTTTCATTAACGCGCCTTCTGTATAGTATAACTCTAACATTTACGCTATGTTTGTATAACGCAAATGATGTCACGTCAAAATATATGTCCTATTTATAAGAAGTCGCAAAAGCGACAAAAGTGGTGTGTGAAAAACGTCTATAAATCTATTACATGGGCTATACTGTAAGAGTATTAAAATCAGAGACTTATACATGCATTACAGAAGCTCTGTTAGTATACAGACAGACGACGTTCGCATTTATTCGATGCATGAATAGGCCTACACAATGGACTTATTTGCATATATTGGTTAGAATGAAAATTTAGATTTCCTAGATCTATGCTGACATAGGCCGGACCCCAACACAGTGTTTAGATAACGAAACGTACATATAGACGGAAAGAAATTTCTAGTTTAAGCTGCACTGTTCATAACCGTTAAATATTTGCCGTTTACTAAGTACTGCTTTCAGACCCTCCTCTGAAATATGCAAGTTATTTTTTTATATACATGTACCTTATATTTACATCGTTTTTTTTAGTTTATAAATACGAATTTATTTTAGTTTGATTGTTTTTAGAAGGTAAAGCTTACTGAAAGATACTCTCTCCTGCACATCAGTCGAATATTTCACTATCGCTCACTTCCTTATGTTTGAAGTAACGTGTATTCAATGAGCTGCGAAGGGAGCGTAACTGAAAGATTTTCGAATATGTTCCTGGAAACAACCAGTAGTAAGTTTCTTGCTCACGGAAACAACGAATTACCCTTAACAGGCGTTGACACATAAACCCTTTGATTGCTTGCTCGAGGCGTCAACTACTTGGCCTTGCCGCCAATCAAATGGTATTTTAAGAAAAAGCTGTTGTTTTCATTGGCAGACACATTTTCATTTTTCATGTTGGCGAATTTAAAGGATTGTTAGAAAAAATAGATACCATTTTATATAGTCAATATTTATCAAATAAAAATGTAAAGATGAACATTTGAAAGTCATTTTGAGCTCTTAAATTAATAGCATCAGCTAGCCAGTGAAGGGTCAGCTCTAATTTTTATCATTTTATAACATTTTTACACCATTTTGATATTTCTCAAGAGGACTTGTAGTTGGTTAAAGTAGAGCTTGATTTGCTTTGAAAAATGATAAGCCAGGCGAGTCAATTTTAGTAAAATAAATTTTTGTCAGGATTTTAAAAGCTGTAACGTTTCGTTCAAAGCCTTAATAATTGCCGTTTTATTACGCCAGTATCACATTTTCATAGACAATTGACAAGTTGCACTGGTCGGACAGAACCCAGACCCTCAGACCCTGTGCACCATTTCTCGTACAAACTATCAACAAGGACACCCAAAGACCTTCCGTATTCTAGCCGCATAGCGAACTCATGTGAAATAAGACTAAGCTGTTGTGAACATACAGTCTGAATCCTGCATTTTCATCCGGGGTTTCAAGAGACTTGAGACTTGAAACGTACTAGGTATTCAGCACTATGTTTGGTGGTTATAGATCTATTATGTGTATTTTTACAATTAATTTGTATGTAAATTCGTAAATTTACGAAAATATACAAAGCTTTCCAAAGCTTTGAGTGATCTGATTTTTATTTCAACGCTAAAATCTGGTTGGCACAAAATAAATGTTAATTTACCGTTGTCAGAGGGATTGTAGTCAGATTATACATTGCTTGACCAAAACAAATATACAGATATTTTTCATCTAAGAATTGACCGCCATGGACGGGGCTTCTGTTTACATTTTCATCGGAAAGACTCAAATAGTAATTTTATTTGGAACCCCTACTGGTCGGGGACCATAAGCCGGACTCGTTTGAACATTTTTCCATACAGATTTCATAATTTCAAACCTAGAGACCTGAAAATTTGACACAGTACAGCTAGGTTCTTCTCCTAACTAACAAATTAAGTCGTTATTTTTTATTATATTGACACTTATATCTGAGGCTCGTCAAGGAGGGTATCAAAATTACCTAAATTGTCTACACTACAGTACCATGTGTCCGGATAGATATGTTAATTCAGATTAAAGCTCGGGTGGTTTTATTTTTTTATTTTTAACATGATATACAATATTTCAGCAGCAAATACTGAAGTTTTGGATATTCTATTGATTACTTTGCAAATGATTATAGCTGTATATGAGGTCTTGACGCCCAAATTTTCAACGTCAGCGTTCTTGAAATAGACATTAAATATTACCGTTTACGGAAGTTGAAATAAATCTAATTACTTAATTATAGAAGAAACATGCATTTATTGTTGATAAAAAAAACTGAATGACAGATCAACAACCACTGAACAAAGAAAAAACCTAAATATAAGCATTTTTCGGGGCCGTCCAGGTTTGGTGGTTGTCCGGATTTGGGGTCCCCAACCAGTGGAGTTTTAGTTAGACAGTACTGTATGCATATACGAATAATTATAATCCTATGTGGTTTTCGGACCAGTGGCGTATCAACATTTATGTCCTTAAAGACTTTATTAGTTTGAGAGTCGCAGCGTTAAGAAGAACATTGACTTTTGCAGTTCCATAAAATGTTAATATATAACTTACACGGCATAAATTTAATCTTCTCTTAATGTTTACAGAATTATTAAAGAATATTAAAGAATACACCAAGCTATCGCTGGACTAGTACTTGTAGCCAAAAAGGGTTTGCTGGAACAGTGCCAGTGTAACGTTCAAACCTGTAGAAGCTAGTTGAATATTATTCAACTTTAACAAATAGTCTCAACGAATTAATGAAATTCTTACTTACATGTCTTTCTAACAGGAACAAAATATCATGACTTTGTCAACTTATACAACTGTGTTTACAATTCTTGTGGACTTAGTGAATAAGTAAACCTACATTTTCTTTTTTTTCAGCAAATTGGTTAAGGCCAGGGATAGTTGTTAAATTAACTCGGTCAGGTTTCTGTTTATTTCTTTTTATTTTCTTCAGCAATGTTACAATTGGATTGAGTACCTAATTCTATTTCACATAGGAAAAGAAATTCCAAAAAGTAAAACAGAAAATATCTTACTGTCTAAAGGTGTTAATTTTGTACAAAACTATTCGTGTAATTCACAACACACGGCTCATTTCTAGTAAACAAAAAGAAAATGTAAGTACAATATGTGTAATCAATCAAATGTCATCCTTCACATATTTCGTTTGAATTTAGTGAAAATATTGCATGAAATATTTAAACTATATCAATAAATTTGTAAAACAAAATTTACTAAAGGTGCATCATACGACCATGTGAAACACAGCTTTGAACATAGATAACATCTAAGTTTAAAAATATTACAAAACAAAATTGTGTTGTTTCTTGTGTTGTTTAAAACGTATTGTATTGTATTGTATTTAGCGTATCGTATCACATATCATATCATACCATTCTCAAATAATAAATAATACAAAAATCACAGCATGCCACATCACAGAAAGAAGAAATAAAAGTATATGAATATTGCATGAAAAAAAAACAACAATCAAATGATGAATTAATTAATTGGTTGACATGTAAACAATGTAAATGTATTTATTTTCACCTTTTTTACGCTTTTCAAACAAAAATGAATAAATTCTGATAATAAATGTTAAAAGCCTGGTTCAACTAGAGTTAACTATGCAGTAAAATGGAGTGAATTGTGCAAAAATGAAAAAAGAGAATAATGAATAGTAAGAAGAAGAAGCTTTATTCTTTCATTAATCTCACAATACACAATTGACAAAGCCATTATAGCTCATAGTCACATTTTGGTATATACACTTTTGAATTAATATTGGCATTAGTCAACAATAAATCTGTCAATAAAGTAAACAAAATATTTGTAAAAAAAAAGTAAGATGCAAAAAACAGGATACACTACTCTTACAAGCTTTAAATGCTTTTGTTTCGTAATTACTTCCCTTACATTTCAAAATATCTAATACAAAAGAATGTCTGAGACATATCAGTACGTACTTACGTACGCACGTGTCGCGTGCTTACATACGTACGTATATACATACAATAAATACATTTGTGTACCACACATGATATTTTTACTTCTAATACATTATTACTATGACTTATTACTATTTTCTATTTACAAATACATGGCGGTGCTGCGTATTTTTTAGTAAGTAACACAATAAAAATCTAGTTACACTTCAAATTGGCACAATATATTGTTTATATCTGTATTCTTCTGTTCATTTCAGTACACACCCGTCAATGTTTTACTGGTATTCACTCATCCTGAAATAATAAGAAAGTAATACATTTGACTTTTAACTAGTCACTTTAGATTATTAGAAATAAAAAACACGAACTTTTTTATAGTTCTTGTAAAAATGTACGTGCGTGAAAAAGGTCAATGCTTTAAAAGAATGTCGCTTATATTTAACCAAGTGTACGTGCTAAGTGGGTAAACACAAATTTCATTATAAAAATGATAATTTTATTAGTACTCGTATCGTATACGTGCATAAATAGATAAGTAAGTGAACAGACACATGTTTACGGTCAATCTTTTCTAAAGCATATATATATATAGGAAACAGTGACATGCCTTTCATTTTACCATTTAGTAATTCTTTTAGAGATTTAAGAAAAAGACAAAACCCTTAAAACGTTCAATAAGATTTGAATGAAAACAATAAATCGACATTTTCTTGACGCACCTCAATAATTGGTCCCAATAACTTTATTGCTGGGTTTTATGTTTTCCAGATATATTATGCTCATCCTTGAGTTCAATATTTTTATAACAGAAATTTGTTGAAATCTATGAAATTCGTCCTGGATATGTCTAATTTGAATAAAAGAGTGAATAAACTGTGTTTGGGAAGCTGTCTTTCCCTATTGAAGGTTCAGTTATTTGGTCTTTTCTTCAAATGAAACTGTAATATTTTTAATGACACTATGAATTCATATTGTGACTACCTATAGTGTGAAGAACTTTAACCTTTGTGTCTATAAAGAGTCTGTGTAGCAATCATCAATATGTTTTAAGATCAAATTGGAGCATAGTATATCTTTAATTATTTATCGAATGAAAGGATTATTTAATCAAATTTTGAAAAGCGACTACAGCCAAGTTAGTCAGAAGCTTTATTTTTAGGTCATTCATGATGAAAACTTCAAGCTTCATTAAACCCCTATCGAGTTCGGTCCTTGGAACTAGTCAGTAATCATGCCATTTGAGGAAACATTGTCATGAAAACAAGTAGGGCTCGAACACAAAATACCTAGGGTTGGGGTCGAGCTATTTTAACTTTATACAGGTTTCATCGTCCGTATAGGTCTTTGGAAATGTAAGGTTAAGAATTTCGTGTTTGAACCTTGTATTAGTTGCAGCAAACTTAAAAGAATACATAAATAACAATCTTGAACTTGGCACTGATAAATAGTTAGTAACCTTTGTTAGAGTTGTCTTAATCTCAACAATCATTATATACATCATCGTCACAAGATTGACACTATTGTGCAGCTTCAAATCTTTGGCCCAGGCCCACGCCAATTGTTTAGTTTTAAAAGAGAATACCGGAATACCATCCTTTCCAATGCCTAATAGATGATACCGGCCGAGAAATTATTCTTAGTTTTGCCAAGTTTCTCACTCATTTTGTCAAGAGCCTCATCTGCAGCGTCTTTAAGAGTCTTTCCATCTGTTCAAAAGTATTGATAATTCAAAATGTATGTTTTATAGCTAGCATTTACATATCAAATTCTTAGATGTAATCCACCTTCTGTTACTTATCTTTTGTATTAACTATTTTACTATATATCTAAAAGACATTTTTGAAAATTTGTAATATTATTTTTTTTTTCAATCCAATAATTAAAAGACGTCACACAAGAACAATGCACTTCCTTATTGTATACATTTTTCATTATTCTACACAATTGTTTGCAATATTACCCTCGCCCAGCGGCCCTTTAAATAAACAACCGTTTACATAGAGCCATATTACCTGTCAAAGTCTTTATGACTAGTAAAATAATCTGAACTATATGCATTAAAAACAATAACAAAGTAAAGAAAGGTATTACTGTATTTCATTAATGAGATTATATGTGCCAAAGCCACTCTCGTTATTGACACCACGTGACCGGTGCAGGACATACCAGCAACATTATTTGTCAGCACATATACCTCTAATTTTTCACCCTAAAATACAACCAAATCTTGAAACACGAATACGCTTCAACAGATAGAATTTTTCGTATTGTGTTAGTGACAAATACGGTACCATATATGGAAGTGCCGGACTATTTTTGACGTTGGTTACGAATAACGTAGCATTTGAAAACGGGAACCAAAATTATTAAAGGCAAAAATTACGTATTCATCCGTCATTCATGAATTGATTTCTTGATAACAGAAGTGAAGTTTATTGACACTCCTTTTTACATAAAACAATAAGGTATATAATAAAAGGAAAATTATGTTGTAGCAGCTTTCTATAGTTTTGTATTTTGCTAGCTACTTGCAACGTTGGAAAATTGATATCTCACTCTACCTTCGGTCTCGCGAAATATCAATTTTCCAACGCTGCTCGTAGCAAAATACAAACCCTCAGAAAGCTACTACAACATAATATTCCGTATTTACCAGTAACCAGACGACAAATTGAGTAATCATTATTGTAATAGTTTCTAATACAACAACTAATTCCATTCTTTTAGGTTCATAATATTAAATTGACGAGTTGTTTTGTTAATTACTTCAATAATGAAGTATACGCCCTGAAATGTCTAGCCCTATGAGCTCTATATTTGTTTTTGCTTGGTGCCCTAGCTATATATATACTGGACACATGTACAGTGGTTTTGTGTAAATGGAGCGTTTGGACTTCGTTTGAATGCCGATCTGCCTTGTTGATGTTTGTTATCATGTTTGAAATGCGTATGAGCATGTGTTGTGTAATTAATCTGACAACAAATAAAGTTAACTTTTATCTATTTCACTTAAAATTCTTTAATTGTAATTTGTTTTAAAAATACACGCAGTTCTAAATTAACACAATAAATAAAGTCAATTGTGTATCAGGTGATTTTTTTATCTGTTGCATCCGGCAATATGCTTAAGTTCAATCAACCAGTGTTTTCATTATGAACATACCAACTAACGGGCTATCTCCGACTCTGCCAGGCCTCTTGTTGGTTATTCTACCTGTTGACGTTCCAAATGCAATGCTACCATTCTTGTCAATATATACGACCCCAACAGTATTATGGCCCTTTTAAATAGAATGATTAATTGCATTGTCTGAATTAAGGCATATTTGTTTACCCTTAGTACGCAATAGTTCTATCCCTTTCCATTATTGAAAAACGCGATAGTTTAATGCTTTTAATGAAGATAAATGATACAAACATTCCACTTCAAGTTGCATATCACCCTATAGTGCAGAAAAAATACATCTAAAATCCTACCGAGTCATTTTCTTTTAGAATGTCCACAATTATTATAATCTGAAAGTGAGTCTAAATAAAGTCTTAAGATTTTATTAAGAGGTAGCTGCTTCCAGTTTTGGAATAACTGCTTTCTGATCAGGCATCTAGCAATATATTCACCATTAAATGTTTCCCGTTTGATTTTTTTCTTTATCTTAGTGCGTTCTATTCCGAGTAGACCACATGGTTTCCGCTGATTATCGCAAAAACTGTTTATCACAAAGTCTTCATATTACACATACTGATTGGTCATAACTAATTAACTATTTGATGATACCTAATGATTTTAAGGTCACTAGGTGAAAGGTCAAGGTCACAGGGCCTTAAATATCAGAATGATTTCCGCTCATTATCTTGAAAACTGTTTATCACAAAGTATTTATCTTTCACATATTGATTTGTCATATGTAGTAGATGATCCCCATTGAGTATGGTGTCACTAGTGTAAAGGTCAAGGTCACAGGGACCTTAATTCTCAGAATGGTTTCATCTCTTTATCTTGAAAAATATTTTTCACTTAATTAGTCTTTATTTTTCACAAATTGATTGGTTATAATAAGTAGATGACCTCTGTCCATTTTAAGGTCTTTTGAGTTAAAGGTCAAGGTCAGAGGGACCTTAAATATGTCTTTGTGTCTGTCTGTTCGTCGGAAGACCACATTGTTTCCGCTGATTATCTTAAAAACAATTTATCAAAAAGTCATATGTTGATTAGTCATATGTAGTAGATGACGCCTATTGATTTGGGGTCACTAGTTTAAAGGTTAAGGCCTAAGATGTCAGAATGGTTTCAGTTCATTATCTTGAAAACTATCACAGTTTTTATATTTTACGTATTGATTGGTTATAACTAGTAGATGATCCCTATCGAATTTGGGGTCTTTAGGTCAAGGGTCAAGGTCTCAGGGACTTTAAATGTCAAATAGTTTCCCATCATTATCTTCAAAACTTCCTGTTATCAAGTTTTTGTGTTTCACATTTGAACTGATCATCACTAGTAGAAGACCCCTATTGATTCTTGGGTCACAAGTTTAAAGGTTAAGGCCTTAAATGTCAGAATGGTTTCCGTTCATTATCTTAAAGATTTTTTAACAATCAGTCTTTACATTTAACATATTAATTGGTTATTACTAGTAGATGACCCCTATCAATTTTTGGGTCTTTAGGTCCAAGGTCAGGATCAAAGGAACCTTAAATGTCAAATGGTTTCCACTCATTATCTTCAAAACTACTTGTTTTTTGTTTCATATTTAAATTGGCTAGTAGATGACCCCTATCGAATTTGAGGTCACTAGGTCAAAGGTCAATGTCACAATTTCCTTGAATGATAAAAGGTCAAAGAATTGTTTTTTTTATTTGAGTTTATTTATACTCGCCACCGGTTGCCCATATTTTAGATTTTTGGAGGATAGTGCAAGATACAGATACAAAAAGATGCCCCAATTCCAGAAGCTTCTCCTGGTTCTTTTACTTGCCAAGTGTTTAAGCACTCATACATGGGACCTCGATTTAAAGTCTCATCCAAAAGACTGATTAGTAATTTTAGTTGGCCAGCCCGTGAATCGAACCCACAATGACGAGAATACAAGTCTCGCGCTCTAACCAATTGAACTGGCTTAGGTCAAAGAAGATGCTCATAGTTACATTTATATGATAATATATATTTATTTCTGCTACCCTCTAACTTGTATAACTTACTAATGACAGCATTCATTCCATTTCATGTCATATATTGGTCATTATTTTTATTTTTCCATAACTGAACACCTTCATGTACATATTTATGGCATGTTTCTATAACAAAATTATCAATAATATGAGTCAGGCTAGAAAAGGGATGGCATGTATCTCGTTAAACATTTCTTGTTTTATTTATTTATTTTGCTTTTTATTTCCCGTTTATTTTTCTACAGATTCTTTTAATTAAAAGTGGCTTAAGTTTTAGAAAACAGAAATTTTTGCAAACAAGGTACTACTAAAACTATAATGTACTTCCAGATTGGGAAGCAATGTATCCCAAATTGAAATTTTAATGGTGATTATTCTACTAGATGCCTGAACAGGAAGCAACGTTTCCAAAACGGGAAGTTGCTAGTTTTAAGTAAAATATAAAAACTTTGCTTAAGTTCATTTTCAGGATATTTTAATTTTAGACATTTGAAAAGAAAATGACTCGGTAAGATTCAAGTTGTATCTTTTCTGCACTAAAGGGTGATATTAAAATTGAAGTGGGTTAAAAATAACTGTTATGCACTGGCCTTTTTTTCCTGCACTACGTAAATAAGACAAAAAAAATCCCGTGATGTTTTCAGCCTGATCGGAAAGCCTTGAAGGGAAATCCCCTTGTTTCCCAATCAGGAAGTATGCCCGACTGGCAACTGTCTTGTCAAACTATGCATACACTTGTTTGTTTTGTACCTAATTAATACAAGACCTAAGTTTGATGAATTGAAATAAGCCAACGCTTTACTGACAGTCGTTTTATCAAAAAGGTTCTGACATATTTAATAAATATCAGAATGAATTTCGTAAGTGTCAAAAAGCCCTCCTATGGGTTTGACCAATGACACTGAATTCGAGAAATTACCGAACGTATCTGTAAAAATGCCAAAGTTAACATGCTTCCCGCAAGAAACGAAATACCCAAAATCGGCGATAAGTCACGAAATTCGTATCAAACTCTCGCGCATTGTTTAACTACTGATAAAAGTCAATGAACATAATTACACATAATCTATCAATTTCAATTTCACATTCCTGAAAAGTAAAGGGTTTTTTGTGTGTTTGTTAAAAGACACCTGTTTAATTTACATTGCAAACTGAAAATCATCTTAAAATTGTCTTTCAGATATATTTTTTAATATTTTCCTATTGCTTGCATAGAACCTAGGATAAGTCATTTAATAGTTGTTTTCGCTGTTGCAAAAAAAGAACAATAAACTTTGAAACAACAAGAGTGGTATCAACAAGAAACTTTGTATGGTAGATAGAACTAATTTGGTAGAAGTGCAGTACAAAATGACGTAACTCTGCCTTGCCGAATTTTGGAGTTATTGCCCGTTGTTCAATTTGCCACTGTGATCTTTGTCCGGGTCATAACACTTTAACTCGGACAAAGATCACAGTGGCAAATTGAACATAACTCTTTTTACTACCGACTCCGTGGTCGAAGAGTTTGAGTCGATGACCTCTAATCCAGTTACCTCTCTGGCGTGGGTTCGATTCCCGGGAGATGCTTTTGTAGTTTAGCGCGGAGGAAGGTAGTCTAGTACTGATGTAACTCTCCAGGAACGATGGTTAGGAAACCTCCCGCCTATATGACTGAAATACTGTAAGGAAGAGGCGTAAAATGAAACAAACAACAAACAAACAAACAAAACTCTTTAACTATAACAGATATAACAAGAAACTTTGTAGGTATATAGATCTCACTGGGTAGATGTGCAGTGCAAAAAAAATCGTAACTTTGCCTAGCCTAATGTAATAGTTAAAGTATATGAAACGAATTAGTTACGAGGATATAACACTGACTGGGGTGACATCAAGGGAGGTTTCTGCTAAAAAAAATGGCGAGGCCGTCCGGCCGAGACAATCTTTTGCAGAAACATCCCGAGATGCCGCCAAGCCAGTGTTATATCCCCGTAACAAACGAGTTTTATATACTATAACTGTTTTATCGCAATGTCATAATGTTGTTTTTTTCGTTGTTGTTGTTTTTTGTAACAGAAATCAGGGAAATAAATAAAACGTAAGCTACCTCACAGCTATTTATTATAAGGCGGTTGTTTTCGCTGCCGCAAAAAAAAAAAACACAAAAAAAACCAAAAAAAACAAATATACAACCCTTGAAAACTTAAAGACATCCAATGTTAGAGACAGATTGTAAGGAGTAATTTTGATTCAAGATTTAAGGGCTTTTTTCAGTGGAAATAATTTATTTGGCGGATGTACATTTTGATTATATTAGAATAAATTTTATTTCATTAATTATCTTTGTTTATATTAATTTTTTTATTTATTTATTTATTATTATAATTATGATTATTATTTATTATTATTATTTTTATTATTATTATTATTATTATTGCCTCCGGGAATGTTCCATTGGAACTACACAGATATATACAAGGTGCAAAGAAAAACACAACTGCTATATAGCAGTTGAGGTTTTTTCCTATATGAATCAATGAAAAAACTGCCATATATATCATAAAGTTTTCAAATGCTCATTGAGAGTGTACTGAGTTAAAGTGGGTTAGAAAGAACAAACGTTCGAAACCATGCGATTGTCAGAATAATCGTACAGTTTCACTGTAGATATTTTTGGTTCTAGTATCTATTGCTAAATCTTTCCTTAGATTAAATATCATCAATCAGTCATTCTCCTGACACTATAACTTTGAGTTATTGCCCTTTGTTCACTTTTACACTTTGAACTTTGTTCGGGACATACTCTGAAGAGCTATCGACTTTGTAGATAGATATATCTCATTGAGTATATAGATGTGCTTTGCAAAGGAAACGTTACTATTCCTTGGCTAATTTATTGCCCTTTGCACACTTTTACACTGTGAACTTTGTCCGGAACATAACTCTGAATCTACAAGAGATATATCTTTCTATTATTTTTTCTGTATTTTGAATGTGTTATCCCATGCACTCTTTGACCCTTTGCCCCCGTGAACCTCCGTAAAAACCTAGTTTTAGCAGGTGTAAAAAAAACTCAACTGTTATATATCAATCGAGTTTTTACCTATATGAATCAAGTGATAAGAAATGTACTGTTATATATCAATACAGTTTCCAAATCCTAAATGGAAGTGATGCGATAAACGTTTATTTTACATGGACTTTACTGCAGAGTAAACCAAATATTTATACTTCTATTACAGAAGCTCTGTTAGTAAAAAATGATGTTTGCAGGTATTCGATGGATGAATAGGCATTCACAATAGATCAATGCACATATTGGTTTGAATACGAATTTAGATTCCCTATATCATTGCTGGCATAGACACGGTGTTTAGATAACAAAAAAGTACGTGAAGACGGAAAAAAATCTAGTTTAAGCGATCCTGTTTATAACCGTTAAATATTTCGCATTTACGCCTGCTTTCAGATCCTCCTAAGAAATATGCAAGTTATTTTTATATATATTTACATCGCTATCTTAGTTTATAAATACAAATTTATTTTAGTTTGGTTGTTTTTGGAAGCTAAAGCTTACTGACACACTTTCAAATCCGTTCCTGGAACCAACAAGTAGCAAGCAATAAATGTAAAGTTTCATGCTTACGGAAACAACGACTAACGGGGTTTGAACATGCTAGTTCGACGCGTCAATATCTTGACATCGCCGCAAATCAAATGGTATTTTAAGAAAAACTGTTGTTTTCATCGGCAGAAACATTTTCATTTTTCATGTTGACCGTAATTAAAGGACTGTAAGGAAAAATAGATACCTTTTGATATAGTCAGTATCAAATAATAATAACACTTTGAAAAATGACAAGCCAGACAAGTCAATTTAGTTGAATAATTTTTTGTTAGGATTTTAAAAAGTCGGTTCACATCTCCATAGGATATTTACAAACTACAATGGACGTACAGAATCCAGACCCTTCGTCTTCGATAATTTGTGTACGGTGCTGGTAATCGACACTACCCAGTCCATGTGTACCATTCCAAGTACAAACTAGCAACCAGGACACCAAAAGACCTTTTGTAATCTATCCGCGGAACGAACTCATGTGAAATAAGACTAAGCTGTTGTGAACATAGTCTGAATCCTGCTTTTTCCTCCGTGGTTTCCAGAGACTTTAGACTTGAAACGTACAAGGCATTCAACACTATGTGTGTAAGTTATAGGAGTGAAAACTTTATCAAAGATGTGTATTTTTCACTATTAATTTATATGCAAATTGGCAATTGCTTGAACGAAACAACTGTATAGATATTTTTCATCTAAGAATTGACCATCATCGTAAAACGCCATAGACGGGACCTTTGTTTAATTTTTCAATCGAGCGACTCAAATAGTAATTTTAGTTGAAACCCCGATAGTGGCTATGTGGTTTTCGGACCAGTGCCGTATCGCCCTTTACGCCCTTAACCCTTTCGCTGCCAGAGGGTTATTGTTTTATTAATCACCTATTTGCCAGAGGGTTTTCTAAGAAATAACTATCTTATTAATTAATATAATTATTATTATTTGTTATTAGTATTATAATAATTATATATGTTTCTAAATCTGTGAGTATAATAATAATTAATGTCGATGGTATGATTTTCTTTATATTTATTATTATTTTTATTATTATTATTATTAATTTATTATTATTACTATTATTATTATAGAAACGGCTAAAGCCGTCCATATGGCAAATACGCCGAAAATAACAGGGACGGCTTAAGCCGTCCTAATGGCAGTGAAAGGGTTAAAGACTTAATAAATTAAAGACTTGACCGGAGCGGTGAGAAGAAAATTGTCTTTTGCAGTTCCATAAAATGTTAACATATTGTCTATCTTACACAGCTTAAAAGCTTCACAAAACGTTTACAGCATTACATACAAAATGAAAATATAAACGATGCTTTCTATTAAAAAGCAGGCAAAATAACATAAGAAGGAGCATACAGTGTTCAAGCCTTTCTTTATTTATTGGTCGATGTCTTTCATGTTTAGTAGATATTTATATTGCGGGTCATTTACATGGATTTTAAGGTCACAGGTGTGAAAACTAGATTATATTACACTTTTGCTTCAAATACACCCTTTATTTATTGACAAATGTATTTCATTTTTTTAAAGACTATACCTTGGTTGGTCCTCTCGTTTTGGTCTGAGTCACTTGTTTCAAGGCTAATGTATTGTGTTTATGTATATTTGATATATAGGCTAGTTGAATATTTTTCAACTTTGACAAATAGCCTCAACGAATTTACGAAATTCCTATTTACATTTTCTTTTCTAACAGGAATAAAAAAGTCATGACTCTGTCAAGTTATACAACTGTGTTCACCATTTAACTTGACTTAGTGAATGAGTAAACCTACTTTTTCTTATTTATTTTTAAGCAAATTGGTTAAGGCCCGAGATAGGTGTTAAATAAACTCAGATTATTGTTTATTTCTCTTTATTTTTTTTTCAGCAATTTAAGACATGGATTGAGTACACAAAAAAAAACAGAAATTCCATAAAGTAAATCAAGTAACATACTGTCTAAAAGTGTTTATTTTTGTACTTTATCATTCGAGTTATTCACAACACACGGCTCATTTCCAGTATACAAAAAAGAAAATGCTGTAAATACAATATGTGTAATCAAATCAAATGTCATGTTTTCCAGATTTCCTTTGAATTAAGTGAACAACTAACATTTCATTATTACATACATGTAAGTGAAATATTTTAACTACATCAATGTGTATTTGTAAAACACAGTTTAAAAAATGTGCATCATATGACCATGCTAACAACAGCTTTGAACATCGATAACACCATTTATTACAAAAAAAATACTACTGAACAAAATTGTGTTTCTTTTTTATTAAAACGTATTGTATTGTGTTGTGTTGTGTTGTGTTGTATTGTATTGTATTGTATCACATATCATATCATATAAATGACGATTTTCAGATAATAAATAATATAGAAATCACAGCATGCTATATCACAGAAAGAAGAAATAATATTACATTTGAATATCGTAAGAAAGAAAAAAATTAAATGATAAATTAATTGGTTGACATGTAAACAGTTTTAATACATTTGATGTATTTATTTACACTTTTTTTACACTTTTCAAAAAAAAAATGAATAAATTCTAACAAAAATGTTAAAAGCCTGGTTTAACCAGAGTTAACTATGCAGTATAATGGAGTGACTTGTGCAAACAAATGAAAAAGGGGAATAATTGAATAAAGCCATGAAGAGTTAGTTACACAATAAAAATCTAGTTACACATAAAATTGTCACAAAATATTGTTTATAACTATTTACTATCTTCTGATTATTCTCAGTACACACCCATCCGTCAATGTTTTACTGTAATTCACTAATCCTGAAATAATAAGAAAGTAATACCTTTAATTTTTAATTAGTCACTATAGATTTAAAGAAATAGAAAATAAGAACTTTTGATTGTTCTTGTAAAAATGTATGTATGTGAAAAAGGCCAATGCTTTATAAGAATGTCGCCTATATTTAACCAATTGTAAGTTTAACCAATTGTAAGTGCTGAGTGGGTAACAGCCAATTTCATTTAATAATACTCCAGTACTCGTAATTGTGCATAAAATAGACGAGTCTGTAAACAGACACATGTATACGGGCATAAAATAGATGAATCTGTAAACAGACAAATGTATACGGGCATAAAATAGACGAGTCTGTAAACAGACACATGTATACGGGCAATCCTTTCTAAAGCATTTGTGTAGGAAATAGTGGCATGCCTTTCATTTTACCATTTATTAAATTTTTAGAGATTTCAGAAAAAGACAAAACCCTTTACATGTTAAATAAGATTTGAATGAAAACAATAAGTCGACATTTTTCTGGATGCACCTCATTAATCGGTTCTAATAACTTTATTGCTAAATTCAAGATGTGTGCTTTGTGTTTTCCTTGAAGATAAACTATGCTCTTCCTTGAGTAAAATATTCTTATCACAGAAATTCGTTGAAATCTTTAAAATTCTTACTGAATATGTCTAATTTGAATAACAGAATGAATAAACTATGTATTGGTTATTGCGTTCCCTATTATAGGCCAAGTAAACTAGGTTTTTTCTTATAATAAAACTGCCAGTTTTTAGCGACACTATATATTCATACTGTGGGCTCCTATAGTGTGTAGAATATTTCAAACACAACATATCTACTTTGTGTGAAGTCAAAACATGTTTATCTTATATTTATAAACATACTGTGTAGCAATCATCAATAGTGTCTATTATCACTATTATATCTTCAATCATTTATCTACTGAAATAATCAAATATTTAAAAGCGACTACAGCCAGGTTAGTCTGAACATTTATGTCTAGATCGTTTATAATAGAAACTTGAATGTTATTTGAAACCACTATCGAATCCGGTCCCTGGAACTAACCAGTACTGATACCATTTGAGGAAACATTGCCGTTACACAAGTAGAGCTCGAACAAAAAATATCTAGGTTGGGGTCGGTTTATTTTTACTTTGTCTTGGCAATGTAAGCTTCAGAATTTCGTGTTTAAATCTTGTATTAGATACAGCAAACGTAAACAGGTAAAAATAATACTGTATAACAATTTTGAATTTGACACTGATAAATTTTTTAACAACCTTTGTTAGAGTTGTCTTATTCCCTTCAACCTTTATAGAGTATGCAACATTATCTCTGGGATTGACACCATTATGTAGCTTCCCATCTTTAGCCCAGGCCCACGCCATTTGTTCAGTTCTAAAAGAGAACACCGGAATACCATCCTTTCCAATGCCTATGATACCGGCCGAGAAATTATTCTTAGCTTTGGCAAGTTTCTTACTCATTGTGCCTAGAGCTTCATCTGCAGCGTCCTTTAGTGTCATGTCCTCTGTTCAAAAGATTTGGTCATTCAAAATGTATGTTTTTATTGCTAGCATTTATATGTCAAATTCTTAGATTTTATTTCACCTCCTATTTCTTAACTTTTGTATTAACTATTTCACTGCAGATATAAAAGAACTTTATTTCGATACCATATTTATAAAAGAAAATCTGTTTCTCTTTTTAACTGTAAGAGTTATGATGTTTTTTTTTTCAAATCTAATAATCAAACGACGTTACACCAAGACACTGCGCTTCCTTACTTAATACATTTTTTATAATTATTCTACGCAGTTGTAATATAAACCTCGCATAGCGGTCCTATACCGTTTACATAGGGCCATATCACCTGCTAAAGTCATTATGACTAGTTATACGCATAATTCAGAAGACTTCGAACAATAAAATTGTAAACAAATGTATTACTGTATTTCATTAATGAGATGATATCATGTGCTAACGCCACTCTCGTTATTGACTCCCCATGACCGGTGCAGGAGATACCAGCAACATTATTGTCAGCATAACCACCTATACCTGTAACCAGACGACAAATTGAGTAAAAATTATTTCAATAGTGTCTAATAGAACAGCTTATTCTATTCTTTTAGGTTCTTATTAAATTGTCAAGGGTTATTTTAGTGTTAATTGGTTCAATAATTTAGTATCCGCCCTTAAATGCCCAGCCCTTGGAGCTCTATCTATGTTTTTGCTTGGTGCCCTACTGGGCACATTCACAGGGGTTTGTGTAAATGAAGTTTTTGGAATGGGGGAGGGGCTGCGTTCTGTGAATGCCACTATGCCTTGTTGATTTTTATTCGCATACTTTAAATGCGTATGAGCATGTCTTGTGTAATTAATTGGAGAATGAATAAAGTTAAAGGTTATCTATTTCAATTATAATTCTAAAATTGAAATTAGTTTTTTAAAATAGATGCAGTTCTAAATAAACACAATAAAACAATAAATAAAGTCATTTGTATATCAGATGAATACTTATCTGTTGCATCCGATTAGTTTGCTTAAGTTCAAGCATTATGAACATACCAACTAACGGGCTATCTCCCACTCTGCCAGGCCTCTTGTTGGTTATTCCACCAGTTGACGTTCCAAATGCAATGTTACCATTATTGTCAATGGCTACGGCCCCAACAGTATCATGGCCCCTTTAAATAGTCATCATTTATTACATTGTCTGAATTAAGGCATATTTGTTTTTGCTTGGTACCAATAGTCCTGACAAATTTCAAAATTAAAATCATGAAGGGACAAAAACTCTGACAAAAATCAATGAACCGAAAAATGTTGATGAGATGCACAACTAGACATGGTAATGATCATTCACCTAAAATTATGATGAAATTACACCGGCAGTTTCTGAAGAGTAGTCCAGACAAACGTCTGTGTAGCTGGCAACACACAAAAAAACACTTTTTTTTATTCAAGGGCAATAACTCAGCCAAAAATCACTCAAGCGAAAAATTTGTGTTTTATGCACAAGGACTTGACCTACCACTTAATCCTGTAAAGTTTCATTGAAATAATGGTATATGAGGAGTAGTCCGGACAAATTTTATTATTTCAAGCTGAAATAACTAAGCTGAAAATCATTCAAGCCGAAAACCCGTGTAATATGCACAAGTGCTTGACCTACCAATCAATCCTGTAAAGTTTCATTGAAATTGCATAAGTGGTATAAGAGAAGTAGTCCGGACAAACTTTAAAAATTAAAAATAATTAAAGGGCCATAACTCTGACAAAATTCATTGAACCATAAAAGCCGATGATATATGCACAACTAGAACTAACTTGGTACAAATCATTCCTGTAAAGTTTGGATGAAATTGCACCAGTAGTTTTTGAGAAGTAGTCCGGACAAGCTTTTGTCTATCTAGCAACACACAGAAAAACCACCTTTTTATTAAAGGGCCATAACTCCGCCAAAAATTATTCAACCGGAAAACCCGTGCAATATGCACAAGGACTTGAGCTGCTACAGATCAATCTTGTAAAGTTTCTTTAAAATTGCATTAGTGGTATAAGAGGTGTAGTCCGGCAAACTTTAAAATAAAAATTATTAAAGGGCCATAACTCGGACAAAAATGATTGAACCAAAAAATGCTAACGATATGCACAACTAGACTTGGTACTGATCATTCCTGTAAAGTTTGAATAAAATTGCACCAGCAGTTTATGAGGAGTAGTCCGGACAAGTTTTGTGACGGACGGACAGACTGACAGACAGACGACGGAGAAGTGATCCCTATATGTGGCCACTACTCCGTAGAGGCGACACAAAAATGGAAACATAAAGGATGATAAGCAAATCAAACTTGAAAACGTTGCAGATATAGTTCGACTGAGTCTAATAATGAACGACAGTGGTAAATACGAGGCTGCCCTAAACATCCTGAACACCATTTAAAAATATTTAAAAAATCATTTGATTTTGAAACATCCTTCATTGTATTTAAAAGGCGATGATAATGGAAACTTCAATGTGATACTTTCATATTATTCAAAGCGGCGTATTGTCATCAATTAAAAGAATGTGTGTGTCCTACAGAAAAAGAATGGCCAGAAAAACAAAACAAAAATAAAATTTTGAGAGGGGATCAAAGAGTAATACGCCTGCATTTCACAGTCAATTGTCAGAAGATAAAACAAAGTATAAACAGTTATAAATGAGAAATACTGATCCAACGTAACGAGAGAAAAAAATGGAGTTGAAATAACATAAAACATAGTGCTGGGACAAAGAATAATCGGAAATCAAATATGCTGTTCTTTCTTTTCTCTTTATTTTGCCATTTCTACGCATATGAGAATACTCTTCTCTATCTGCATTTTTAGCTCGACTTTTCTATGAAAAGGGGAGCTATCCTACTCGCCCCGGCGTCGGCGTCGGCGTTGGCGTCACACCTTGGTTAAGTTTTTCGTACCACCCCACTTTATTTCAGAAGTATTACAAGTATGGCTTTGAAACTTACCATACTTGTTCACCATCATAACCTCCATCTACAGACAAGAGTACATAACTCTGTCAAGGTTTTTGACAGAATTATGGCCCTTTTTTGACTTAGAAAGTGTATTGAGCTTGGTTAAGTTTTTTGTACCACCTCACTTTATTTCAAAACCATTGGAGGTATTGCTTTGAAACTGACCATACTTGTTTACCATCACGACCTTCATCAACAGACAAGAGGACATAACTCTGTCAAGGTTTTTGACAGAATTATGCCCCTTTTTGACTTAGAAAATACATTGAATATGGGTAAAATCCACTTATTGCCTTAACCCTTTGAGATATTGCTTTGAAACTTTTAATGCTATTTCACATCATTACCCCCATCTGTACGCAAGAGAAGGTAACTCTGTCAGGGATTTGTTTTAAAAATTAAGGCCTTTTATCGACTTAGAATCTTGGTTAAGTTTTTTGTACCAGTCAACTTTTTGACTGAACTGGTTGAGATATTAAATTGAAAGTTGGAATACTTGTTTACCATCATGGTCCCAAACATGGGCAGGAGAAGGTAATTCTGTTAAGGATTTTATTTGAATTATGGCCCTTTTTGACTTAGAAACTCAGTTAAAATTTTCATTCTTGTCCACTTGTTGACCTAACCATTTGAGATATTACTTTGGAAGTTGGAGTTCTTATGTGCCATCATGAGACCTATCTGTAAGCAAGAGAAGATAACTCTGTGAAAATGTTTCTTGATTTGTACTTAGAAATTCCTAGTTAAAGTCTTGTGTGCCCTTAACTGTCAAAGTTTTGTTTTATAGGCAAGCACTAAAAAAGTCGAGCGCGCTGTCCTTCTGACAGCTCTTGTTAAATTAGAGAATTTACACTATATTAGAGTATATCTTTTTTAGCTGAATTGTGTCAAAGAAAAAGTCTATTATGATCATTGTGCATTGATGTCATCATCGTCATCTATCCAGCTGGCTTACGGAACGTCGGTGGTTCTACTCAGGTGCCCGTTCGTGCCTGAAATGCCACGACCAGCATGGATCCAGTCCAGCCTGCGCATCTGCGCTGTCTGATCAGGAGCAATGATGTTAGCTATCAGTTTTTAGCTCGACTTTTCTATGAAAAGGGGAGCTATCCTACTCGCCCCGGCGTCGGCGTCGGCGTCGGCGTTGGCGTCGGCGTTGGCGTCACACCTTGGTTAAGTTTTTCGTACCACCCCACTTTATTTCAGAAGTATTACAAGTATGGCTTTGAAACTTACCATACTTGTTCACCATCATAACCTCCATCTACAGACAAGAGTACATAACTCTGTCAAGGTTTTTGACAGAATTATGGCCCTTTTTTGACTTAGAAAGTGTATTGAGCTTGGTTAAGTTTTTTGTACCACCTCACTTTATTTCAAAACCATTGGAGGTATTGCTTTGAAACTGACCATACTTGTTTACCATCACGACCTTCATCAACAGACAAGAGGACATAACTCTGTCAAGGTTTTTGACAGAATTATGCCCCTTTTTGACTTAGAAAATACATTGAATATGGGTAAAATCCACTTATTGCCTTAACCCTTTGAGATATTGCTTTGAAACTTTTAATGCTATTTCACATCATTACCCCCATCTGTACGCAAGAGAAGGTAACTCTGTCAAGGATTTGTTTTAAAAATTAAGGCCTTTTATCGACTTAGAATCTTGGTTAAGTTTTTAGTACCAGTCCACTTTTGACTGAACTGTTTGAGATATTAATTTGAAAGTTGGAATACTTGTTTACAATCATGATTCCCAAACATGTCCAGGAGAAGGTAATTCTGTCAAAGATTTTATTTGAATTATGGCCCTTAACTGTCAATGTTTTGTATTATAGGCAAGCACTAAAAAACTTAAAAAATCTAAAAAAATTCATTCCTATCCACTTGTTCACTTTACCATAAATTATGTCATATAAACATTGCTGTAATATTCAAGGGTATCAAACAACTAGTTATTTTTCTCTTTTTGTACTTGAAATTAAAATCAGTAGTATATGCATATTTCACATTTTATCTCGCCTATTACTGCAAAAACTTTTTTTATTGGCAAGCAATAAAAAAGTCGAGCGCGCTGTCTTACGGACAGCTCTTGTTCTACTTGTAATAGGGTTTATAAGCGGACAGCATGGATCATGATGAGACTGCGCTGATGCGCAGGCTGGTCTGGATCCATGCTGGTCGCAAACATACTATGTTGGTTTTACCATAGCGCTGCTCAATATATAATACAAAAAATAGTAGTGTTTAAAAATCTAATCTGATATGGGTTAATCATTTGCTGACCAAAGGGAGGTAATGCAATATCAATTATTAGCTCGACTTTTCTATGAAAAGGGGAGCTATCCTACTCGCCCCGGCGTCGGCGTCGGCGTTGGCGTCACACCTTGGTTAAGTTTTTCGTACCACCCCACTTTATTTCAGAAGTATTACAAGTATGGCTTTGAAACTTACCATACTTGTTCACCATCAAAAACTTTTTTTATTGGCAAGCAATAAAAAAGTCGAGCGCGCTGTCTTACGGACAGCTCTTGTTAAATACTTGTCTAAGAGCATTTCAAAATTCACTAACAAGGGGCTTTAAAGGCTTCTTTACAAGAATTCATAACTGTATTTCCTGTTTATGCATACGTGATCAGGTTTCATGAACTTTAAAATTCAGATAACTAGTGTTTTTACAATCATGATCTTTTTTATCAACGGGGGAGTTACACTCAGATTTTGACAGCGAGTCAAATGATTAACTTAACAAATCTCAAGCTTACGGCGGTTGTTGACTTTCCATAACCGTTCATGAACAGGTTGAATCAAACCGAACATGCAACATTTTCAATTTTGTCGTTTTGGGCGTTCTTCAGAGATTCCGTTTTTATATAATTATTCAATTCGTTCTCATTCTTTGCAGGACATGCATAATTATATTTGTATTATAAATCAATCTATTCCAGAATTAATTTTTACATAATGCATGCCTTTAATAACCTTATAAATTCTTTAGTACATGGACACTGAAAATGCAATATGTAATAAAATTATCTATCTGATTTTCAACACAAAAAAAGTATCTGAATATTAAAATACATGTATATTAAACAATGAATATACCTGGTGCTAAAATCATTCTGTGCGGCTTTTCCGTAGGAGCCTTTGAACTTTTCCAATTTTCGTTTATTTTCTTCCGTGGTAAGTTCTTCTGTTGAAATACGTGGTATTTTTTCCTCGTCAGCAAACATATTCGCTCCTATTCCCACAAGAAGACAGTGATCTGTCTGTAAAGGGCAAAAAGAGAAGCAAATGTTTTAATAAAGGATGTGATTGTCGAAATAGAATTTTTAAAATTATTTTTGCATCATTAGCAGACGGAAAATGGTATCAGCATAATGTTAATAATTTTATGTCGTTTTAATATTATTTGTATTTTAAATAATGTTGTCATCATATTATTCCCTTTCAAGTATGTAAATTTATCATTTCAAGTCACTAAATACAAAGGAAAATACTATGTACTTCTTACTTCTGACTTTCTCATCTAATTTTCAATATTTGTACTTCTGAATTTATGTTACTCACGTTTTCCATTACTTTTCTTGCTAAGCCTATTGGATTTTTCACATTTTTCACAGCTGCAACAGCCCCTGATTCTAAGGTTCTTCCATCCATGATAACTGCGTCCATCTCAATATCACCTTCCGACGTCAGAGGAGAGCCAGTTCCTTTATAACATTATGATTCGTCAAATTGATTATATAATGTGACTTTTTTTAGCGTGTTTTGCCGTCTGTTTAATTATTTGCACTTATTTCTTTTTTTTAAAATAGCAATTTTGACAGACAATTATAATTGTATTTGCAGTTGTTTCAAAATAACCAGTTTTGTTCCCGAGTTATATTTAATTTGAGCATTTTGTAACACTGAGTTTGCATTCGTATTTATATACAGTGTAACTTCTGAAAACCGAACACCCACGGGACTTGTCAAAAAGTTCGGATTTCAGAGGTTTCCGGAATTCAGAGGTTTATGATAATGTGGACAAGACTTGTTGTTAATTGCATAAACTTACATATTGTCCGATGCTACTTGATTAATTATTACATCAAATGCAATACAATCCCTAAAGACGTTTGATGCATACATCCCAATTAATTGTCATTTAATCCGCTTATGAACACTTCAAATTAACTGACCGTCGTAAATTACTTTACTTAACCGCATCACTTCAAACATACCATTTCACAGTTTGTGATTTTAACGCGTGTCAAATTACACGATCACCGCTAATTAGTAAACAATCGACAGGGAGATTAAATCTTCCTGCAGGGTAAACATTCTCGACTTACAATGTATTTCACACCTTTGAATATTTCCGGTTTTTGGAGGTAAGATTGCATTGATTTGACTCTAATTTTACGACAATATCGTCCGGAATTCAGAATTTAGAAGTTCCTGAATTCAGAAGTATTATATTAATAGAAAAGAGAAGGGAAAAAATCGGTACCGAAAAAAATGTTCGGTTTTTAGAAGTTTCCTGATTTCAGAAGTTCCGGAATTCGGAAGTTACACTGTATATCATATTAGTTATTGTCTAATTTCAAATGCTAATAATTATAAATGTATCAAATGACATATTTTCTATTGATAGAGTTTTTGTTCATTATAAATAATTTTCCTTTGCTAATATTTCCATTAAAAAGATGGAATATATGAGATGGGATTTTTGTCTTTGAGTTTGTGCAAAGGATATTTGATTTTTCTATAAAAAAGATTTAATAAAATAAATATGAAAATATCAAATTAGGTCATTTCTTTACATTGATTCGTGTACAAAAACGAGGATAAAAGGAAGGTCAATATATTAAATTGATTATTTCAATCGCAAATGAATTCTGCATTCATCGATTATTTTACCAGCATTTATTAAAAAGACACGAAGACAAAGCAGAAGTCTGTTTAGAATATTTTCTTTTCTACAAAACAATTGCTGTTACAGCTTGATGATTAGAATAATTGGATATCGGAATGGCAAATCATCAACCACTTCTTTAATATGAAAACTAAAAAATATCAGCTAGCTTTAAGGCTCGAGATCTGTTATATTTGGAAATACTCGTGAAATAGTTGGGACCACAGCGCTATCATCATAGAATGCCAAACATCTGCGACAGGTATCTTGAATTTCCTTTAACATTTTGCGCCAAAGTATTTTGAAAAATAATAAGGAAAATGTTAGGAATTTGATTACTAAGACTTTATCTGTGAATGACTTCATTTAATATTTGCTTACGCACCTGCATCAAAAGTTGGATCATTCTCCAACTCACAAATAGCCGCTTCCACTGCTTCTAGCGCTGACTTATCTTTCAATAGAACTTCGTACCCTTTCATTGCAGCGTTTCTTGTGCCCGCTAATGCCATCTCCGCTTTCTTGCCAGGAAATCTAACTGCTCCACCGTGAACAATTATGGCTGGTTCCATACTTGTTCTGATCTCGTTTCCTTTTTTCTTCTTAGAGAACTTCAAAGACATAATCATTGATTTTACGTTGCAATCAAATATTATCGTTCATTTATGATCATTACATTTCATTCATCGAAGATAATAAAGATACCTATTTTTAAAGATACACTTTAAGAAGACCAATTTATTATTAAAAAATAAACATTCTCTCAAATTACAATACTTTAAACAATTTTTTAACAATTTTTGCATTAAATGATACATTCGTTGGTCCCAGGTGTTAGATTGCTTTGGCATATTCAAGGGCTAATAAATGTCTCTAAATTTCTATATCTTGTATGAATTAAAGCCATAATAATTTCTGTTTATTTTCGCGGTATAGCATTAATATTGTTGGTAATTTTGACAATTTGACACATTTTTTTCAATTGTTGAACACAACATATATTTTAACTCTCTGTAACCTAAGGCAATTTCGGAGAAACATATATTTTGCAATTAATTACAATTTCTTTTATCATAGTTTACCCAATCCATTCACTGAACAAAATTTCAAAACAATAGCTCATTAGCTGATATAAAAAGGTTATATAAAGCATCTCAAAGCACAGACAAATTACGTACATTAGAAATTGGAAAAAAAACATTGATTGTAGTATAATGCTTTCATTGCCATATATGTATAAATTCTTAATATCTTCAGTATCATATTCTTTCTAGATAAATGGTAACAAAACCGAAAAGCTAAAAAATTGTTGTCTCGATTTGATTGAGTAGTCTCCATGACAGATGATATATAATGGAAAGTCCCCTAAGTGGCTAAGGAATATCAAATCACAAACACTATAAATGCAATCGATGTGCTAGTGGGCGTACGCGGTAACTTGCACTTCCAAGTATTATCCATGAACAGGCTCATTGTAATCGTGGCTACAACATTTTGAATCTTGTCGTGTAGGGCTTTCTTTAGGGATTGTGTTTTTCTCATTATTTTGGGGCCAAAAATATAACAGTTCTTAGAAAAAGTACGAGGCAAAATATTACAGCAGCCCTATTTCAACAGCACTTTTTACATGCTGAGTATAATCTTGAAATTCGAGTTCCCTCGAGAGCTTTGAAAAACAATTTAAAAATACTAAAAACAAGATCAACAAGGAAAGGTGGTTTTCAATAAACGCATCCCCTACACGACAAAGCAACACAGGACCGTCAGCAAGGAGCCTAGCAGGACACAAAACAAAAACAAGACAGAGTGACAGGCAACCCATGGATGGGGTGTTAATTTTTAAATAATACATTAATGGAAACAAGAGTAACCAACAAGAAAATTAAAAATTAAAAATCAATTAAGAAGAAAGTGTTGGGTGCAAAATTAAAAGAACTAGGGGCAAGGATACGTACAGCAGACGAGAAAAAACAAGAAGGAACACAATAGCATGGATCAATAAACTAGACATACTCGTACATCAGAGGAACACAGAGGGTCGCATATTCAATTTCATTAAATTTATTGAGTATGCTCATGAGAGACAGATACTACAATTATTTCAAGAAGAATTCTATCAGATTTAACAGTCATTTTTATACGTTTCTAAATGTAAAAGCTCCGTCCTTTAAAATTATACAGATGTCTTGGAAATATGTTCCAATTATAGTCAGTTTTATCAAAGTACCGAGGAAAAATGGACAAAGTTTTTTGCACTGATAAATTTGTTTGTCTAGAGCTACGTATGTTCCCACACCTGATCAAAGATGACGCTATGCTTATCTTGCAATAATATATAATCTTGCGAGTTTGTCTATTTTTTGCTAAGTGCCCTGCTTAGCTGCTCCTTGTCGGCGGTAAATCAATGTCGCTCTTGATCTTTGTTTTCAGTTTTGTACTTTAGTACGATAGACAAAGTGTTGTGTTTATGGTAGGTACTATGTCAGACTGTTATAACAACAATAAATGTGTCGAAGTTTCTAAATCTGACTTGAATTAAAGCGACTGAAGATTTCAATTTGTGTCAGAAGTTTATAAGTTTTATTTGGTAAGTTTGACACTTTTATAACCGGTGTTGCTTTATTGTCAGATCAAAAACTTTTTTGCCGCTCAGGCTACTTCAGATCAAATACATTAAGGAGAATAAATATCATCATTCACCAATACTTGAGATCTTATGTCACACAATGATAAGAGAAGCTTCAAGTTTTGTGTATGTATGTCTTTAAATGAAAAATAATTAAATTACACAGAGTGCCCTGTATTGTTTCAAAGTTCAAATATATCTCATTTGCAATTACCCGGTATTTATGATTAACCAATTATTTTAGTATATTCACTTTTACAATCATCCCATACACATGTGTTTGAAAAGGTTTACATAACAGATCTTATTAATGAAAACTGTATTTATTCAAATATTAAACTAAAATAGACTGTCACATATTAATAATCGTTACCTTTTCACGGTCTTTAAAAGATTTTTAAAAGGCAATGTTTTCATAGGTAAGAATTCGGACCAATATGAACGAGATGAGTTATGAAAAATAAATTGTAATAAATTAATAAGTACATAATCTAATACAGAGTATATGAAAATAATATTAAATTCAATCTCCTCCTATGACCTTGAACTTTAACCAGTGGCCTTGGTCTTATACGCGACACATTGTCTTCTTAAAGTGGTGGTCATGTGTAACAGTTTGTAACAAAATGTTTACAAGTTTTTCAAAAATGCAAACACTCGCGTTCTCGCACGCACGTACTCACATCCACACGTGGAGAAAATTCTCTTACGAAAATAAGATAATAAAACTAAGAGTAATCCCTTTGCTGTGCCCTTGATCTAAGAATTACAGATAAGTCATGCACACGACACATTATTTACCTATGATGAGAGATACACGCTGTTCATTCCCCAGCTTGACCTTGACCTTTTGCTTAGGTGTGTATGTCTTGCAGGCGGCAATTTTTTTTAATTATGGTGGTAATGTGAAATAATTTCTCTTTGTAAATCCCTCATTGTGTACACCGGTCTTACTGACCTGTGTGAAACCACTCTAAGCATGATGGGAACGCACTACTTTTTACATGGCGGCTTGAACACAGAAGTGATAGAACAAAACGCATATGGGGCCAGTTGAAAAAATAAACTTCTTCCATACTCTGTTGGCATAATAACCGTTACATCGTTTTTACTCCAAACATGCACCAAACACTCCTTCTGACAATCCTTTATTGGTTTTACAAACCCAGTTTCGTTCAACACGCGTGATAGTATTTCGTCGATTGTAAGTTTAAATTAAAACCGAAAGTGAAAGTAGTTTTGAATATTTGAATAAATAGTAACACAGTGGAACTATCAATTGCACTTGCAATATTAAACTCTGGAAAACAGTGATCCTTTGAAAGCAATAAACGATTTAAATCACTTGAAAAGATATATTGTGATTTATAAAATAAAATTGTCATTTCTACGTGGACTTCTTTATGTCGGAATCATTTTTACCCTCATTTGGGGTGAGTAATGCGTCGTAAGACAAAATTACGTCGACATTTAGGAGACCGGTGTGTAAACAATGGAAATCCCTAGTACATTCATTTTTTGAATTTACAGACATACGCCCGCATGCACGCTCACAGACGCCTGGGACGGGGATAAAATGTATAATACTCTATGAGCATAAAAGAACAAAGAGAAACATGTTTCTGTGAATATGCACTGGCAAGACAGGAGCGAGTGCTTTTTAAATAGAATACTTTCAGCTTCAAGGGAAGCAATAAATCTGATAAATATCTGGAATCATAAATGTTTCAAGAATAATTTGATGAGAAAATGGGCATTTAAGAATGTAAAATTTGAAATTGACAGGCAATGAAAAGGGCATGAAATGCGTTTTCTACTGTATTTAAAATTTATATGGATTTAGATTGAATTATTTAATCGTCGAGATGACAATTCCACTACAATTGTTGTACACGTCGTATAAACGCCTTAGTAATTTGTTTTAGAACAGCAAGATTAGTATAAAATATTAATAAATGCAGGAAGTTTATTTGCAAAATTACGGTAAAAACCGTTACAATATTTAAATTTAAATATCGAGAAAATCTATCACTACAATGTACAAATATAGCAATTTTATTCAAGCAAACTTTATAGCAACTCAGACAAAAGCTGTTAATATGTGGATTGTACACTTAATAGATTATATTGTGATTAAAATAGTTACAAAATACATAGAACAAAAGAAATCTTATTTATTTCATGTCTAAAATCACTACCAAACCTACTAAAATTAGAAACAGAATATTTTTACGAATATATACGAATATTCATTCGTATATGAAATGTCATAGCCATTCTGTGTGAAATATCTTTCATAGACAATCATGAGGTTATAAAAACAACTTAATTTTACTGTTTTTTTAAATTTTGATATAACTATATCATCAGATATAGCTTTATACACTTTAAACGTTTATAAAAAAAAAACAATCTGATTTTGATATCATATTGCAATGTCAAGGATTTACTTCTTATAACATATTTCAATCAATCCTTACTTGGTTTTAAAATTAAAAAAAAATGGATAAAAACATTTTGCAATGTAAGTTCTAAGAATTACTGTACTTAGGGTTTTAATTTCCTTTTTTATTTTATATGGGCATACTAATGTTCAAAAAAAGATGGTTAATATGGTGACTGATTTCTGCCATTTCGTGTTTTGGTGTCTTCGCCCCGAAAGTCAAAAGGCGAAGCCTATTTGTCGATATTTCTACTTTCGCGTTTCGGGGCGAAGACACCAAAACACGAAACATTCTAGGCGAAATAACGAAACTTTAACACGCGAAGGGACGAAAATTTCATTGTTTAAGTTTTCGTTTCGGCGGGGCGAAATCTTTCGTGTCCGCGCCCTTTGTCGTGTCTTCGTGTCTTCGCCTCGAAATCCGAAGGTCGAAATAACGAAAATACGGCAGATGTTTGTGTTTGTCGTGATTTGGCCCCGAAACGCGAAAGTCGAAATAACGACAACGACATCGTTTCGGGTTTCGCCTTCCGGTAGAGGTGATACTAAACTGCTGATGAATTAGCTGACGATATAGAATATATAGGAAACTTCTGACCAGTAAAATAAAGGATTATCGAAAACTGCTGACCAGTTAAATAAATAAGGGAAAACATTGAAGGTGTCAAAATGTCGTTGCTGTTATTATAGGCGAGGTCGAGAGATACTCGATCAGATGGGTTTTTTTGTTTGTTTTTTTTTTTTTTAATTTTTCAAGATGGCAATATTACAAATGAAAAATGTTAATATTATCAATTTTAATTGATATATTTCTCAATTTCTATTGATAATAATATTTTATTTCAGTATGATAATGGCTTGTTTTCTTTGTGTTATATATTGATTGAAATTCATAATATGGTGAACTTTCATAAAAAGTATCATAATTTGTTTCAAATATGTATAAAACTATGCGTCTTAGTTAAAATATACTGTATACATATATTAATGCATATTTTAACAATTTATAATGATTATTTCGTATTGAGTGCAAATCTGAAATAAAATTGCATGAACAATAACAGGATTTTATCTTTTTCATCAATTGTGATTAGCCGGAAAATTAATTATATTATGGAATTATTGCACATTCTATTATTTTTTCTGTGTTCGCTATTCATTAGAAACTCTTACTGGAAAATAAATGAAAATTGCAAGTAGAACTTCGTCGTAATCTGTAAATTCGCACCTACAAAATACACAATATCGAGATCGGCATGCCCCAAGGTCATATATTAGTTTGAAGAAATTTCACACGTGTCATTCTTCATTTGTCTTTGAGTTGACAAAATAAACAGTCCAAAATATGTTATTAAATGCGGACCAGTAAGATATATAGAGCAAAAAATATTTTGCCCTGAAATTGTTATTCAATCTGCTGACCAGTTAAATATAAAGGGAAAATGCTGACCAGTTAGTTATATAAAGAAAAACCTATTTTGCCGTGAAATTGTTATTCATTTTATAATGTCTGCAAGTTTATTTTATAATGTCTGCAAGTTTGATATATTGTATAAAATCATGTCGACAATCCAATAAAGTAAACAAAGCTGACAAATTATATATTAATTCAAATTGATTTAAGCCGTAAATCTCTTCTTATTTTATATGGTACTCGTTCTGCGCATGCCTACCGGAAGACGAACCCCGAAACAAAGTCATTGTCGTTACTTCGGCTTTCGCGTTTCGGGGTGAAATCACGACAACACGAAAATCTGCAGTATTTTCGTTATTTCGACCTTCGCGTTTCGAGGCGAAGACACGAAGAAACGACAAACAAAGGGCGACGAAAGATTTCGCCCCGCCGACACGAAAACTTAAACAATGGAATTGTCGTCCCTTCGCGTGTTAAAGTTTCGTTATTTCGCCTAGAATGTTTTGTGTTATCGTGTCTTCGCCCCGAAAGGCGAAAGTTGGAATAACGACAAATAGGTATGTTTTCGTGTCTTCGCCTTTCGACTTTCGGGGCAAAGACACGAAAACACGAAATGGCAGAAATCAGCTGGCATAGTATTAAAGACCTGGCATTTCGAAATAAAACAAATGATTTGGGCGAGAGATATTTAAATTATAAGTGTAAATTGTTTTATAAAATTGTTTAACACTAAAAAGGTATTTTCAACCACAACTTCGATGTAAAATCGTAATGTGTTTTCTTTGCATGAACATGTTTGACTGGCTCTTGGTATCAAACGTTTAGAAATATGACTCACACACAGATATATATTTTACACTAATACTATTAAGTTTCATAACTTTATAAAAATTAAAACAGTCATGAAATAAATATCCGAAATTGTTGAAGAAATTTGAAAAAAAATACTGAAATGTTGAATTCTACTCAAGCTGGTGTTAGGGGGGCGTAACGTATGAGCATATTCAATCAAACCGAGTATGCAATATTTTCAATTTTACCGTTTTGGACATTTTTAGGAATTCCTTGTTTCATCTGAATGTAGTAATATAAAGTTACGTAAATAATGTTGCGCATTTGACATGTTTCACTTAAAAATCTCTCTTAACACATAGATAAAAATGATTGATTTATTCTTGCTTTCTACAAAATCAACATACTACATCGACATTCTATATTTGCCATGAAGCAAAATAAAAAAAGCGTAGATGTATATAATATAAGTCATTTGTTATCGTGTGTAATTAAGATTTGAGCCGTGCCATTACAAAACCAACATAATGGGTTTGCGACCAGCATGGATCCAGACCAGCCTGCGCATCCGCGCAGTCTGATCAGGATCCATGTTGTTCGCTTACCAACCCTATTACAAGTAGAATAACTGACAGCAAACAGCATGGATCCTGATCAGACTGCGCGGATGCGCAGGCTGGTCTGGATCCATGCTGGTCGCAAACGCACTATGTTGGTTTTGTCGTGACGCGGCTCAATTGTTTTCTTATTCAGAAATAAAAAAAAACTTGAAGTATATTCATTGACAAAAGAAAATAATACGTTACCATAAATGTTTTTTGTTGTTTCTCTTTCAATTTACAATGTTTACTTTTACTCTACAGACATTACTTTGTATATTCCAATGAAAATAATTTGATGTTTTACAAAAATAAATTGCAAAATTAATTAGTTCAAAGAATGTGTGTATTATTTTATTTTATTTGCCATAATGCTGATTTGCTTTTTGTATTGTAATGTTTTTTATTGCACATAAAATCAAATTAGATAGATTATGGTGCCTGTACTGAATAACAAATTTTGTTTTTGTGATTTTGCAAATTTACCTTTTATAATTATTATACTCTAAATGAACACCGTATCAATGCATTACGCAAAAATGATCAATTTATGAAAATTTAATATATTGCAAAACTAAAGAAATACAAATTCGTACCATATTAAAAGGGAAATATTCAAACATCCGATACATTGTCCGAATTGCAAATTGTGATATTTTTGTGTGTGTCAAACGATAGAGACACTACAAGTGGGATTTTTTTCTCAGTCAAAAATGAAATTGCAAGTACTAACATGTGTTCAACTATATTGAAATAAAAGAACATACTTATGGTGGCTGATTTGTGCCATTCGTGTTTTCGCCCCTCGACCCCGCCATTTGAACTTGCTTATTTTCGACTTTTCGCTTGGCGGGGTTGCGGGACGAAAACACGCTGATTAGCGGGGGCGCGCGGCGAAGTTTTATTTATTAAACTTCGCGCTAATTAGCGTGTTTTCGCTCTGCTCCCCCGCCATTTGAACTTGTTAATTTTCGACTTTTCGCTTGGCGGGGTCGCGGGACGAAGTTTTATTTATTAAAATTTGCCCCGCGCCCTCGCTAATTAGCGTGTCTTCGTCCCGCGACCCCCGCAGTTTTATTTCTTAAATCTCGCTCCGCACCCCCGCGGGACGAAGTTTTATTTATTAAACTTCGCCCCTCGCCCTCGCTTATTAGCAAATTTTCGCTCCGCTCCCTCGCCATTTTGACTTCATTTTCGACTTTTTGATTGGCGGGGTCGCGGGGCGCAAACACGAATGGCACAAATCAGCCACCATACATACTTGAATATTTTAGAAAAATAATTTTGCTTGAATTAAGAAAAAAATAAACGTTTAGTAGGCTTTAATTCTATATAACTAATTTCTTACTCAAACATATAACCTTAATTTTTTCGTGATTAAGGGATGATAATGATAAGATAAATTTGATGATGATGATGACAACGATGATGATGATTGTGAATATTATTATAACAAAAAGTATAGCGAATAATTTGAAGCAATGCACATTTTTATGGTCACAGGAGGCGAGGTCACCTTGTGAAGTCTTTCGAAGAATTATATTTATAGAATATTCTTTTCAAGGAATTGCTTTTGAATTATCTTATTTTTGGAAATCGATAATTTGGCTTTTTACCAGATTTGAGGTTATAAATATGTCAAGGTGAGAATCACATGAAGTAAATAACTTAATGTCTGGCTCATTTCTATGATTCTTGATTGAGAGAGATTTTTATAAATACAGAATATAATAAAGCTATAACTTAAAAAATTGGCTTGTTCATGTTCAGACTCAAACCGAGTCTGCAATTTTAGTGTAATTTTCTTGTAACTGATTTCAAAGAGATCACACATTTTTCCAGATTTTTGTATTTCAGGTTCCATAATAAAAAAAAGAAATACTCTTGGGTGTTATTGGTTTAAGCTTTTCTGAAATGTGTGAATATTAATAAAAAAAACATGTATTTAAATGTTTCCTAAATTTTAAAACATTATAAAACTGCTATTTATCGCAAACATGGCACTAACATAAATAACTTAAAGGAGCTCCATTAAGGTCCAAAAACCTTTTAGATTTGTTGCATAGATCAGTTGAGGCATTTAAAACAAAAAAAAGATATGCAAACTTTAAAGATAATTAACTAAGAAATAAATTAAAAACTGTATAATTATGCTATTTTTAGCCCGATTTATGTGAAAAGCGTTGCAATATTTGACCATTTTCCACATTTATAATTATTTTTTCTAAAATATAGGAGGAAGCGAATGAACACGTTATTGGTCTAGTACTTTATCAAATGAACAAATTATTTCTTGTCACATCATGTTACGAAAAACCTCAGTGGGGTCCCGAAAGCACCTTGTGACAATTTACGGTGTGGATATAATTCAAATACAGGCATGGTATAATGACGTTACAATCTTTTCAAAACCAAACTATTACCCATCATGTTTGACTATGTAATTAGCTATCGTAAATAAATAATTATAACCCTCCACATTTTTTCTCTCCTTTTGCAAAATTTGCAGCGACCTTTAATGTTATCAAATGTTACAACGCCCTTCAGTTCAAAGATACACATACTTAATAACCATAAATATGCTGAAATGAATGACAATTTATTAAACACTAAATGAATTTTGCTGAAATTCTAAACCCATGCCTGGTTATTGCATTTTTAATGAGATTCTAAATTTATGCCTGGTTTTTGCATTTATGCATTAGGTCGTAAGATTTTCCTTGACAGCCTTGTAAAATAAATTAAAAAGAAAAGAAAATTATCTCTACATTTATTTTAAAATCGATCATTAATACACGTGTTACTATATATAGTAACACAATTGCCTATGATTTCAACTGATTATGAGTGTCACGTGACCTATTATGAGTTTGCGGCCCGGGGCCGAGAACTAGTTATCAGCCCGCAGAACATGTGCACGTTCACAAACTGAAACAATGACGTCATATTTTACGTCATCAAACAGTTAACTGTAAAAGTGAAAGTAGGTTGTCAGCACGAATCGCTTTATTTTTATTATGAGAGCTTAAGCGTATTTAGTACAAACACATTTTTGTTACTATTGAAATTTGAAGAAATAATACGACAAATTCATTCCGAAAAAAAAATGAAAATAAAACTTGCTTCTAGATTCTAGATACTGCTTTGAACACACAAACAGTAGACTCTAAACATCTCTGTACAGAACAGTAGAAGAGTACTGTAGACAAGAATTTCAACGAAAGAACTTCACAGTATTTGTTTTTTTTTAAATATGCTACTATTAGATCTACCAAGTGTATTAAAGACATTAATACACGTCAGAGTAGGGCCGGAAGGTGATAATCGGCCCTGAATGAATAATGGCCCTCGGGCTAAAGCCCTCGGGTCCATTATTCATTTTGCGGGCCGATTATCACCTTCCGGCCCTCTCCTGCCGTGTATTAACCTCTTAATCTACGAGCAAATTTAATATTTTTGTGTCCATTGTGCAGTAGATAAAAGTTTGTATTATTTTTCATCACACCACCTTATATTAACGATCATGATTTTATTATTGACTCAATCACAATGCATGTAGACATGAAGTAAATAACAAGATGTAAACAAATTGGACGATTTTTATATTATAATTATGTGTTATTTTACACTGTTCTTTCCATATTTAGCCTTGAAAAGTAAAACTTACACAAAACAAACTTTATTAATTAATCAAAATTATTGTAGCCAATACTTTTCTAAGACGATCATTGTTTGCTTAAAATATGCAACGTTTTTGTATACCGTATCACATAAACAGATTGGTCATTAACTACCAAACTTCATTATATTGTGAAAGTTCTATATTAGGTTTAAGATTTTTGTGAGCCTCATCACCTATGCTTTGGTTGCAAAGAGGGCATATTCTACTCCCTTTTCAAATTAAAAAAAAAATGATCATACATTTTATGGATTTACTGCTTGTGCTATTTTTTCAATTCCAAATTACTTTTCAAAATAGTTATTACAGTCCGATGTGCTTTCAACATCATCTATTTTTTTTATTACTGTCATACTTTCTGACTTTATACGATTTGATTTACATTTCATTTTCATTTATTTCATTTAATGCTATTTTTACACTCTTTTTCAAAATTTAAAATAGTCTTCTATCCAATTAACCAAAATATGAAGCGTGTGACATACTAGTAAACAAAACTATACCGATGTTGCCCGACTATAGGACTATAGGAAGCTATCAGTCACCACAGGGAAAATAACATATTCGCGTTGTTCTTCTGTTTAGTTTGCATCGCAACAGCAGGTGTCAAGTGCTGTGTGGCAGTCGTGAAATATTACCCAGTACTTCACTTCAGTGTTGTTATATTTTTGGTTCTTCGGGATCATTGAGTCCAGCACGAATACCGCTCAATCCGGTTTTAGCACATTTTCATTATCCTTCATGTACAACAGTCTCAATCAAACAGAGTCTGCAATTTTCATCTAATTTTTCTGTTTTAATGCTACCAAGGGATCACTTATTTCCATATGTTTGTAATGTATTTACTTATCATATGTTACGGATATAATATGGAAATCATAAAATGTTATGGAATAATACTTCACAGTGCCTAGATTTTCAGCGGAAAATTAAAACTAAAATAGAGAAAGACATAATCAGAAAGAAACAGATAATGTTGCGGGCTCATTTTGATTGAGCTTGTTCATGGACGGCAGCGGTAATTACATCCTACCGTCCACGCCACCTATCACCGCCTAGCAGAATATTTGCAAGTTTTTAGATCCTGTGATACTGCACTACTATCTATTAGACCGATCAAAACTAGACATCATATTGACCATAGCTTTAAAGATTAGCAATTCTGATGTACTGACATTTGATTAAAGTAGAGTTAAATGAAATACCTTATTAAAAAAATATTTATTTATTTACCAAGTTGCATGCTAGGGATGTGGACGGTCATTTTTGGCCACTGCCGTAACGAAAAGTCTCGATATAGCCTAGCCTACAACATTTTCAATTGTTTACAGTTATTTTGAGACATATTCTGAGCTTGTGTATGCATGCATTTTTTTTTTCCAACTGCAGGGCATCTTATATTAACAAAAACAACACTCATCAAATTGCTCTGCATGTTCTACAAAGGACCGTGAATCGCATATTTCAAGTTTATTGTCACTATATTCTTACAAAGACGCACAAGGCGGGATGTGCCTTTTGGAAACCTCAGTCCTAAGTTCATATAAAACCTTAAAGTGCATTAATTAATTTACTTCGAAAAAATCAACCAATTTTGAAAATTATCTCTGAACATTATGTACTAGATGGTGAACTATCAATAAAGGTCATAAATCAAGATCATTGCCATACCGACCTTTGAAGACATCCGGTACGGTGATTAATGGTGTATAATAAATATAACTTTTAAGATATTAAAAAAAAAACTCATTAAAACTTTGGTATGAAAATGTAAATAGTTCATTAGAGTTTATACGCAGACAACTTTTGAATTTACTTCGAAGATTGTTTTCTCCTGTCACTACGTGCGTTAATGTACGTTAAAATACGGGTATATTTATTGCTTAATATGCAATAATACGAAATCACGTTGTCACTTGTTTATCATTTCGTCTTAAGCATGTTAAAATTTATTAATATGTGATCATTATCACGTGAACACTTTAAACAGCCATAAACAATGTGCCTTATCTTAACGAGCACCTGCACGCAACTGTTATAGTGAAGGTGCCCTCATCGGGGGTTTGATAGACTAATATTGCCCCTAAAGAATGGATTGAGAAGAATGTACAAAATGTATCACAATAGAATATTCAATATAAAAAGCCTTATATAAGTTATGAAAACCAAGTCAGGCAATTTTTATGTTCAAAGTTGTTTTAAAGTTTAACAGATTTAAAACATAAATAAATACATGTTGCATGTATCAATGTTTATTCTGATTTAACTAATCATAATTAAGATACTTCAAATAACGTGTCTGACATAAAATCATGAAAGGTTATCGCTGCCGGGGTTTCACACAAGTGACATATTATTTCGGTTTATAATCGGAGTCATACAAACGGATCCTGCACCATTTTTAACTTTGTTTCCCGACTTTTGTCGGGTTTTTTTTTTTGCCAAAACTGTGATGTTTGGACAAGTTTCTTTTCAAGTCTTTAATTCTTGGAAAGGAAGTGATATGTTTTAACAAGTATATACAGGTCATGCATTTCGCCGTCAACACTTATCATTGCATCATCTTTCGGCAAAACACAAAGTAGTTTGACGCGTACCTATTTTCGTCCAGTACTTTATAGTTCGTAATTCTGTTTTAAACACTCCATATCACAATATCCTTCGGAAAGAACGAGATGTCTTCAGGTAAACTTTTATCTTAGATTTATTTCATTCAAGTTTTTGTTTGCTTTTTTCTTTTTAAAGTTTAGATTTTCAAACTTAATTTAAACACAATATAAGAAATATTGCAAATGTCATTGATTTAATTCAAGTATGGTTGGCGGGTTTGTCATATGCCTGTTAAAGAGGTAATTGTAAAAGAAATGATAAATGAATGAAATGAAAAGAAATGATTTTTAATACTTTCAAAGAATGAATCATGTGGGTCACGTTTTGATAAAGAGTTATATTTCAAAATGCTAGATGTTCTTAGTACTCTTTTAGTTGTACATATGTAATGACAGTAATAATCGTTATATTCTATTTAGGTTTAAAAGTATATTTTAAAATTAACAAATTAGATAAAATTACTAATTTGCCTTATATAATTAAAAACGCTATTTTGAATTTGACGTAACATTTGACCTAACGTTACGTCATTTCCCTCGTTTTGTCTGAATATATTTGTATGTATTATAAATGCCGCTGAAGAAGGCCGAATGGCCGAATGCTGCAGAAAATTCAAAATAGCGTTTTTAACAAATTAATAATATAAGTAGACACGAATTATTTTGATAAAGTTGTCACTTACAATAAGTTCATCGTTAATTGAACCTAAAATGCTATCTTTATTGATTTTTCTATACTTCTTTATTTTTTATTAATTCTTTTTTGTTGTGTTTTTATTTCATTTTATTTTATTTTATTCATTTTATTTACTTATTTTATTTATTTATTTATTTATTTATTTCCTATTTTTATATTAATTAATTGTATTAGTTAATTAATTAATTAATAATTAATTGACTCTTTGGTAATGCAAAAGAGTTACATTTTGCAAAACAGTAACAGCACACCAAAAAAAAATATATATATATAAAAAAATAAATAAAACAGATAAATTAATAAATAAATAAATATAAAATAAAATTAAATTAAATTAAATTAAATTAAATTAATGAAATTAAATTTATTTATTTATTTATTTATTTATTTATTTATTTATTTATTTATTTATTTTATTTTATATTTATTTAACTATTTTATTTATTTATTTATTTATTTATTTATTTATTTATTTTTGGTGAGCTGTTACTGTTTGCAAAAAGTAACTCTTTGGCATTACCTGAACCATCTGTTGTTGTTGTTTTGTTTTTTTTCATTCTGGCAACAAGTACAATTAAAGTGAGATTCTATTTTGTATTGATATCAAAAATTCCTTTTTGTTTACATTTTATACCTTAATTACAAAATAAAATCTCATTTTCTATCAACTTAATCCATTATTACTTACATTATAAAACATGTATTTGCCCTTTCTACACTCATTTCTGAGACATACCTTGCCTTTAAATCTAAACCTGCAATTTTTTTTTATTGTTGTTATTATTAAATTGCTCTCAACGATATTTTTGTCTTGAATGTGAATGTTTTAAATACTTTTTGCAGACAAGTTTTTTGTTTATGTACTCCTTGTTAAAAAGTACTAAACATACGGTACGTGGTAAGAAATAGAAGTTTCTGGAATTTGTCTATTTGGTGTGCTATTGGATGTGCTTTAAAATAACTCGGCATGTAGAGGCTTATAAAAAAAACGCATGTAAATATAAGTACCGTTTGTTTTAACTTTATTCTTCATTTTGTTCGCGGTAATGAAGCTTATACATTGATTTTATGATGACAATGTAATAATTTGTATCAATGTAATGGCATCTATAATGCGTTATGAATCGAATTTTAGACTTCAGTAAAATGAATAATGTTATAATGTCTTCTTGATTAACAATGATTTCAAAACTTTAATATTTGTTCACTTTGAAATAAAATACAGGACCATATTAATTACCATTTTGTCACAATTGTCTCTTAGCTGTGAATGGATAAACTAATACAAAATATCTTACACTATCGCATGAAATTATGACCTTATTTGTGGTAACGATTAAATTGTAGGTTAGGGAAACATACTTTTTGTAATGGCTGTCCAACGTTTATGATAATTTCGGTTTGTAATATTTATATTTTTGTATAGAATGATTGTAATTCAATGTGTAACTATTAATTTATGGCAATTAATTTAATTTCTTTATAGAAATCTACACGTCTGAGAGTGTTGGGTCCGATGAGGGCGGTGATGGCAGCGCCGTTAAACCGTATAAAACTGTGCTACAGGTACGTATTGCATCTTAATAATGTAAAAGTCGCCTCATACACTCAGAGGCACTTATAACCCGACACTGACATTTTTCGGTATCGGACTTTGTTGAAATTTGGACCATACCAAATCCAATATGTCATAACTTACTTCTAAGAATTTTATATTAGGTTACACGCAGATTTAATGCGATTCAGAGACTGTTCATTTTGTTCCGATTTTTACTGTCTTTCTGTGTTTGTTTTTTTTCATTTTACAGTAGTCTATTTGTTTTGTTATTTTATTTATTTTTTCCTGTCAATGGATTGTTAATTAAATTCTAAGTAGTAAGAATGATGTGTTGAAATTTGCATAGTCCAAATTTGAAGAAAATCCTTCGAGAAATGACGCTACTATTTTATATATCTTTATCTTAAAGCATTCCTCGTTCGTTATGTATTTAAACGAATAAGATTACTTTTTTTTACTTTAAATCAAGCAGATAAATACTGTCAGGGCAACATTTTTCAAACTTCAAGGGAATTCTGTTCAAGCATTAATTTCTGATTAAGGCTTTTTAGTCTTTAATTTCTAGTAAATATACAAGTCATACAAAGTCATTTTACACTTTGTTTTTAAAATATCGGGAATGAAAATGTGCTCAGACTCCCAGAAGTTTGTTTCTTTGAAGTTTTGATAAATAAAAACTAAATCAGATTGCTTTCGGAAAGTTTAAGTTTTGGATATCCCGTTTTTACATGGATATTTTTTTAGGAAGTCGGTAAGCTTCAAAATGATTCATTGAATTATTTTTAAATAAAGTTTCCGTACGGATAAAATGATGAATTGTACTGTAAAAACATTTTCTGGTGACTGTTATTGAAATTAAATCGGGAGTAACTGTCAGCCACCCTGTTTAGCCATTAAATGAGCTTTTAGGTTTATGGCGCAATCATTCACAGTTACAGATACGCAGATACTCTGTAATGCGCAAATATTATGCTATCCGAATGTTTTTCTGTGTGTAGAAAATAATTACATGTAGAACGAGCTACAACTTTCACATTTTAGACCTTTTAATGTTGAATATTTTTATTTTTATTTTCTTATATTTTTATTTAGTAAACAACATGTTAATGGATTTTGTCCAAAATTTATGTAACATTTTAACTTGAAAACGATGGAGAAAACCCCTAAATTTGTACAGTACAATTATATTATTATTAATTACAATTTCACATTACTTCATATAAATAAGTCATGCAACCTAGACTAGATAAAGATTGTTGTGTTGTTGTGTGTATATAATGGACATTAAAATAACACTATTGTTATCTGCAATTTGTTGAGATAAAAAATATGAGATGAAACATGATTTTAAGATGGGATTAAAACTTTACAGGCTATGAGACATGCAGGACAAGAACCCTTTCCAACCATCTACGTGGACGGGAAAGAAGGAGCAGCTGTAAGTATTCTAGTCAAAAGAACTAAAGAAAACTTGTTTTTCGTTTTCTTAATTTCAAAGACAAGTTCATGAAGGTTGTGTAGTTTTCTTTTTTTTCACTTTCATGCAAGATAATTTCTATGACAAAAATAGAAACAGATTTGGTATCATATAATGCTCTTTTACAATGTGTTTTCTAATGAGCTTTGTACTCGTGTAAGTGTGACGAGTATAAAACATATCAGACTGATTAATTCCTCAATGTTGAATAAGATAAAATTTTAGTGTGATGTTTCAACGATTCTTTTAACTGTCTAATTTCATTGTTACACTGTGCAGTAAATGTACATTTAAGTAACAGTGTATACAAATTCTAAACAATTGTGAATGAATAACTAGTTTGTTTGATTTCCAAGTACTGTTATTTCAATTAAATATAGGAGAACGATGCAATGTTTTATCTATAGAAATATGAGCATCAATATTATAAACAAAGTGAATGTTCCTTATGAAAGCTAAAACGTTTTACTTATAATACAAATAGTATTCTTGAAATGAATTTACTGAAAGAATCATGTTCTATGACTAGAAATATGAAGAAGCCACCAAGTCACAAATAAAGAAGTGGCAAAAGGTCTGGCTGAGAGAGAGCAACAAACAAGTTGACAGCCAGGAAAAAGATGTAAGTTTTTTTTCCATCTTTAATTCACTTTACTTCTTATTAAGCTTCAGGCTTTTTATATATTTCCATTGTAACGAAATATTGTATTTAGCTCATATGAAAGAATCGTATTGCGACTCCTTTGGACCAGCGGTATTTAGCTAAATACTTACCATTTTGATTTCTGCCATTTCGGTTTCAGACTTAGAATCGATATTTACATTTAGAAACATTTTATTACAGTTAATACATCGAATTCATATCCAAATGAATTATACTGGTGCTGTTTCTCATTTGAAATTGCAAGTTGATAGTTGTTAAATGCTTAACGAAAAGACATTTAGACGGTTAAATTATCAAATGCAAATGTACAATATATTTCCCTTTTTGCACATTTCGGGATAGTTTCAAAGATTCATCTTTTAAAATAATTCTATATGTTTTTGACAAGATAAAAGATTCGTGTAAATTATAAATCTTTCAGAGACACTCGTCTTAATTTTGTGATTTAATGGATGTGTGTCATATGTTATATTTTAGAAGATATTTTTTTTTGTTATTTTTGTTAGACCTTACAATATCTCCGTGTTTTCACACGTAATTAATCAGTAAATACGCAGGTCAAGCCTTCTATATAACAACACATTTGCATGTGCATAGAACATGTGCAAAAGATCTTGTAAACTAGTCGATATTTACTTATAAATAAATAAAAAGTTGGGATTTTTAATGCCGATATACTAATTTTAAAATGTGTTACGATTCATTTGAAATACTGCAATCCTATTGGTAAAAAATATTTCAAACACCAAGCTTGATCATAAATGCAAACTAAGTTGAATTACTGAAACATTTTATAGGCTGATGTACAGCGAAGGGAAAAGAATTTAGAAGAAGCAAGGAAGATAACTATTACTAACGATACAAGTCTGCCAGTCCCCAAGCAGGTAAAGTATACGATTTTAATGTGATATCGAAACAATCTCTATTAAAATTATGTGTGCACTGTTGTTCCTAGTTGGCGATTGAATTTTAGTGGCTTCGCTAACTTGTATAGTGATCTTTCTTTTGACAACTGTTTGGCGAATGAATCCCAGTGGCTTTCGTTTCTTATTATTTATTTATGGTTGTTCACAAGTTCAAGCGTCATTGTTCAGGTCGTATAGACATTTTGCAGCTTATTCTTGCTGTTAACAAAACTGCCGTGACATTCTTTATTTTAAAGGCAATCTAACAGTTGCCTCACTGCTGAGCAGCATTGCAAACCATCCTCATATAAAAGAAAACAATGCATTCAGCCGGATTAAGTAACGAGTAAATTGATTTGAAGTCAATCATCTCATCTACTCAGTTTTGCTGCCGACGGTCCATTCAGAACATTTTCATTAAAATAAGTTATTTTAATAATACAGTTTATGTCTAAATAAAGAATATCAAAATACCTATGAATGTATTTATATATAAATGTGAGTATGCATATAAACGAACTAAATAGTATGATTCTTATATAGATTAAAATACGTGATGCTGTAAACACCCGGGATATCCGTGTGAAGATCTATGGTTGGGTTCACCGTCTTAGAAGACAGGGCAAGACACTTATGTTTGTCGTTATCAGAGATGGCACGGGCTTTCTTCAATGCATTTTGACAGATCTCCTGGTACTGATTAAATATTATAAATAATTATCCTTTTCAATTCTTATAGTTCAGTAGTGGCATATGTTTGAAAATCCATAAATATTGAAATAAATATTACATCAATTTTCTCGTAAAGCACATTTCTTTAAATAATTATCTGATACTCGACATAAAAGAACATAATTGTTGATGGGTAAACCATCAAATCATCAAGATATAACGATATGCATAACCCTGTGGGATATTTTAGTCTCTTTCTCTTCTTTAAATAAAAATATTATTCAAAGGTGGTTATTTATAGATAAGCAATTTAAGATTAACAATAACAATTGCAAAATGCTTAATAGAATTATATTGAAGTCATTAATAATTTACCGCGCCTGTATGATAATCTTAAATCAGTGAATGTGTCTGTTCTTTATTCAGTGCCAAACTTACGATGCCGTCACCTTAGCTACAGAGGCTGCCATTTGTGTATATGGTGTCATTAAAAAGTTACCAGAAGGAAAAAAGGTAATCTCAAACAGTAGATGATGTATGCATTCATCATAATTTTAATTGTATCTATAGAAACCTGAAAGTAAAATAAATATAAATATAAAACAGAAACACAAATACTACAGAGCGTTTGATACAACTTTGAAAATAATGTCCGGCGCTTTTCATACAATCAAACCAGATGCGCAAATGCCAGCACACAAGCCTGTTCTGTTAGTAGATTAATTTCAAGGTGACCATTAAAAGAATGAGGATAATTCTTAAACAAATTTTGCTTTTATCGAAACGCTATTTGCATGCAAAATATTCTCCATAATTGTGTAAAGATGACAAATTTTACATTAAACTATTTTGGCAATTGGAGTTTGTTGAACGCTGTTTATTTTCTGACAATTGTATAAAGGCCGAAGGAGACCACGAGATGACTGTGGACTATTGGGAGTTGATCGGAGCCTCTCCAGCAGGTGGCGCAGACAATTTACTAAATGAGGAGGCACATGTTGATGTACAGCTAGACAATAGACATATCATGATCAGAGGAGAAAACGTGAGTACATACCTTCTTTAATACACTGCTCGGTCATGTAGAAAGAAATAAATTGAAAATATGCATATTCGTATCCACCATCTTGATTATTTTGTACTTGTGTAATAAAAAAACAAATCCTAGAGCATTGCAAGGTTCAAATTCACGATCCTTTGATCGAGTCACTGACAGGAGCATTTTATCCGTTAGAAATATCTGTCAAAATGTTTTGTTGAATCTTTGGAAAAAAACCGTTTCTTCGTATATTTAGCCTGTCATTGATATGTAAGTGCAGTATAGACATTTAAAAAACTAAACAAAAACCTACACTTTTATCATTTTTATTTTCGTTTCCAATTTTTACACCATTCACAATTATACATTTTGAACAAAACATGAGTATCATTATGGTTTAATATATTTATTTTAGGCATTCTTTTTTCATTTTTATTTCCCTTTTTAGACATCTAAAGTTTTAAAAATGAGATCTACAGTGATGCATTGTTTCCGGGAACATTACTTCAGTCGTGGATATTTCGAGGTTACAGCCCCAACACTTGTTCAGACTCAGGTAGAAGGAGGTTCCACGTTATTCAAGCTCGATTTCTTCGGCGAGCAGGTACGTATGACTATCGCCGTCTATTTTATGGTGGACCTTTGAACAATGTTAACGCTTCATGGAGTGTAATTATATTATTGGTAATAAAAAAAATGACAGGTTATATTGCTCTTTATAAGCGGTTGTTTGCATAAATACAAACCGAGGAAAATTGAATATCTTGCATCGTGAATAAAGATTATATAAACGTCATGATTATACAATGTAAAATGACGTTACAAACGTGAAGTATGATAACCATTATTATTTCGAGTTAAACGTCAGTGAACTAAATTGCTTTAGTGTCGAGGAGTAGTATCATATGGCAAACTTCCAGTATTCCTCACTTGAATACTGTTGAATCCCCCTTAGGATATGTGGCCTGCTTTTTAAATTTGTCTTTTGACGTCTTATCTGTTATATGCAGGCTTCATAACCTCTGATCCCCTTTCGAAATTCCATTTTATTTAGTTCCGCCCATTGTTTCCTCGTTTAGGGCACACGCATTTTTTTTATTTGGGGACCATATGCCGCTTTTCATGGAATGGCACTTACGTGTCACATTGAAGGTTCCATGATAACCGCCATATGAATACATCTGCGGATGTTTCAAAATTCAAAATTGTACCAGTTCAAAGTAAATGTTGAATTCTGCTTAAGCCGGTGCTAAGGGGCGTGGACGGTAGTTTGCATTTAACAGTACCGTCCATGAACAGGCTCAATCAAACCGAGCCTGCAACATTTTCAATTATGCCGTGTTGGGCCTTCTTTAGGGATTATTATTTTCTCTATTTTGTCTTGTAGCAACACTGTTAATGTTAGCCGAGATGACGATAAGAGGCAGTCATTTGGTATTTAATCACCGTGTATATCCCAGCAAATTCTTATTCATTCCCATTCTTTTGTGCACTTCTGTGTTACAGGCGTATTTGACCCAGTCCTCACAGTTGTACCTTGAGACAGCTATCCCAGCAATGGGAGACGTTTTCTGTATTGCGAGTTCATTCAGAGCTGAACAATCCAGGACCAGACGACATTTGGCTGAGTATGTTATTGTATAGATACTTGTTTAAGGGGAGGAAATATTTTCACTGATGGAGACTTTATTGTACATGTATAATAAAGTCTCCATCAGTGAAAGTATAGATACTTTTTAAAGGGAGAAAATATAGGAGGGGCTTAAGTGTAATACTTTCACTGATGACGCCTCTACTGTACATATATTAGGAATATCAAAAGGAACCCAACTAACATAATAGTGTTATAGGCGACTGTCTCTCAACAAAGGAAATAGAGTTTCTAGTTATTTTTTTGGATCACGACCATATTTTCTCACATAACCCTAGCTTTTGTTAGTTCAAGGAAGTAGAAAGTCCGGCCAGCCTTCCTCACAATTGAGCTGAAATAAATAAAATTGAAACTAAACTATAATTTGTTTCAGATATACACATATTGAAGCCGAGTGTTCGTTCATATCTTTTGATGATCTGTTAGACAGACTGGAAGATTTAATCTGCGATGTTGTGGACAGGATATTAAAATCTCCGTTGGGACACATAGTGTATGAACTCAACCCGGTAATTTAAAGCTATTTGCTCTTTTTGGCAATTTTGTTTGTCGTACAATTTCTGTTGTGAATTTTATAACTATAGGGTACTGGTTGATTTATTTCATTTGGTTCGATGCCGTTGAAAATGCAGATAATGCAGATATCTCATAGAATATGTCGAAGTAGTGGGTAATAAATATTGGCCGTACAGTCAAATTCCTCTGAATCACCTCTGAATGCAGAAGTCTATACATGTACTAAACTTGAGTTTCAAAAACGTGTTAATTGCTTACTACTCGTATATATATTAAAAATGACGACTTCGACAAAGAATTTTGTATTGTATTGTATTGTATTGCCAGTACAATTCAAAACAAAGGTTTGCTCAACTATCATCAGAACTCATTAGCAACGCTATTGTGTTTAAAATTTCAGGATTTCAAACCTCCGAAAAGGCCGTTCAGAAGAATGGAATACACTGACGCCCTGAAATATTTGAAAGAAAACAACATAACAAAAGATAATGGATCTTTCTATGAATTCGGTGACGTAAGTGTCCGTACACTAGTACATGTTTGAACAATATTCTAAAATAGTGCTCATGGGTTCAAAGGTTAGAGGTCTTATGCTGTTCTCTTGAAATGCATTAATTTTTCTTTAAATGTGGATGCTATGCATTGCTGGTTAACTGAAACTAAGTTTATGGTTTTGGAATAATTACCCGGTATTCGTGGACAAGGGTCCGATGGAAGATGAAGTTTTTCTGTTATAATTTGGCTGAATAAAGACGATTAAAAACTGATACCTTTTACATGTATATATTTAAGGACATACCTGAAGCACCAGAAAGAAAGATGACTGATGCGATTAACGAGCCAATATTTCTGTGCAAGTTTCCTGCAGAAATAAAATCATTCTACATGCCTAGATGCAAGGAAGACAGACGACTTACTGAGTCGGTAAGGTTTAAGATGAATATATTGTTTCTACAATTTCATTCCTGTACAAGTGTTACAAAATCAGGTAGAATGTTAATGTTTCAAAATAAGGAAGAATTATTTTGATTTTATAATTAATTTGGATTGACGTGATCTGTAACATTGACTTTCACCTTCCTTCATTTGTGAGATTTATAGACGCGGCGAAAATATTAATTATGACGGTTTAACACTTGTGCTGATGCAACCAATGGAAACGAAAGCAATAAGTCTTTACCAGCAGTGTATAGCAAGGCCAGACTGCACATCTGTGCAGTCAACCATTCTCTAACTGTTGGCAGGCCATTTTTTCTTCTTTGCTATGGAAGGAATCCATATAGAACTTTATTCCTAGACCAACGTGTGAAAAAAAACAAATCTTTACATAAGCCAGATGGGTAACTTAGAAAGGTGTTTAATGAACAAGTTGTTTCTCGAATTAAGGAGCTTGATATCGTAAAATCTAGCTGCTCGCCAATATTGAATATTTTATTGCTTGAAATTCTTTCAAAGAGCTAGACATTTTCAGGTTGACCTGTTGCTTCCAAATGTTGGCGAGATTGTGGGAGGTTCAATGAGGGTGTGGCAGTACGACGAATTGAAGGAAGGTTTTGAACGGGAAGGAATAGACCCGACAAACTATTACTGGTACACAGACCAGGTTAGATTGACTTTTTTCCCTTTTAATCTTAAATTTCATTTAATATCAGTTTTTATTCAAACATTTAATTATTTACTTATATAATTATTTTGTCATAATTTATTACTACCGCTGTAAAAAAAGCAAATACATGTAAAAAGAAACAAGCTTATATAACTATTTAGTCAGGATGTCAGGATATACTAGTATAATCATCGTTATTACATTAATTACATTTCTTTCTTTTTTTATAAAAGAGAAAATATGGAACATGTCCACACGGTGGTTATGGTCTCGGTTTGGAACGGTTTTTATGCTGGATTCTGCATAGACACCACATTCGTGAAGTGTGCCTTTACCCAAGATTCGTCGACCGCTGTAGACCTTGAGATAATCAGTGTGAAATGAACAGAAATACATAACTAAAGAGTGCCTAAAAACATATTCTAGACTTATATTGCGTTTTATATGTTTAATGGTGTTTTCATTGTTTTGTTGTTTGTCGTTGATTTGCTGTTGTATTGTGCGTTTTTGGATTTTTTTGTCTTATGTGCCATTTGGCTTTGTGTGTTGTACAATAAATGCGTATATTATGGTTCTAATATAATATGATGTCATATTTATTGTAAGTTAATAAAATCTGAATTATACTATTTTTTGAAAAGTGTTTGTTCTTAATGTTTTATAAGTCTGATAGAATATTTGACAACATATTTATTCAACTAATTCTTTCTAAACTGTCACCAACATAGTGATTTTGAAAATAAAAAAAAAACGCTCTGTATATGAATAACAATGTTGTCTTTTTCTTTACTGTAATTTAACATATTTTATACCATACATGTGTTTTCTTTATACAAATTGTTTTAACATATTTCATGTTCACTTGATGTTTTATAGCGAAAATTGTTTTGAACAAATTAAACTGATTCTACAATGTTCATGTAATTTTGTTGTTATCCATCCAAATTGCTGCCGGTGGATTTCTCCCTTTTCCAGAGATTTTTTCTTAAATCATATAGGTCTTAATTTGTGTCATAGAATCAATTTACAGCTAACATTTTGTGTAGGTTTATTTTTTTATTTATATGAAATAAACATAATGATCGTTATAAAAATTTTGTTTTGTTTATTTTTGTCAGTCTACATCAATACTATTTTAGTCATCAAGATTGTAAACTGTGCAATTTGATATAAATAAGGGACGTAACAGAACAGCACATGGATTATGACCCACCATGCCGTTATTAATATAGTAAGTCATGTCAGTTTTAATTAAAGATTTACACAGCAGTTCAATATTTGGCTCTGGATAGAACAGTCTTGGTGAAAAGGGTACCATAACACAAAAGACATAAGTGATACTGCCATTGCAATATCCCCTTCAAACTTTAGTGGTATTTGATAAACATATGATACCGATACATACATGTACAAGCTTGCAGGCACATCTGTACGCACACCATACCATACCATTCCACACCATACTATACTGTACCATGCTATACATTATTATTATTATTATTATTATTATTATTATTATTATTATTATTATTATTATTATTATAATTACAACTACTACTACGACTACTACTTATTATGCCGGCTCGCCACGGCGAGCCGGTATTACGTTAGGATTTTACTGAGAAACAACCTAAAACGCCGAATCCATCCAAAAATTTAATCGAAGCTTGGCTTCCAGCTTTCTACAAAATTAATTTATCTGTCAGGGCTGGAATCCAAAATTATTTAGCCAATCTACTTATTATTATTATTAAAATGTGTATGGGTGTAAGTTCTATGAATGAAGACCTCAGAAAATGTTTATGTGCAAATTAAAGCGTCTCATCTTGATCAAACTTAAGTCCGATCAGGTTAATATTCACCTTTACATTAACGCCGAGACCTCATAATTATAATTACTAAAGTAACGTGACATTGTCTGTAAAGTTTGTTTTAATGCATTGAAAATTAGTATTGAAAATGTATTGTAATGTATTGCAATGTATTATCACACTATGTATGATTATGATTATGTACTATGTACAAGTCAAAATAAAATAATGTTCTGTTCTGTTCCTCATCAGATGACATGACTAGCGCTTCATGGTGCGATCGAAAATTATTCAAAGACATTGCTAGTTTAAGTGGGCTTTAATGATCAAGATATTTAGTCGCCTTTATATTGGCGTTTCTGCTTCACCTTATGTTATTGTTTAAGCTTCATACAATCATGTATTTTAGACTATAGACACAGCGCATACTTTATTTATTCTTAATTTATTTACTTGTAATTTATTAATTAATTTATTTATATTCTTACCTCCGTGGCCGAATGGTTAAGGTCGCCTACTTCAAATAACTTGACCCTCATCACTGTGAACAATGACTGAAGGGTAAGGTTAACCATTATTTACGCCTGCGGATGTTTTTAAATTCAAAATTTCACCATTTTTATATTTGAAGTTGAATTCTTTTTAAGCTGGTGCTAGGGGGCGGGGACGGTAGATTGCACTCGACAGTAACGTCCATGCACATGCTCGATCAAACCGAGCCTGCAACATTTTCAATGTTGCAGTTTCTTTAGGTATTCCTATTTTCTCTATTTTAATATTATATCATGTTAGGAAGCTACCAAACTAGCTTACAGAAGGTTGGCGGTTCTATTCAGGTGTCCGCTCGTGCCTGAAATAAAGCATAAGGGGCACTTGAGGTCGTCCTCTGTAATGTCATCGTATGAAATTTACAGTGTTTTGTGACTAATTTAAATCAAACAACCAACTATAGCAAATAAATCATACACATTTTGATAGCATACTTGAAAGTTTAAATGAAAAGTGACGTTACAAAAAATGGTAACATTTAGGGACCAAGAAACACTTTTTTGAGGTTACCATGTCTGAGAATGCAAAATGTAAAATACATATTAGATTAAATAGACAAAGGATTATTTTTGATTTTCAATCGGCCTTATATATACATTGATCTCTTCGAGTATGATCATAAAATCAATGTGACATTTAATTGCCCATCATTTATGAGAACTGGCTTATTGTTGCTTATATAAATTTGGCAAAAAAAATTTAAAACAAGATTTTTATTTTGTTTTTATAAATATAATCTAGATATCAATTTAGATAATATGAAATTAAATTATGAGGATATGCTCTTTCTAGTGAGAGAGAACCTTTCCGCGGAAAATTACCCTTTCAGATAACATACCGGTTATTGTTTTATACCTGACCCATTTTGCAAGCGCCCAATAACTAGGAACACCCGAAATCGAATCGTTTTGATAAATCATGAATCCTTTGACGTAATGACAAGATTATAACATAAGCTGAGCTTATTTTAACTTTATGTTATTCATTTATCTTATTCTGTATTTGTTTATTATTTTACATCAAAATTTGAAGGATTTGACGTTATCTTGATTCGTCCCAAAACGGCTCGACCCACACTCCACTTTCACTTTACTTCAGTGACATTGTCATGCCTAAATAGCTATCGTAAACATATATCTTATAGTTTAAATCTAATATTAGCAATTTAAACCCACATGTCTTACTCTAGTTTTGTTAATGATCATTATGATGAAGTTTAGAAGACCCCAAAATATAAACAATATTTATATGCTTGCTTAATGGGGACTGTTGCTTCCACACCCCTGCTGTTTTACATATTTATTTATTTTAACTTAATCAAACCTGAGAATGGCACATTCTATAAATTACTGATACAAATGCAAAATGCCATGTTTTCTGCAGCCCTTTGAATGGCCATGTACCTAATAGTTATTTCTTTGATCAGTTTAGAATTTGTTTATGAGTATGACCTTCAATGATAAATGATTGTTTCTTTCATGTTTACAGAAATGTTAAGAATTTACAGAAATTGAACCAGAGAGAGTTGGAGCTTGGTCTTACAAATAAGAAGTCATGGCATGACCAGTATAAAGATAGTGCATGGATATTTGTTGGTGGTTTACCGTATGATCTCACAGAAGGTGATATTGTCTGTGTTTTCTCACAGTAAGTAGATTTACCGTAATTATTTCCCTTTTGGTATTTAGTTTATTAGTTCATTTGAGTAGGAAGCCACCGGTATATAAGCTTATAGACACACTTCCAAATCTGTTCCTGGAACCAACCAGTACTGAGCAATGATTGTAAAGTTGCTTGCTCTGCAAGGAACCAACGACTTGCCCCTTACAGAGTTTGAACCAATGTAAATAGCAATCATTTGATTACTAGTCTGATGCGTTAACTACTCGGCCATGCTGCTACTCAATTTCCCTTTTAAGTTAGAGAGATATATTGATTAGATGCAGATGAATTTATGTGGCTTTTGTTTGTTACTGATGAATGTATACAGATTTTTGGCATGTATTGAAATCAAACTGATTTTGAAGTAATAAGTAAGCTACCCAAATATTCCATTACATGTATATTAAATGTGAAAACGAAATTATTTAACATATAATTTGATGTTGTCAAAGATTGTATGATGCCAAAATACTCCCAATATATTTATATGTACATTGTAAAATATTTATATTGACCTTTATGCTGTTATATTTTACACAGGTATGGAGAGTTGGTAAATATAAATCTTGTGCGAGATAAAAAGTCAGGCAAATCTAAAGGGTTTTGTTTCATGTGTTATGAAGATCAAAGAAGTACCATATTAGCTGTGGACAATTTTAATGGAATCAAGGTTTGTGATGATTTTTACGTAATTATGTATTTTTTCTTTTATGCCTTGAAATGGGAATTGCAGTATGGTAACCATAAAAAAAATGGGAAAATTCAAGTTACTTATCAAAATACTCTTTTCTTTAAAATGATAATACACATGTCACGCCGATGTGATAGGCATACTGTGATACATGTATATATTTTTCTAAGTAAGAGAATGATTATTTATTGCAATGTTAGATTAACAAAGATCTTCTTTGCATTCACATTGTCAAAACTTTGTATCACACACGGTTGCCAAGCAACACTATATAGAGTATACTGTGAGTAGCAGCCAAGCTATGAACAGCAGGCTCTTTTACATCTCCCGTTCAATGGCTGCAGTGCATATATTTGACTGTATGACTTATGCTTTCAATTTTTACTCTTCAGTCATATTCCAGTGATGGTTGTGTGTAATAGTTTTGTTCTATGTTCCTATCTCTGAAATTTTGATGATAACTGGGAAAATGTTTTGCTTGTAAAATTAGAACCTCTAAAAGAAAGTGACAAAAAATTAAGAAAACATGTACGACCCTTCAAATTTGTTATATCATTTAATGAATTTTCAAAATTGCTTCAGTTGTTGGGTAGAACACTGCGTGTGGACCATGTCGAGGAATATCGGAAGCCAAAAGAACATGGTGATGAAGATGAAGTCACTATGAAATTGCGAACAGAGGGTATTGCTCCGCAGGTACCTCAGTCACCAGAGCATGTCTCAAGTGAAGAGGAACCACTTCAGGTCAAGGTCAAAGCAAAAAAAGGTAACCAATTTTTGTTGTTGTTTTTTTGTATCTGAAGATTTAGTTTTTAATGGGATACTTCGGTAAATTGCTTGGTAACCAGAAACGTTTGTGCTTGCAGTATTTTCTAAATTTGTTAAGCATTGTCTAATTGCGTATTTTTAGCATCTCCATGGTTATAGTCCTTTAGTTCAAATCACGTTCACCTTAATGAATTCATATGAAAAAATCATTTCAAAGACTTTAAATAGTTTCTTAGCTAGGTTATAGATGGTTGATAGTTCTATGTCTCTTTGTCTGTGAGTAAATTACAGGGACAAATTATGCCAACTATGGATTGTTGAAAAATAACAAATTTAATGTGTACCCTACGGTAAATTAATTTAGTGTGTAATGTTTAAAGCTGCCTTCAGCTTTTCTAATGGTTAAATATGTTAATTTTAGAGAAATCATTTCATGTAATTCTCAAATCAAAATAATTAAGGTGGAAAGTGAAATTTGCTGCCAATTGAATACATAAACAATAAGGAAACCTTTCGGTACCCTTAATATACCAGTCTGCTCTATATATGTAAATAAGTAAAGCAGATATCCTCTATTTTCAAAAACAAACATCACTGTCATTTTAAAAATAGCTTCAGAGATGCTTTGAAGATGGCTTAACAGTTTTATGATGCACTTTTCCAAGATAAACATATTGAAATACTTAGTTTTAAACAATAAAGGATTGTTTTGCCATCACAAAAGTAAAAGCTGAATGCCACTTTAAAGTCACAGAATACTCTGTATGTCTTACAGCAACTCATCAACATTACAGAAGGCCTTCAGGTGCCCTGTCCCCTTGTGCATTTTTTATATGAGCTGGTACCTTAGTAAAGCGACCAAGCTTAATATAACATACATGTATTAACTGCATAGCTTCCCTACATGAAAGAATCCAAAATTGTAGACAGGATTTGAATCAAATTTGAATTTGATAGGAAATTGTTTCAATGAGAAATAGTCCAGATATTGATAGAAAGTATACATCATTTAAAATTGTTTGAAAACATATACATGTATTACATAAAAACTATATTTTGTCTTTTGTAGTCCATGTGATGATTGAAATAGCTTTCATGTTTTATTATCAGAAAAGAAGATTAAAAAAGAAAAGAAAAGTAAAAAGAAGAAGAAAGCAGCAAAGAAAAGCTCAAGTTCTGAAAGTGATTCAGACTCTGAAACAGACTATAAATCAAAGAGAGTCAAAAAAGAACATTATGATTCTGAAACAGACTATAAAAAGTTTAATGTAAAAGTAAAAAAAGAAAAATATGACCCAGGGTATGAAAGAGTAGAGAGAATGAATGTCAGGCAAAAGCGAAGTCATTCCCCTGATGACAGGAATGACAGACGGAAATCTGCTAAATATAATAGTGATGAAAGTGAAAGATCTGGTGCACAGAGAGAAAGACATAGAGAATATGATGGTGAACGGAATCGGGAAACAAACTATAGGGATGAAACGAGGGATCGGGAACGTAACTACAGAGACGAATCAGATAACAGTAGACATCGGACGAGAGATTATGATGATGAGGACAGAGGTCGTGTTAGATATAGAGAGACAGATGAAAGATATTATGATAAAAGATCGGATAAAGACAGGAGAGATAGGGGAAGTGACAGATATGATAGGGGAAGTGATAAATATGATAGGGGAAGCGACAGATATGATAGTGGAAATGACAGGTATAGCAGACAAGATGATAGAAAACATTACGATAGAGATTATTCTGATAGAGGTAGAAACAGAGATTCTAGAAGATAGTGGGAACAGTTTTGTTTTAAGTAATAATGTTTTAACAACCGAAGAATCTGTAAAATTAATATGCCATACAGTGATGATTCTTAAAGAAAATGGTTTGCTCCAAGCTTTAATAACTTTTTATTTCACCTTAGAAGCTGGAACAAAAGAACCAGGATCTTTAAGTATTAGTAAGAATTAAATGTACATTAGAGATATTTTTGTATGACAGGCGTTTTACTAAATGACTTATTCTGACTGGTCATTAGACCTTGGTTCAGAAATGGTCCGATTTTGAAATTGTTAGCCCTTTGTTTAAATGTTTTTTGTTTTTTTTTAATGCGTTTATTTAAGGTCGCCGCCGGAAAGCCCATATGGGCGACCGTACACTCAAGTCGGGCCATCCTAGAGCGTCCCGACGAGATTTTTTCGTCGATTTTTTTCCAGCTTTATTGGTGGAGGAAGACCCCAGGTGCCCCTCCGGGCATTATTTCAGGCACGAGCGGGCACCTGGGTAGAACCACCGACCTTCCGTAAGCCAGCTGGATGGCTTCCTCACATGAAAGATTTTGACCCGAGTGAGGATCGAACCTACCTGTTTAAATGATCATGTTACTTGGTTTAAATAATCAGATTTTAAAGGGTTACAACAAACTTGGGCTTAAATGATCAGATTTTCAAGATCCTGTAACACAAATTTTTAATGGTTTTATTATATAAATATGATGCTCAAGTTAAGATTTGTCAATATTGTAAGTTCAAATAAGCATTATTTATAAAGATATTACCCAATTTAACATTTCATGTAAATAAAGGGAGGTAATTAGAACTTTATTTTCTATAAATTCTAAGTAAAATTTTCCAATAAGAAATGAATGCATGTTATTTATCTATTAAATATAATGTGCACAAATATTTGCAGTACAAATTTTACATATTCTTTGATATTTAAAAATTGTTTTATTTGCATAATTATATTGATATATAATTTTTTTGCAAGTGTGGTATACACACAGTGACAATATCAATCACAAAACATACAGGATCTTTTATCAAATGGTTAGACCTTGGTTTAAATAGTATAATTTTGAATTAGATGACCAGATTTTAAAGGTTAGACCTTGGTTTTAAACAATGATCTGATTGTAAATGGTTAGAACTTGGTTTAAATGATAAGATTTTGTATTAATTTACTTAGAACTTTGCTGAAATGGTATGATTTGGAATCTTTAGACTTTGGCAAAAATGATCTTGTCTGATTTATAAACAATGCCTTCACTGTTGGGATTATAATATATAAGTGGAAATTTTAAAAGTTCTAAAAAAAGATGTTTGTAGACAAGTGAACTTACCTTGTTGTGTTTAAGAGGGTTGCTTACAGTCAAAATCTGCTTTTCTTGATCTTCAAAGTAGTTTTGAAACAAGTAATTACTAGACTTTCAGTATATTGTAAATATTGGCAATTGTGTAATTACTCCCAGCTGTTGTTTTTTTTAATTCAATTTTGGAAAATGTTTTCAATTAAATGATTAAAATTAATTGTTGTCAAGTCTTGTATTTTTTAAATTACCTGCATTGTGTGTTATTTTGCACACACACAAAAAAAATTGAAATGAGATACAATTTCCAATAAATTTGATAAATTTTATAAACATAGGCTCTATTTGAATTGGACAAAAATTCAGGTATCTGGTTAAGGTCAAGGTAAAACTTTAAAGGTCAAATAACAAAATAAAACATTTATTTGCGAGTATAATTTCTATGTACATGGATGGATTTTAATATAATCAACACAAATGTTCTCCATGTTGAGTTGAGGTGTCTCACACAAAATGAAGGTCAATTTCACAAGAGGTCAAAGGTCAAATAACTTTATCAAAAACTTTTTGTCCGCACTGTATCTTGCTTATGCTTTGAAGTATTACGCTAAGTGGTCAAAGGATTTTTGTCGAACCTGCTTGTGCGGAGCTCAACATAATTGTCAAAATGGCTGTTCAGTGTTTGAGTGCATCCAAACTTATCAATGCCATAACTTCTTCTTGCATGGAGGAATTTCATATCACACAAATTGACTTTTTTAGGCACAAATGTTCATCCTGAGACTTTGTCTCCTACACATGAACCAGGTCACCGGGTCAGAGGTCACCTAAGATGATTCAATGTCAAGATTTTGCCTTGGGGTATAAAGAGGATGTGTTGCGCATATCTCACCTATGTAAACATATTTTTCCTTGATCTGTAGCTTATAGGTTCAGGTTTGAATTAAGACCAAAGGGCTCGACATTCTTGTTTTGTCAAAGTTGCCCTTAACAGACAAGCCTTAACTTCACATGCTGTGCTCTTGATACTTGCCATATAATAACCTGCCTTTCACTATTTAACTAGGGCCTCTTCAATAATTTATTGTCCATTTAAGAGTTGTAATCTTTGTTACCAAAAAAGACTTGTTGATAAATATAAAACAGACAAACAATTCTAAAAAATATAATTTTACTTTTGATAACTTTCCATCACCTTATTACCATAAAATGAGCAGTGTCATGACAAAACCAACATAATGGGTTTGCAACCAGCATGGATCCAGACCAGCCTGCGCATCCGGGCAGTCTGATCAGAATCCATGCTGTTCGCTTACAAACCCTATTACAAGTAGAGAAACTGATAGCAAACAGCATGGATCCTGATCAGACTGCGCGGATGTGCAGACTGGTCTGGATCCATGCTGGTCGCAATCCCATTATGTTGGTTTTGTCGTGACACGGCTCAAATGATCATGCCATACTAATACAAAATAACATTTCTGCAAGTAAATTTAAAACAAGTCTATATTTAAAGATTCTATGATAAAATATGATAATTATCAAGACAATAATGAAAGAAAAAAAAAATTGCATAATCTTCATACTAAACAAGTATATCATCTTCATTATTCTGCACTTTATTGTTGCTAAACTTACAAGGGAAGATATGAGGGAGTTTAGGCAGAATATGTACAGATTTATTACTGCAACACTGTATTTGTATGTAATGCAAAACAAAATCAGGAAAAAAAAATCCCTTTAAAAGCCATGTAAAAAAATGCATTGTATAGAACTGGTTGCTATTTACAATAGTGCAACTAAATGTGTGAAAATAGAAAGGGTAAAACACACTTTTATTCATTGCCTGGACCCATATTTGGTATATAATAAATTAACTGGTGAATAGCCTGGGTAACCAAGGATGACTATATGTGCTGTAAAACTGCACACAAATTTTCCAAGTGTTTTTGGTTGTTTAATTAATTGAACACGGTTTAAAGGAAATTCACCATTCCTTACTATGTTACTTTGACTAGAGCATGTTTGATACTAAAGTTGAACATACCGGTATTTAATCCTACAGATCATGGTATTTGTATCAGTGAGTGTAAGATTGAACAAGAGCCGTCAGTAGAACAGACAGACTATTCACAGTGCTTGATAGTAAAAACAAGAGCCTGGATAATGTAGAATTGTATAAGCTCAAAACGGGCCATAATTTTGTCAAAATCCACATTAGAGTTATGGGCCTTAGACAGTGACTTTCTTTTATGCTCTTAAGTGTATAAAGTGTCAACCTATTCCTTTCATAAGTTTTGGAAATACAAACTTGATACAAGCACTTAACCTAAGTGTGACACCAACACCTGGGTGATACAATAGCTCTCCCTATTCTTCATATAGTCAAGCTAAAACTATTTCACCCAATGTACAATAATTATAATATTGTCATGAGTCAAAGTCACATAAATGTCATATCTAGTGTTCATTAATTAAATAAAATTTACTATCTCACTGCCTTTTAAAGAGATTTAATGTAGTTAGGAAGTATTGTGATAATTCACTGTCCAATTATCAAATACATGTATAATCCACAGTAACAGTTACAACAACACATGCAATGAATTAGTTTATACGAACCTGGCATGTCATGTCATGTGTGGTTACCATAACAACAAAATCAGAAAAATACTGATCAATATCTAGTGTCATTTATTATACAGTCTGTATATTGCACAATTCTATATCATTTCTACAACAAAACTTCCACATTTTCTCTAAAAATATACATGTACACTCTTAACTATGATTATCTTAAAGTGCATAAACATATATACCCTTCACAAATTAAATACACATGATCAATCAAAATGAAAAATTTATGAATACTCTTCAGAAAGAAGGTATTTCTTCTATGGCACATTATGCCTCAGAAACATTTTTTTTTCTTCATTCTTTAAAAGGCTTTCTTCAGAAAGGGCAAAAATAACTTAACACATATGAAAAAATGGGTTTAAAGCAGCATGCCTCCAGATTAATGCTTATTTTCACTGTAATTAAAAGTATAATATTGTATAGTAACAAAAACGAAACAAATTTAACATTATCAAAGGCACTTGCAACCCACGTTATTGACAAAAATAGGTCAAAATATGCGAAAATTGTCCATATTGCATTAGCAACACAGTAGAATTTTAGTTACACATAATGAAACATTAACCATTATGGCATTAATCACTCATAACAGGTAAATTTTTACTTGAATCCTTTATCTTTCTTCATTTCCTTTAATCTTTGTACATTTTTCTCAAGTTTCATTTAATTGAAATATTTTGGCTTATCTGGAGGCATACTGCTTTAAAGCATGTTAAATGTTTCTCTTAACCCATGTTAAAATGTTATAGAACACATTTTTGCCCTTTTTATAGAAGGAAAAATTATTCATTTCTAAGGCATAATGGGCCTTTAATAAACAGTAACCTATTTTAAGTGGCTTAAGTAAATGTTTTGAATCTTTTACACAATGTGAGAATGAGCAGCAGATTTACCAGGATTCAATAACAAGTCTGTGCCAAATAACTTAAATTAAATGTATCAAAGAATTTGGATAAAAATAGACAAAAATATCGTTTTAACTACTAAACTTTAATAAAGAATTAACCCATCTCCCAAATATATAATGAATTTGTTTACAAAAATAACAGCACCATTTCATAAAACAAGAAAAACAAATTCTATTTAATAGAATTAAGATATTTACCTAACTCATCAATAAATAAGATTGAAACAAAATCAAAAAAATTGGATTAATTTGTTTGGGTTTTTTTACTTTTAAACTGTACAAGTACATTGTTTTGTTGATAATTTATATTTACTCACACCAACACTGTAAAGGTCATATGGTGACTTTCCAGCTTTATTGGTAGAAGGAGACATCAGGTGCCCCCTCTGTGCATTATTTCAGGCAAGGGAGCAGCACCAGAGTAGAACCACCGACGTTACGTAAACTAGCTGGATAGCTTCTTCATATGAAAATCCCAAACCCCTGACGGTATATGAACCCACAGCAATGAAGGACATGTGACTTATAGTTGATGACTTTAAACCACTTGTTTTAGAGTAAAGGATTCATGCATATAAGAATGTGTAAAACAGATTTGGTCCCACCTACTCTACATTCCATTTTGATATACCATATAACTCTGTTTTCCAGTTCTATTGTATATTACTGGTACACATATATCTTGAATAAGATTCTTTAAAAAAAAACACAGATTATTATTTTCAAAGAATAATATTTTAAGAACGTTTGAAAATTTGTTCTAAGGTGCAGAAACAACCGGGTCGGACGAGCTATAGGTCAACTGTTCTTTAAATATTGAATATTTAAAAAATTATTACAAATAGAAGTCACAAGATTTGCCATTTACAATACATATAATTTCTTTTAATTTTACATTTTTGGAATGAGTAATATCGAAGAAATTGACGATACAGATTTTATTGTCAAAACTGCTGAAAAGACAGAGAATTTTGTGAAAGAACAAGTCCATATTGTCCTGAAACGAGTGAAAAGTCTGTCTAAGAACATAGGGCATCTAGCACAGAGCCTGAATTCAGTCTATTCCGAGTAAAAGTCGGCTTAGAAAGTGAATTCCAGATTGCAGCAAACTTTTAAATGCAATGCACTGCTGGTGTAAGGACACCTTAAAGAAAATGCTTGCTGACGGACTGGGCGACTATTGAGCCGCAAATTAACAATGATGGCTATGACATTACTCCAAGAACCAGTGGTCAACAGGATATGTGCGCTAACGATGATGACAATGGGCAGAAATCATACTCTGCAAAGAAGTTAGCTACCCTACCCCCTTTATAAGACAGCTGTCAATTTCAACCAATGTTAAGAGTGCCAATCAATATTCAGTACAACCTCTGAAAAGTCACACTCTTGAGTGCTAGATTTATTGTGAAGTCTTATTTTGTGAAGAACTGAAACTATAATTGTAAAGAGGTTTTAGCTCTACAGACGGCCACTCTGAAAAGGCTGTACTATATTCACAACAGAACTAATTTTAAATTAATACAATTATCAGAATATTTCATGCACAGTGGTCCATCATTCAACCATACTTTCACCTAATCAAACATCCAATCAGATTCAGCTCAGCTTGTATCAATTAAATATCAATTAAGACTATGTAATAAAGCACTATCAGGAGTATATTTTTAGACTAAGTGTTCTGTCCATTCTGAGAGGTAAAGTTCCGGACAACGCCGACACTTCCCAGTATAAACTACGAGATAGAAACAGTTTATATAACAACACTACAGCTACCGACTGGCACAACACTACACACATGGTGATTATCTGAAAAATAAAACAAAATATTCATGTTGTTAAAGGTTCCAATAAATTAAAATTTGTTTTAATGAAACCTTTTAACCATAAACCTGCTGATTGTAAACAATAAGTGCAGACCAAGATCAGCTGGCACATCATTGCCATCAAATCATTTCATAATTTGATCACAATTATGCCATTTGATCACATCCATGTCATTTCATAATTTGTAAGGGTGTAACGGTTTACCGGTATATTGTAATATGAAAAAATAAATTTCGTACCACGGTACGATTTTTTGAGAACCGGTATTTTATAAAATCATAATTTTCAATTAATTGCCTTCTTATTTTGTACAATTTTCACATAAAATCTTTAATTGGGGAATTTTATTGGCATTAACGTAAGATAGAAGAATCCGACAACTAGTACACTAAAAAGTCAATAAGCGGCCGCATAATTTACATAAGCGGCCCAGATGTGAAAGGTCACACACGACTTGTTTTGTTTATCAAATTGTGTAACACTTAACTTTCTATTTATTCCTTACATTTTTATTAAGTTTCTACTAAAAATATATACATATAATAATAATATATAATGTTACTCCATCTTTATATCAAAAGATTTACACGACAATACGTATTGCAATATATTGCAATACGGTTTTTGCCGTATTGTTACACCCCTAATAATTTGATCACAACTGTGCCATTTCATCACATCCTTTCATTTCATAATTTGATTACAATTGTGCCAATTGATCACATCCTATCATTTCATAATTTGATTACAATTGTGCCAATTGATCACATCCTATCATTTCATAATTTGTTTACAATTGTGCCAATTGATCACATCCTATCATTTCATAATTTGTTTACAATTGTGCCAATTGATCACATCCTATCATTTCATAATTTGTTTACAATTGTGCCAATTGATCACATCCTATCATATCATAATTTGTTTACAATTGTGCCAATTGATCACATCCTATCATTTCATAATTTGATCACAATTGTGCCATTTGATCACATCCTATCATTTCATAATTTGATCACAATTGTGCCATTTGATCACATCCTATCATTTCATAATTTGATCACAATTGTGCCAATTGATCACATCCTATCATTTCATAATTTGATCACAATTATGCCAATTGATCACATCCTATCATTTCATAATTTGATCACAATTATGCCATTTGATCACATCTGTGTCATTTCATAATTTGATCACAATTGTGCCATTTCATCACATCTGTGCTATCTGATCATGATCTGCAGACATTTTCACAAAAAATCTTACGACAATTTTTTGTCGTAAGAGAAATCTTACGATAAATCTCCTTTTCACAAAAAATCTTAAGAAAATCTTAAGTGCAAAATCTGTCGTAACTTTACGATAGGTCTTCCCCGTTCGTAAGTGTAATTTTTTCTCTCTTAAGGGTAAAATATCATGTATCTCTTACCTAAAATGAATAAAAACAAACAAAAAGTTGCAGGACAAATAAACATTAAGCAAACAGTATGCTATAAATAACACAAATTGAGGTATAATTATTTTTCAACATAAACATTTGTGACGTCATGACTTGATGACGTCACGATGGAGAGGGTTATGAATAGTTTAAATGTGAACTATACTGTAGTATTATTGAAAACTTATAATTTGTACAATTGGTGAGTTCGATTTCATTGCCAGCATGTACTAGTGGTACCTTTTTAATTATTAATAACATAGTAGACCTTCTTTCTGAATCTTTTATATATACTATATAATTATCTTCAATCAAGATATAAATTATATCAGTTTGAATCATTTTTTTGTTCTTATTGAAAAAAGATATTTCAAGCTCTTGATAACTTGATTTTAAAACCGGAATCAAATATATAGAGCATGCACATCACTATCAAATGAACGTTGCTAGGGATGTTTTTGTCGTAAGATTTATCGTAAGTGAATTTTTTATCTTAAGATAAAATTTTAACTTACGAGTGGCTTTGTGAAAATGACTTAAGATTTAACTTACGATTATCGTAAGTTAAAAACTTAAGATAAATCGTAAGATTTTTTGTGAAAATGTCTGCTGCACTGTTCGCTATACTGTCAATCATAACATATCTTGAAATTTTTCTTACATATGATATAAGGTTTTCTACAGATTGAATGGACAAGTCCATTTAAGTGGGACAAGGATTATATAAAATGGTTCTGTTACACTGAGAACATGACATCATGTGATAAATTACATATTTAGAGAATTTCCCAGATATATAAAAGACAATATGAGAACCAAAAATAAAATAATTTATCTAATGTCACTTTAAGTCAAAATATCTTGTTAAATTTGATTGTCTTATGTTATACAATGTAATATAAATGTGAGTAGAAGTCAACTCCAGTAGAAGTTGTAATAAGAAAATGTCTATGATGCAAATTTAAAGTACATAACAGTTTCCTTTGAAAGATACATTACTACTACACCGAGTGCTTTTTATATATTCTAGATTTCAACATGTTGTTTAGAATACATGCTCATAAGGGTCCGTAATCCTGTAATATATTCTGTAATATAATATAGTTATATAGAAGTTATCAGATCTGGAGAATTACCTTATATCTAAGATATTCTGTAAATAACAAGGAGACAACAACTATCACAGGATAACATAGAAACCACAGCATACAACTCTGAAAATAAAATAATACAAAAATAATCAACCATGATAATAAGCAGTGGCAACATACAGCAGATTTCATTTTATATATGTAGTTTTGGAATTGTAATTCTTTTTTCAATCCAAAACTGAAGAAAATCTGTAAAATAGTGAAAAAGTGATTCCCTTGTATAATACAAAATCTGTAGTTAAAATATATTTCTTGCATACTCCATCCACCTCCACTTTAGAATAGCAGGGGGGTTAGAATTTTCAAATCCCTGGTAAAGGCCCGGTTACATTTTTTAAGACAGACAAATCGTAAAATTTCTACAACAAATGTTCATGCACTGCTAATTGGATTTATCTTTGTCATGTTGGTGCCAAAACCAAAGCCCTGCATCAACGGAGCAGAGACATAAGAAGGTAAAAACTAGGCTTATTTTCCCTGCAAATCTTCTATGGATGGTAGGTTAAGTCTTACTGCTGCATTAAATATGCATGAAATTTTCATCATCTTCATCAATGTACAATGAAATAACGGAACTTCAAATATATAGAGAAAAAAACTCTGGTGCCGAAATTATGATAGGCATGACTTACTGAATGAATAAGTAAGAAACAGTTGAAAAAAAAAAAAAAAAATTATAAATGAAAGTAATATTACCACAATCATATTTCAAAACAGACAACTATTTACACTGTTTCTTTGTTGTTTTCCTATTCATCAACCACTTTAAATTTGTAATACAAAAGGTGTTAAAATGCATTTTGCCCCATCTCATTGGATTCAAAACAACCCCCACTATATTATAAACAAATAAACATGTAAGTTGTAGACAAATGAACCAAAGAATCAACACAGTTGACATAGGCTGATTTTATACATGTAGCAAACAAGGTAGGTGTGCACTAAAATGTAACACTATATCAGTATATTTCTCTCGCACATAATACCAACAACAACAAGACATGATTTTAGTAGTCGATATTTCTTATTTTTAAGTAAATTTCACTTAAAGATCCTGTATGTTTTGTAATTGAGGTTGTATACCACTCTTACATGAAATTATGTGCATATAATTATGCTAATTAAATTTTTTTCAAACATCAAAGAATTTGTAAAATATGAACTGCAAATATTTGTACATATTAAATGTAATCATTAAAATATATCCATTCATTTCTTATTGGAAAATTTGTCTTAGAATTTATAGAATTTTTTTTAATTACCTCCCTTTATTTACATGAAATATTAAATTTGGTAATATCTTTATACATAATGCTTTTTGGAACTTACAATATTGATAAATCTTAATTTGAACATCATATTTTGTATATAAAACCATAACAAGAATGTGTTACAGGATCTTTAAATTTGTGTTGAAACATTTATACAAGATAATGTTGTCTCCTTAGTGCAATAACTGGTTAACACCTATTTAATTAAGTACTTAACTCATTACTACACAAAGGAGACAATGTCCCTCTTTCTATAACAAGAGCTGTCTGTAGGACAGCACGCTCGACTATTCTTAGTGCTTGATAGTAAAAGAGCCTTGATAATGTTTATTTTTTTTAAGTTCACAAAAGGGCAAATTTTTTTTTATAAATTCATGTTATAGGCCTTACAGAGAGTCTAATTATACAGTATTGGCTTGACTATTCGGAAGGTAATGTCACAAGGGTGTTTTATTGAGTATAATAATACTAATTACCTATCAGATTACATAAATTTGACAGACAAGGTACAAAGGCTTGTTATTAAGATGTTTTATCAAGTAAATCACTGCTTTATTATTATGAATGCATAAAAATTGTCCCAAAAAAAGGCACAAACCCTTCAGTAGTTATTGAGATAACAGCTTACAAACAAAACTTTAAAATGAATTTCTAAGTTGAAAAAGGGGAGAAAAATCAGCCTAAATGCAAGATAGAATTATGGATCTTTGTCAGTGACCTACAATTATGACCCTAAATGCATATGTGAAGTTTTAAATAAATATCTGTAATAGTTATTGAGATATGTAAAACTTGCATGTAAACATTAACCAAGATACTTAGTAGAAAAGGGGATATGAATCAGCCTTAATGCAAGATAGAGTTATGGAACTTGGTCAGTGACATACAATTATGACCCTCCAATTATGACCCTAAGTGCATGTGTAAAGTTTCAAGTAAATATCTTTGAAGACCTTTAACCTCAACCAAAATTTCTAAGTTTCAAAGGGGCAAATAATTCTGCAAATATTGCAGGCAGAGTTATGCAATTTTGCAAACTGATGTACATTGTTACTATAAAAAAGTATTTTACATTTCAATTGAATATCTCAAGCAATAATTGAGATATTTGACTTTACAAAAAAACTTTAACCAAAATTTCTAAGTTCCAAAGGGGCATAATTCTGTCAATATTGTAGGCAGTGTTATCCAACTTGTCAATCTGATGTACCTTGTTACTATAAATAAGTATTGTAAGTTTCAATTGAATATCTCAAGCAATAATTGAGATATTTGACTTTACAAAAAACTTTAACCAAAATTTCTAAGTTAAAAAGGGGCATAATTCTGTCAATATTGTAGGCAGAGTTATCCAACTTGTCAATCTGATGTACCTTGTTACTATAAATAAGTATTGTAAGTTTCAATTGAATATCTCAAGTAATAATTGAGATATTTGACTTTACAAAAAACTTTAACCAAAATTTCTAAGTTAAAAAGGGGCATAATTCTGTCAATATTGTAGGCAGAGTTATCCAACTTGTCAATCTGATGTACCTTGTTACTATAAATAAGTATTGTAAGTTTCAATTGAATATCTCAAGTAATAATTGAGATATTTGACTTTACAAAAAACTTTAACCAACGCAGACGCGGACGCCGACGCCGGGGCGACTACAATAGCTCTCATATTCTTCGAATAGTCGAGCTAAAAAATAGTACACAACAAAAAGACAAAACAAAAACATACTAACCTTTGTAAATGATATATAGAACTCTCTTTTCATAATACTTTTTTCCACTGATACAGTAACCCACAGGTTCCAACCAAACAGTCCAGCGAGAACCATACGCAGCACTAGTAAAGCAAACCCTGCGTATGTTCTGTGAGCGTGATATAACCTGTGAGTCTGGTCTTGATACTGTTCCCATAGAAACAAAACTCCCTGAAACATCAATTATACTTCATATCATATCAGATATATATATAGAGGGTTGTCGACTAACCCACCCAAGCCCTCAAAATGCTATTATTTTTATTTTTTCAAAATCTTTTTACTTTTGGTGTCCGATTACAATCCCCAAAAAAAAAAGTATTCATTCCCAATCTTGATTTGTACAGGATTCATTATAGTCTGTGTAGGAGGCTATAAGCTTATAGACACACTTTCGAATCTGTTCCTAGAACCAACCAGTACTGAGCAATGAGTGTAAATATTCTTGCTCAAGGAAACAACAACTTGCCTCTGACTGGTATGTTGTGATATGAAAATTATCATATTTCACTTGTGGCTACCACTATTCAGATATTATCTCTTTTCATTTAACTTGATGAAAATAAATCCTGTATTTACAGAAAAACAAGAGGGCCATGATGGCCCTGAGGTCGCTCACCTGTATATAGGCCCCCGAAGCGGGGCCAGTTTAACCTCCAGGGCTTTTATTTGAACAAACTTGGAATTAAGACACCCATTAAAAGATGTTTCATGATGTTAAGTTTTTGCTATACACATATAAGGAAAAACAATGACCCCCTCCCTCCCCCTCCCCCCCCCCCCCCCCCCCCGGCAGAGTTAATTTTAAACCCAAGGGCTTTATTTGAACAAACTTGGTAGACACCCATAAGAAGATGTTTCATGTTAAACATCTAAGCTCTAGCTCATTGGGTTTTTTAAAAGAAGATTTTTTAAGTTTTTACTATACACATATAATTATAGTTAAAAACAATGACACCCCTGGACACTTATTAGAAGATGTATCATGCTTAATATCAAAACTCTAGCTATTTGGATTTTTTCAAAGAAGATTTTTTAAGTTTTTGCTATACACATATAAGGAAATCAATGACCCCCAGGGCGGGGCCAATTTTGACCCCAGGGCTTTAATTTGAACAAACTTTGCAGACACTCACTAGAAGATGTTTCATGCTTAATATCTAAACTTTAGCTATTTGGGATTTTTTCAAAGAAGGTTTTTTAAGTTTTTGCTATACACATATAAGGAAAATCAATGACCCCCGGGGCAAAGCCAATTTTGACCCCAGGGCTTTTATTTGAACAAACTTAGTAGACACCCATTAGAACATATTTCAAGCTAAATATCTTAGCTCTAGCTCTTTGAGTTCTTTAAAAGAAGATTTTGTTCAGTTTTTACTATATGCATATAGGGAAAATCAATGACCCCCTGGGGCAGGGCCAATTTTGACCCCAGGGCTTTTATTTGAACAAACTTGGTAGACACTCATTAGAAGATGTTTCATGCCAAACATCTAAGCTCTAGCTCTTTGGGTTTTTTAAAAGAAGATTTTTTAATTTTTTACTATACACATATAATTAAAAACAATGACACCCCTGGGGCGGGGCCAGTTTTGACCCCAGGGCTTTTATTTGAACAAAATTGGTAGACACTCACTAGAAGATGTTTCATGCTAAATATCTAAACTCTAGCTCTTTGGGTTCTTTAAAAGAAGATATTTAAAGTTTTTACTATATGCATAAAGGGAAAATCAATGACACCCTGGGGCAGGGCCAATTTTGACCCCAGGGCTTTTATTTGAACAAACTTGGTAGACACTCATTAGAAGATGTTTCATGCTAAATATCTTAGCTCTAGCTCTTTGGGTTCTTTAAAAGAAGATTTTTTAAGTTTTTACTATATGCATATAGGAAAAATCAATGACCCCCTGGGGCGGGACCAATTTTGACCCCAGGGCTTTTATTTGAACAAACTTGGTAGACACTCACTAGAAGATGTTTCATGCCAAATATCTAAGCTCTACCTCTTTGGGTTGTTTAAAAGAAGATATTTAAAGTTTTTTCTTTCGGTTGCCATGGCAACCAGAGTTCTGCATGGAATTAAATTCTTTGAACAATTTTTAAAGGTGACCACCAAAGGAACATTCCTGTGAAGTTTGGATGAAATTGGCTTAGTGGTTTATGAGGAGATGTCATTTGAAGCAAAAGTTTACGGACGGACGGCGGACGGACGCCAGAAGAAAAGCGATCACAAAAGCTCACCCTGTCACTTTGTGACAGGTGAGCTAAAAACTTGAATATCCTCTATATATGTTTCTAGTGAATCGTACCTGTACTACAGCGAGAACACCTACAACTTTTGCGGCAGGTCTTTTACTGATCATCTGTAGATGAGTATTTCTGTACGTTGTACCGAGGGTCCAGCCCAGACTTAAACTTAACAACATATACAACATGGCAAATTGAGACAGCACATCAAAAACTGAAACATGAAAACACACATGAAATAAGTAAATCTAAATAATGGCTCCATTTCAAAGGTGTTTTTACTATTAAGAGAATTTTTGATGCATAGATATATTACCAAAACACTGAAAACAGAAAAGCATTTTTTGCTTCATCTAAAAATTAATCTAAATTTTTCCTCATTCTTCCAGTGAAATTTAATATCCAATAATGTCAGCAATACAATTATATTCCAAAACTTCATTGCGAAGATATCAAATAAACATCAACTGGGAAGTATATAATAACTATATCATGATATATAACCAATATTTTAAACTTACATTCTGACAGCATTTCAAACATTGGTGAACCAATTCCATCTCTGGAATATCTGAAACACAAAATTTGACCACTAAGTTATATAACAAAATAATCTTGATTTTTTTTCCCATGAAAAAATATTATCCACTAAATTTACACATTTCATTTATTCTATTCCTCTTTTGAATTCACCAATTAAATTAATTAATATATTAACAGATCGCTTGATTCTTTTTAAAAGAAATTTTCAGTCATATCCTAATGAAAATTTTATTCAGCCCTGTAATAAAAAATTGTTTGTTTCCCTTCCTGCTCTATATGCCTACACAGAAGAATTTCTATTGTCCAAAATTTTAAATAGCCAAACAAAATCAAAGTTGTCCCCTAACCCACTGTAATGTATTGTGCCATTTTTCCAATGGGCTCACTCACTGACTTTACAAAAGGATAACCAGTCAGTTTACAGTCAGTATGATGTTTTTGCATTAAACATATTAATAGTTTATACGCTGGAAACATGCAAAGTTCTGTAAAAAAACAAAACAAGAGCACTGCATGCAGTATTAATGCTCGTCTGTAAAAATAACAAAATTTGACAAATAAAAAATAAAACATGAAATAAGAGGCATAACACCAAAGATATAGCTAAAACTTTCAGAATTATGCCCCTTGTCAATGTAAGCAGGTATTCCAAGTTTCGTAAAGATGCCTTTAAAATTGCTTAAGTAATTGGCTACATTAAGTTTTTGCATGACGACAACAATGACGAAGATGCCACAGCTATCATAACAGCTCAACTTTTTCTTCTGAGCAGACAAGGTTAAAATGACAATAAACAATCTTCAAGCAATACTCACTTTCTTAAATGCATCATCATAATAAAAGCACCGACCGCCTGTAAACATGTACTAGCTGTGAGTAACTGTATGACAAGCTGCATAGGTCCGCCACTACTGAACGGTTCAACTAAACGAGGGACACATATACAACCCAAAACAAAATATGCCAAGGCCAGTAACTGGTAAAATCTCAACAAGCCTGGAACCAAACAAAAATAATCATAATTAATTAACATTTTATTCTTCTAGAAAATAAGTATGACATTGAGAAAAAAAAATCAGTACTTAACTGAAATTTTCCCTAAAATTAATGAATGGTTTAGTCCAGACTGAATGATGGTGAAGTCCATTTAATATATTCAACAGCGCACAGGCCACTAAATATAAAGCTTTGTATAGATGATGATAAATTCAACATTTTGAATGCTTTAAAATGATTATAATGTAATTTTCATAAAGATGTATTTTACATAGATATAAAATGCTGGTGCACAAAGCTGATATAAATACTTTGTACAAATGTTTAAGGATTGGCTTCCAACAACAATAATACCACTGATAGGTAAGTAAAGTTAAGTGAAGTAAAGAAAAATACCTGTTTCTTCATCACTAAAATGTTCAACTGGATTTCCTAGAGCATCTGGGTTAAGTAGTTGTATGTCATAATCAATGAAGTTCTGTGCCAGGACCTCCGACATGTCATAACTTGCGCAGGTATGAGCATCAGCAAACACGACATGCCAAATTCTAGGTTCGTGATGGTGTGCTACTGTTCTGTTTCCAACAGGCCCTGTTATGTCATCTAAAATTAAAAGCATGTAGAACTGTCAAATTATTTTTTTCTCTCTTTTTTTTCATTACTTTGAAAACTTTTAGTTTCACACAAAAACAAAATAGTCAATAGTGACAAAATTTATAATCATGTAACTTGTACCAGTATGAACAACTACATGTTATAAATTAACAGTTGCAAGACCGCCCCTTGCATTTCTCTAAATACATTAACTGTTTTAGGTGACCACATGTTTGAAATGACCAGTGACAGACCTTAAGCCATCCCATGAGCATAGTTGAGCAACCACAATGTGAGAAGGAGAAAACATTAAATATTCAACAAACTGAAAGTTATTAGTTTTTTTAAAATAGTTTAAATTCATTCCTGGATTAGGAAACAATCTGTATAAAAAAATCATTTTTGAACTACCCCCCAAGTGGTCTCTGATACAGGTTTGAATGTACATATACCTTAAAATTAAAGAATGTTTGTCAACAGTGTTAATAAGCATTCCTTGGAAACAATGCTTAGATAACAAGACAAACTTTATTTAAACAACCATGACCTGAGATAATAAAACTTTTCTCTGTGTTCTGTCTCAAACTCTGTCTCCGACTCAGGATTTTCATTGGTCACTGTACACTCTGTGAAAGTTTCTGACCAATCAAATACCTGAGATCTGAGCTTGTCAGAGCTAAGAGATTATTTTTTATAACCTCAGACCCAGTTTCATCTGCAACAGGGAAAATATAATGCATACATAATCAAACATCCCCTGCTGTATCTGGACTTGATCAGATCATGAATTAATAGGGAATTTCATTAATTATATACGTACATGAAGCTCTAGCAAGTTCTAGTTTAGCTGTACAGTCTGTTTGGTCTGTAATTTGTTTCCAATCTTGACTAAGAAATAAATAAAGTTTTCCAGATGACATAGAGGCATTCAAGGAATACTGGATTACAGCTTCACCTGGAAAAATACAGTTAAAAAAAATATTCATAATCATATACATGTATTAATACATTTGTAGTAAACATTTGCTAAAATGCAGCAGTTTCAAGTTGTGATTACAAATAGAAGTGAATATTTCAGGGTCTTTCTGAATGGTATATATGGAAATATGAATGGAACAAATTGTAAGTTATGCTGTTGAAGTTATTGTCATCCCACCCCTACAAAAACGGATATGAGTCAATCTATGTGACTTCTGACATTATTCCGTTGTTGTTAGGATTATGCACCTGCTTTATCATCTATCTGTTTTTCATAGCATGATACAAAAGAATATATGCACAACGCACAAAACAGCTGATTTATTTTTTATAGCTGCAAAAAATAGCTTTTGTAGGCACTAAAACAGACTTAAATTCATGAAATCAGAAATGTGCTTAAAACTTTGCAACAGAATGTTTTTGGTCTTCAGAAATGTAGCACATTCAAGGTAAATATTCTTATTGTTATCATTTTTATTTTTGTTTATAATTGTCCTGAAAATATAAACCTGGAAGTATACTTTCAATTGGTTAATCATTTTACAATAAGAGCTTTGTTGTTATATGAATTTTGGCCTACTTTCACTTTGAACAGTTGAACAGACTTGAGTGAAAACAAACATGGCTGACAAAGCAGAATCACCTTTAAAGTACATCAAGCTCGCTTTGAGGCTTTGCCTTTTTCATATTAGTACATAGCCCATGTAGAACATAAAAAAGTTTGTTTCAAGCACCTGTAACCTGACTAACCATATGTTCAAAGTTGTAATTAACAGATTAACTGATAAGCCTGTCAAGCCTTTAATAAATCAAGTTATGTTCTGTCCCTATATTGTGGAACAATTTTGATTTCAAGATTATTGTGATAGATAACTAAAACAAGAGCTGTCCGTAAGACAGCGCGCTCGACTTTTTTATTGCTTGCCAATAAAAAAAGTTTTTGCAGTAAAAGGCAATACAAGAACCAAGATTCTAAGTCGATAAAAGGCCTTAATTTTTAAAACAAATCCTTGACAGAGTTACCTTCTCTTGCGTACAGATGGGGGTAATGATGTGAAATAGCATTAAAAGTTTCAAAGCAATATCTCAAAGGGTTAAGGCAATAAGTGGATTTTACCCATATTCAATGTATTTTCTAAGTCAAAAAGGGGCATAATTCTGTCAAAAACCTTGACAGAGTTATGTCCTCTTGTCTGTTGATGAAGGTCGTGATGGTAAACAAGTATGGTCAGTTTCAAAGCAATACCTCCAATGGTTTTGAAATAAAGTGAGGTGGTACAAAAAACTTAACCAAGCTCAATACACTTTCTAAGTCAAAAAAGGGCCATAATTCTGTCAAAAACCTTGACAGAGTTATGTACTCTTGTCTGTAGATGGAGGTTATGATGGTGAACAAGTATGGTAAGTTTCAAAGCCATACTTGTAATACTTCTGAAATAAAGTGGGGTGGTACGAAAAACTTAACCAAGGTGTGACGCCAACGCCGACGCCGACGCCGGGGCGAGTAGGATAGCTCCCCTTTTCATAGAAAAGTCGAGCTAAAAATGTCTCACCATGAAAACAGAAGGACGACAAGTATTGTCCTTTTTCTTGCCGGGCTGTCAAACTTGTCACGACTCCCCTTATAGTTTTACATGTAACTGACCCAAAAAGAGTAATTACAATGAAAGAAAATGTAAATATGTTGTTTTTATGAAATCGTGGTGACATATTTTCAATAAAGTTAGTGTAAAAATGCTTAAAACCACTGAAATCTCATCTTTCTGTCTGTTCGCGAAAATGTGTGACAGTTAAGGTGCCGAAAAGTTCGGCGGACGTGTAATGTCGTAAATATTCGAAACGAAAGACGTCTTTAATCTTTTACTCTGAGATATGCACGTTACAGTGGAAAACATTTTGTTCGTCTTATTTTCAGACTTCAAGTTAAAACATTTTCTCATTACTTTGCACGACTTAACGACATTAGGTGTAAGACAACTAAATTTATTTGGCGCGTAATTTAAATAGCAGACTTAATCTATAAAAGTATAAGTTTAATAGTTCTAAATGAAATTTTATTTTATGAAAGTAACATTTATTTATTCAAGTATGAAATTAATTTTGAGACCTTTATTAAGTGTGCTTACTAGCCCTTGTTTTAGCTCGTTATTTAATCTGTGCACTGTATTTAATTTTTTGAAGCTAAATTTGAGTGTTTTATCTTGAACATTTCGCAGTTCTTAGTCCTAGTTAAGTATTACGTATGTTGTTTATGCTTAGTGATGGTTTGTCCGCCCTTTAAGGCACAAAAAAGCAGCTTCGGACCCCGGGCAGGTGCTGATAATTTACCTCCATGCAATTTCCAAAGAGTTTATAATTATTAGCCAATTATATGAATTTTGAGCCAAAAACAGTGCACTATGCGGCGGACAATGGCTACCTAAATGAACAATAACATGTAACGATATGAAAAGGAGGTAGCCCGGAAAAGGTTGATGCCAAATAAAGGCCTAACTTTCAAACAACCAATCTGTGCTATGACACTTTCCTCCTTGCTCCTGCCTACTTTGTAGGACCACTCATTTCGTCTTTAGACAGATAATCGGCAGCTGACCCACAGGTACAACTTCTGGTCTTTGTTTATTTCGACATCGGAATTTAAGTTCTTCAAATCTTCTGCCGATGTCCTGTGCCTTCTGAACGACGTGCATGTACCGAGGGGAAGTGTGGAAAGTCATTGTTATGCATTTCCATTATATAAATAAAAACGGGGTGTGTTATATACCGCGTAAGCACGTCTGAGGAGAATACCATTTGCTACAGAAGGTCGTTCCAATAAGGACGGACCTTTGATACTGTACGTATAACTTTTTGTCCAGTATTATTATGTACATGAACATTATACATATGCTTTAGATTATGATGTTAGTTCAGTGATCAATCCTCATTATGAGGATGTTTTCATAAAGCAGCTAGTCATCAACCTAGATACTAAAGAAAACATTCAACTTGTAAACGCCAAGCGGTATTCTGTCCACCATTACGCAAGTAAGCTAGGAGATCCTACAATAGGATTAAGTGGAAGATCAGGAAACTTTTAGACGCGAATGTGAATGTGAATGCTGTCAAGAATACACGATGAAGGCTCGTCCATATAGAATCTGTGCTGCAAGATATGCCACATGAACTTAAATGTTAACAGGTGCCTGCACTTGCTTCTTTTCTACCGCAAGCGCTGAACGGTTAATAGTATGAGAAGGCTAACGACCTTTTGCACTCAACAATTGCCACTGATCACCTCTATGGCTTAGAAAGTCACTTGTTGAATCTCACAATATGCACGAGCAATTTATATCTGTAATAACTACACCAAATCAGAAGCTAGAAAGCTGAAACATAAAACCAGACCGAGTGTGTCATGAAATTTCCTTACATGTGAATGAGCTTATTAAAAATATCAAAATGACCTACAAACCTTCTTACCTCGAGAGAATACGTACGTGCGGCATTATAAATATTCATGACTCAGTAGCCATTTTGTCAAGTTTGCAATAATTTCGCCCGCTTGAACCAAGTGTGCAACCATTTCACGCCATGCCCCTTAAATTGTTGTACTATTCCTTTTATATGGTTCTTTGATTATTGGATACTTTACAAGAATTAATTGAGTGATCTGAATAAAAAATACGCACGTGTACTTGCCAATGAAAATCATACAATGTTTTATTATGGATATACAAATAATTTCTAGAATTTGTACATTTCTTTCTAGCTATTTAGTGAAGAGCTTTTGAAACTTAATTAAGGGTCCAAAATTTGATTTAGCTGATTAGCCATTCAAATTTATAGAGTGTTATATTTGATAACACAACATTAACTACTGTGCAATTATTGTTATCTCTTAACTAACGGAAGAAGCATGCCATGTTTGAGATATGGACGGCAAGTAGTTGGCGTTAAGTACATCCTGAAGCAATTATATTACTATTAATTTTATCTATTATTATCATTATTCATTATTCTTGTGTAGGAGTTGTGGACAACAGGAGCATTTCTTGAACAACTTTAAGGTTTGTTTTCACTTTTAAAGTTCATGTGTTAAAAAAAATCTTGTACGTTTGTTAACGCGTTTATAACGAATAAATACATGTACGTTGTAAATTTGCAGACGTTTTAAGTGAAATGTTAAATAGATTGATTTCCTGATGGTAAACAGTAAGACTAATTTTGCTCCATATTACGAAAAAAGCTGCCACATTCATTTTGGTGTGGTCGTCGGTATTATCGTCGGTTTTGATTGTGTTAACATTTCTCGTTAACTTCAATACTCAGTCTGACAAAATAATTATATTGAAACTTTACACGTGGGAGAACCTTGATAAGTTCTACCTGACAACTGTTACATCCATTTTCAGGTTAGGGTCACTGGGGCCTGTAAGGACAAAACATCAATCTTGCTATCAAAATGCGGACAGCATTTTTTCTAAATGCTATGAATGTTTTTTTTCCAGAATGAAAGATGAAAAATCCATATGAGATATTAAGCGTGGTATGTGTTAAATAAGTGGTACCATTCATTCTGGTAATATAGCAAACTGGATAACATAAAATAATATTTACAAGGTATTCGTAAATTACTATAGGTAAAAAATTACATTTATTTTCAAACAATTAACAAACTACAAGTGTGTGTTTTTTTCTATGAACAATTGACTTTTTTGTTAAGTGAAAAAAATATAACAATTTTCAAAATTAACACAAATTAAAATATCAAATTGGATTATATTTTATATAAAATGACTCATTTCGTTTATTTTGCTTGAATAAAATCTCAGAAAAAAAAACGTTTCAATATACGTAATTGAGTGAAAAAGAAGACAAGATATATATATGTATGTAGCTGATTCGGAAGACATTTTGTTTTGGTTTATCCGTTTACGAAACAACTTTATATAGACATTAATTATATAGCCACAGTACAATGTTTTACTTTTTCATGATTTACAGGATTTGAGCAAAGTGAAAATGGATGCCATTACACCTAACCAGGCAAGTCTTCCAGACAATTACACTGTACTTGCTAACAATACAGACTATACAACTGACATATATGACTGGTACGACTACAACGGGTCTTACTATTACGACTACCAAGAGGGTGACGGTCATACCAGCCCTACAGATATGATTTCTGTCATTTTATGTGTACTTGGTATACTTGCAAACAGCTTCGCTATTATTGCTATAATAAAGGCGTGTAGAAGACTAACAACACATCTAAAACTAGTAATAAGTTTATGCTGTTCAGATGCACTCATTCTTGTTTCAAATTTTACCAAAATAACAGTCAACCTCACAAAACATGGTACCGAATACGACGACAAACAAATTTGTTTCAATTTAGCAATGAGATTAACAATCGATCTAGCACTTCTTGCGACACTTTTCAATTTACTTGGAATTGCAATAGACCAATACCTAGCGATTTTAAAACCACTGTTTTACAAGAAAGAGATGACAAGGGTGAGAGGATTGATTGGCATTGCTGCCATCTGGGTTATAAGTGTATTAGCAATTGTTCTGGAAATAGTATCTGGCCTTGAAGATAAGAAGGAAACGGAATCGCTTTGCTCTGCAATTGCATTCGATGATATGAATGCAGAATTTGCTATTTATGTTTTTATTTTTGTTTGTCTCCTTGTCATTATCTTGATATACGCCAGAGTATACATTTGCGTCATCAGGCGTCGATTACCTCATAGGGGACGTCATCAACAAACCGGATCCAGAAGTGTTAAAACTCTCGTCACAACATCACTATTTGTGTTAACATTCGTGCTATTCTGGACTCCAATCGGCATATTTAACGTTTATACGTATTTTCAAAGTCAGACCGATATCATGAACAATTTTGGTAGTTATGCACAAACTGGAGAAATTTTATATGTTATTCTATTACTCAACACTATTTCAGATCCAATTATCTATGCTCTTCGTCTGCAAAAAGTAAGCAGACAATGTTTCTTGATTTCTGCTGAAGTGCGTCGTCTATCAACTATAACGGACCGATCATCTGTTAACCCATTTTGAACGCATACAACTATCCGTTATATTTTATTTCATAATGGAAAGAACTATCCTGTACGTTTAAGTTACCTTAAAATGACAAGAACTATCCTTTACATTTTATTTTAGAATGGCCAATGAGTTTCCCAGATTTCATTTTGTAATATTAAATAACCAATGAAAACTTTTTTCAAAGTCAGTAATTTTTTACAGGAGGTCAAACTGAAAACAGGCCGGAGAAAAGTTTTCTTTAAAGTATATTTATATCTTGTCGTCCAAAACCATGGGTATACAATCACGTATACAATACCTGTTACCTTGACAAATAGGTCGCGAATGTCCCTTACACTATAGTTATATCTTGTTTTTAGCTCGACTATTCAAAGCATAGTAGGGTGAGCTATTGTACTTACATCGTCGTCGGCGTTGCCATCATATTTGTTTGGTTAAGTTTTTACGTGCAAGTTGGTATCTCTAAAACTAAGGAAGGGAAGCCTAACATGTGATTATCCAACATGATGGGCACCGGTCCCACAACTCTGAGTTACCTTTTCATATCAAGGATTGGATGCTGGAATGTTAATGGTCTGACAAATAAGCTTACAGATAAGGAATTAATTAGAAGTATTGAAGGTTATGACATTCTCTGCTTACAACAGACAAAATGTGATAAAGAAAAGGGTATTTGCATTGATGATTATGTGACTCATGCTGTTTATAGACCAACAGAGAAAAATTATCCTGTGTCTGGAGGAATGTTATTTTTACTTAATCCTGGTATAATCGCAGGCATTTCAATATCTGAAAATACATGTAGTGAAATTCAATGGTTGAAACTATGTAAACATTATTTTTCATTGGAAAATGATCTTTATATTTGCTTTACTTATATGGCACCAGAACACTCTTCATATGTATTAAGACATAACTTAGACATTTTATCCATTATTGAAAAAGATATAAGCCATTACAGTAATTTAGGAGATATTATGCTTTTTGGGGATACAAATGCCAGAACAGGAGTTGAAAATGATTTGTTAGATGCTAAGTGTACACATTTGCCTGCCCTATTTTGAAGGGGAATACTGGGTCATTTCTGAAAAGAAAAAGCCAAGATAGTGTTTGTAATAGTAGAGGTAAGGAATTCATTGATTTATGCATATCTGCAAACTTAGTTATTTTAAATGGGCGGACTTTTGGAGATTTAGGTGGAAAGCCCACATGTTTTCAGTATAATGGAAATAGTGTAGTTGATTATTGTGTTGCTAGTGATGAGCTATTTGATAAAGTTTTGTATTTTCAAGTAGAGAACCATATTCCATTTTTAAGTGATCATGCTAAATTGAATGTAAAACTGTATGCAAAATTCAAAACTGTTAACATTGAAAGTACACTTTTAGATATGCCTACATCCTGGAAATGGACAGATACGTCTAGTTTAGATTTTAAAATAGCTCTTTCCTCTATTGAAATTAAACAGAAAATTGAGAGTTTTGACAGTGATCCTTTGCACAATGTTGATCAAATGGTAACTAATCTTAATGACATTTTGTATACTGCCTGTAACAAATCAATGAAGAAAAAGTTAAAAGTTAAGAAAACTAGACCGGTCCAGTCAAAAAAGAAATGGTTTGATAGTGACCTTAGTATGATGCGTAAAGAATTACTACGCAGAAGTTCACTGTATTCTAGAAACCCGTATGACAATATTTTAAAAGGATCATTCTATAAGTATAGAAAAATTTATAAACGTTGTTGTAAGCAAAAGATGAATACTTTTAAAAAGGGTATTATTTCTAGATTAGATAGTATGTTAGGTAATAATCCATCTGAATATTGGGAATTAGTTAAGGATCTTAAGGAGGAAGGCCTAGCAAATGATCCTGCTAATAAGATATCGGCAGACGGGTGGATAAATCATTTTACAAATCTTTTTTGTGTAAAGAAGGAGTTTGAACATATTGACAAGAAATATGCTGATTTACTACAAATTGTTGAAAAATGAAAACCTTCAATGAGCTAGACTTTGCAATTTCTGAAAAAGAAATATCCAAAGCCATTTCTTCATTGAAAAACAAAAAATCTGCTGGTCTTGACTCCATTACTAATGAAATGATTAAAGCTAGCCAAAGTTTTCTTTTGTCAAGTTTTAAAATATTGTTTAATTGTATACTTTCAAGCGGTGTTTATCCATCTTCATGGAAAGTTGGTTATATCAAAGCAATTCATAAAGGTGGTGATACTAATGACCCCAACTGCTATAGGGGTATATCTGTTATGCCATGTCTATCAAAGGTATTTAATTGTATAATGAATAATAGATTACAAAAATTTATAGATAATTGTATTATTAATGAAGCACAGATTGGGTTTCAACCCAATTCCAGAACATCTGATCACATGTTTGTAGTGAAAACATTGATAGATAAATTTTTCAGCAAGGGAGCTAAATAATATACATGTTTTGTTGATTTTGCAAAGGCATTTGATAATGTTATTCACTACCTTCTTTTGTATAAACTATGTAATACTGGTATATCTGGACCTTTTTTCAATGTTGTTAAAAACATGTATTGCTCAAATGTGATGTGCATAAAAGTTGGTAATAAGTTAACAGAAACATTCTCTCCCCAGATGGGGGTGCGTCAAGGGGACAATCTTAGCCCAAATCTTTTGAAGATGTTTATTAATGATTTACCAGCCGTATTTGATATTATTGATGACCAAGTGTGTCTAAATGATGTAAAAATTAGTTGTTTGTTGTATGCAGATGATTTGTTATTGTTGTCAACTACACCAAAAGGTTTACAGAATTGTTTGAATAAGTTATCAACATTTTGTGACAATAATGGTCTTATAGTGAATCTTAAAAAGACAAGTATTTTGACCTTTTGTAAAAGTGGAAGGCTTTCTAGTGAGAAATTCTACTTTAAAGGAACTGAAGTTAATCATGTTAAAAGTTATAAATATTTCGGAATTATTTTTGCATCATCTGGTACTTTCAGTTACTGCCAAGATGATCTTTATAAAAGAGCACTGAAAGCAAGTTTTAAGATTAGTAAGGTTTTTGGTCAGCTACACCAAAATGTTGACACTATCATCCATCTTTTTCATCATACTATTAAACCCATTCTTCTGTATGGTAGTGAGATTTGGGGTATACCAAATATTAGTAGTTCCATTGTTAAAAAAACAGATTATGTGTTAATGAAATCCTTTGGAAATATGTCCTGTGATAAGATGCATGTGAAATTTTTAAAATATATTCTGGGTGTACACAAAAAAACATCAAATGAGGCAGTATGCGGTGAACTAGGATGGTATCCACTATTTATTGATGTAATATTATGTAGTTATGTTAAGTTTTACCAAAGACTGCTAAGTGGAAATGTTAGCAAATTACTATCTGCTGCCTTTATTGAAAGTCAAACATTATTTACGGATAAAAAAGTTTGCTGGGTTTCTTGTGTACAACATTGTTTTAAGCATTTAGGTATATCTGATGCTGGTTTAACCAATAAGAACTTAGTAAATGTTGTTAAACTCAAGTTAGTGAAAATGTACCAAACCAACTGATGTTTGAATATCTCAGGTACTGAAGGGAAACTTAGAACATACTCTTTGTTTAAACAAAGGTTTTGTAGAGAAGTGTACTTTAGACATATTAAGGACAAAGATGTAAGAACTTTCTTCACCAAGTTTAGAGTAAGTGCACACAGATTGAATATAGAAACAGGCAGATATAAAAAGATCCCAGTAAATCAAAGGTATTGTAACTGTTGCTCTTCCAATCTTGTAGAAGATGAAATTCATTTTTCCATGTGTTGTACACAATTTGATAGTAATAGAGAACTACTATTTAGACAAATTGAAATATCAAATAAGAACTTTTATATGATGAATAATAAGCAGAAATTTGTTTGGTTAATGTCCTCGGAAGACCCTAGAATCTTGAATGTCTTTTCTAAATACCTACTCGAAATTTATAATAAAAGAAATCTTATGTTAGGTAGTACTATTAGTAATAAAGATTTGTCAGACCATTGAATGTATATTATTGTACTTGATTTATTTACTTCTTATTTTAACATTACTATGCCTGTGTTATTTGTTGTTTTTTTCCCAATAATACGAATTAAGCTTTAGTTACTTTATTGTCTTCATTTCTACCATACAATACACAATTTGTTGATTGATATATTTTGTTTCATGCCTTATGTTTTATGCTTGTGATTATATATGTCATATAATATGACCCTTGATTGGTGAAATAAAACTATTCTATTCTATTCTATTCTATCATGTCTATTGATTATCCAACATGATGGGCACCGGTCCAACAACTCTGAGTTACCTTTTCACATCATGTCTATTTCTTAATGCCAAGCATTGAGAAAAATCGAGTTCGATGTTTTACGGACAGCTCTTGTTATGAATGTGATGACTAATAGTTCTCTAATCTAGTAAAGTCAAACGTGTATTTAGCGACCGTGCAAGGGAAACGCCAAAAAATGGTCGCTTAACGAAAGCATGAAAAAAAGTCATTTATACATTACATCTTGTTTTCCAATGGGGAAGTTTTTCAACTTTATTTATATAATCTACTGTAAATAGATCCGGGGGATTTACAACGGTTGCATAAGACAAATTCGCTTAATACACATGGTCGCATGGCCAATTTAGACTGTATGTGCAAAAATTGAATCAAAAAGCATTTTATTGTCGAAATGAACTTTATTTTTCCCCAAATATAACACAAAAAACAAATATGTACAGTAAATTTAATAGTATTTACACTGCCCTTATTTATTTTGTTAATTGTTTGAAATTGCTTCTTTTTTACAAATATGAGATACCAACATATATTACAAAGCATGATCACTTAAAATAGAGAAAAACAGAATCCTTGCAGAGAGCTTAAAGTGATCAAACTGAAAATGTTGCAAGCTCGGTTTCATGGACTGTGGTGACAAGTGCAAAGCGTTCACTCACCCTAGCACCGACTTAAGCAGTATTGAACATTTGTACATGATTAATGTGATGGATTAATGTGATGAAAAAATTCATACATGAGAGATAATGTTACTTATGTCCGAAAAAAATGAATGTAGACAGAAAGACAACAGCAATATCTTCATGAAAGGACTGTAAAATTATTTATAATTACCGTTCAAACGCCTTGTTAATAGATTATCTACATCTGAAAAAAAACTCACAGGAAAAATATGCTGAAGTACAGATATGTGACAAGGGCATTGCAAAGGCGGGACACTATACGCCGTAATTTACATTTATGTGAGTGATCAAAAAATGTTTTATCTCAATTTTCCTTATGACACTAAATGACCTCCAATGTGGAGGCAATTTTTACTCTAGCTGCACGATTCGAGGTTTACTAGACAATGCTATATACCAGATATAGAGGTATAGTATTTATCAACAGAAAAATATGTGCTCTTATATTCCTTAGTCTACATAAGTGACTACCAGGGCAGGCCCAATTTTTTACCTGAAAGCCCAACCATGATTAATACAATTTTTTGTAGAAATTGTTGCTACTTGCCAGCTAATCTCTGGGCATTGCAGTTTCACACGATAAGACTGAATTAAGTTTTCCTAAATTAGTCTATATAAAATGTGTGACCCCGGGGATTGATCCAAGATGCATGATTTACATCAATTTTGTAATGGTTAAAAAGGCAATGCTACATGGCAAATATCTAAACTCTAGGCTTAAAAGTTTCACAAAATAAGACTGAAACGTATTTTCTCATACAATATTATATCAACTAAGTGACCCAAGAGGCGGGGCCAATATTAATCAAATGGGTGTGATAAATAACAGTTTTGTAGAGACCAACAAGACAATGCCACATGTCAAATATCAAAGCTCTAGGCATTGTAGTTTTAAAAATAATACTTAAATGTGTTTTCCTACACAGAACTACATTAACGATGTGATCCCCGGGACGGGCCCAATACTGACCAAGTGGGGCACGATTAAGACCAGTTTTTTTTTCTGGATCACAAAGTGTTATTTCATGCCTTATATCTTAGCTCTGAGCATCGTAGTTTCACACAATAAATCCAATGTGTTTTTTTCCCTATATAAGTCTATATACATGTTAATCAAATGGCCCTGGGCAGGGCCATTTTGGACAAAGGGGCATGATTTATATCAGTTTAGTAAAGGTCAATAAGGCAATGTTACATACAAAATGTCTAAACTCTGGACATTGAAGTTTCTGACATAAGTCTATATAAATCAAGTTATCCCCGGGGTGGGATAAATTTTGATATCAGGAAACCAAAACCTGTTTTATGCACATTGTCGCATTATGTAAGAATTATTTATGCCAAAAAGTTATAATTTCTTTCCATCTGTTCAAGAGTAACAGAGCGGACACTAAAAAATTTGAAATTCATACTAAATGGCTGTGACCTTGATCTTGACTTAAGGAATGTCATGGTGAACATTTCTGCCAACCACATTTTTAGTTTCAGCTTTCTTCAACCGGTTCAAACTATACAGACCGAAAACTGCTAACAAACGGACGGACGGACGACCAGGTGTATAACTATTTACATGTACGTCGATTATTTTCGGCCGTATAAAAACGTTGTTGATGACAAGTTACATAAGAATTTACATACAAATGTAATAACCATCGAGTACAGAGGTATGATACAATATGCGTATTGCCAGTTCATCCTTTCTTCTGTGAATTTACAGTTTCTTATTTCATTCATTAACACTCTTCTGAATATTTATCAAATTCTGTTTTTTTCCCTTTTTGATAGGTTTCTTGAGTTTGTATTAAATCTTACGAAAATCTTGAAGTTAATATTGTTGTAATTATCAGCATATAAGCTTCAATGTCAATTTTAGTGCAAAACTTTCTCATGTAGTTATAAAATTAAAATAATTTTAAAAGGAAATTATAGTCTTAAGCGCGAACCTTGAAATCACGTGTGTATTGTTTTCTTTTCTTACAGTTTGAATAAGAATATCTTATTTCGAACCTTCTCACCATGGCATGTAACGAAAACTTTATTTTGGTACGGAGAATAACAGATAGTTTTTGGGTACCGTATCCCGTCTTTGCTGTCATACACGATTCCTTTCTCGCTCAGATCCTCTTGAAATGCATACACGTTGCCTTCTTCCGAACCCATATCGCATACCAGTACAGAGTCTTCTGCTGTTACTATTCCTTCCGGAGAAATATGCCAACCGGTGTCCTGTGAGATTTGAATGATGTCATCTTTATCACCAGATAGTGCAAGTCTTGTTAAAGATCCACTGCCCCTATCAGATACGTACACATATTGTTTGTCTTCAGACACGGTCAAATGTCTAGGCTGGTTAAACAATTGGTGGCCATCAGCACTAGTATCTAGGGTATTAAGAACTTCCCCTTGAAGTGAAAGAACTTCTACTTTTGGAGGAGCGGTGAAGGAAACTATCAACTTGTCAGAAGTGCTAGTTATCCCGTAACAATTGCCATTTGCCTTCAAGCTGTGACTTGTCCTCCATCTGAATGGACCGAATCTTGTTACAATCTGAATCATACTGAGGAACGCGCAAGGTAATGTTACAGCAAGTAGATTATTGTTTACTACAGTCACGTCTTGTGGACTGAACGACATCTTCAAATATGAAGAAATTTTCTTTCGTTCGATGTCAACCATTTTGATACAATTGTTTTGGCTGTCAGCAATAACAAGTTCCTCATTTGAGAGCACGGATATGCCTGTGATATAGCAGGGGTTTCTATCGGACCTCGATTTAACACGTATGGTCCCAAGGAATTTAGACTCAGGTTCTTCTTCTTGACCATTGATCCCAACGGGACGAATGTCATCGTCAGTTGTTGCAGTCGAGTCAGTGGGAATGTCACTATCTGCGTTCTCAACAGACACGCACCCTTCATCAGCAACATGCATGATTCCAATTTCATTACACCCCAAAATATATTGAAACATGCCTTCGTCAGGTTCAAAGTGATAATGTCGAACGCTGTTGCATTTTTCATTCTGACTCAGTACTGCTTTTACTTTGATAATGTCGGGATTGCTTTTTCGCAGAGAAGAATTTCTGCTCGATTTTTTACTATCTTTTAATGTCTTTTTCTTCACCATTTGTATTTCTTCCCTAGCATCTTCACAATTATCGATAATGGTTTCCATTGTTTTCTTATCTTCTTCAAATAACTCCTTCGCTTCCTTTAAGGCATTATTTTCCAGGGAATCAATGTGGTCTTTCAGCATCTTGCACATACGCCTGATCTTTTCGACCTCTGAATCGTAATAGGACTCGACGTCTTCAAGATTCTTCTTTGCTTTTGTTATCTTGTCATTTGCTTTCGTCTCGAAACTGTCCATCTCTTTAATAATGTTACTCACGTATTCAGCATTTGCATTTTCGTTGTTATCCGGAACGCATTCAGAGTTGCAATTTTCAGGGTGTTCTACTTTACAAATATGGCAGCCAGGCTGAAAATGAAAACGACAATACCACGTGACATTCTCTTCCGGGTGATTTGGGCATTTCCCGGAGCAATCAGTCAAAGATTTGGACCTCATGAGCCCTCGGTACGCCTTCTCCTTTCCTAGAAGTTTGTGTTTTCGTAAAGTCTTCGCTTTGCGGTGATGCTTGAAACATTTATCGCAGAGAAATTCAGTACAACTTTCACAATATGCGTGCGCCTCCTTGCGGTCACCATGGGAATCACATGGGAAGCAATAGAAATGATAGTCTAGGCTGATTGACGTAGACGAACGTTGTGGCGAATGAAATAGACCGGAATCCCTCCTCCCCGACTTTTCTGAACTTCGGGTGGTCTGCCTACTATTTCTAATGAAAGACAACATCTTTTCTTGTAAATGAGCTGCAAGTAACAATAAAACATCGATGTACATACATAATATGTTACTGGCATTTTAAAAGAGAACTGACCAGTGCTGATATCATATGAGGGAACATGGTCATGATACGATTTAGGCTTGAACCTATGGTCTCTTGATTGATAGGCAGATACCTTAGTCAGGCTACCACTTCTCTCGAAAGTTGTGCAAATAAAGATTCAATTTTGCATCACGATAGATATAATTAAATAGAAATATATCTTAGTTATTGTCACTCATGTAAGTTTCATGACACTGGGTTTTCACCCCTTTTGCTTGTCAGATTCTGCTTAAGCAGTTTGATATAAAAGACATTGAAATCGTGTTTCTTTATGTGATTGCTTTCTGTCTTCGGAGTTCAGGTTCGAATCTGACCGTGACATATATATCGCGAACACCTATCGGCCAACAATCGAATATGGCCAAACACCAACAGTTTGAAATGAAAATAAATTTTATAGAAAGAATAAAAAGAACTTTATAGAATTTTAGTGACCAATCAGTCAGCCCGTAAAACTTTTAACACTCCGAGGCCGGAGGCGGTCCCAAACAGAAACGAATACAGTATTATAAAATTGTGTTCGTGGAAAAAATAATTAATTGTTGAATGGATGTAACCACATATTTTTGCACTTTGAAATATTGAAAGAAAGTCTAGTCATCTTTATTAACAGAATTTTTATAACGAAAATCTATTGCGTGAACAATGAACAATGCCAAATTTAAATTCAGACCAATCTAGTTGCTTATCCTTAACATGTAGCGTTCTTTAGGAACTGATTAAATCAGACCGAACATTTGACAAGAGCGTGAGACTTAACCATTTTAATAGTCAATACACATTGACTAACCAAAAAACGGAAGTAATATAATGTTTAAAATAACAAAGTATAAGAGAACAAATCGTTGTCTTCTATTCATGTTTTAGGTGTTTTTGTGCAGTCCATGTGATCATCGCTTGAATTAACTCTTTGTATGAGGCGTTGCAATCATTCGCGTGTTTAAAACGCAAATTTTTTTGTTAGATTTTTTGAAATAGATATGGGCTTGAAATAATGAATTGATGATTATCGCTCTTTAAAATAAGATAAATACACCCGACACGTTTGATGTGTAATTTAGCCACACTGCTTTAAAAAAATCGGACAAATTACAAATGTACTTAAATAGTGCATATACATGTACTTGTATAGTTATATAAGCATTTAAAAATTGGTCAATGCACATGTACTTGTATAATTATATTAGCATGTAAAGTGGAGCTTTATTGTTTCCTTACAGTAGTTTGGTCCTCTATGACAGATTAATTTTGAGTCGCTTTGCTTCGTAGGTTCGAATCCCGACATGGGCTTTTTTGTATGACGAAGACGAAGAATGGCGGAAAGTCGATGGTTCTACTCAAGACGCCCGCCCGTGCCTAGGGTAATGCACAAAGGGCACCTGAGGTCGTAACTTACTGGTAAAATTTGAAAGTCGCCTGACTTATTACCGTTACAGTGCCGGTGTTACTATGCAAAGTATTACCATGCATTTACTGTTTAAAGTTCCATTATTCCCCGGCAATGATATGATTTTGAATTTTGTTCCAAACATTTTCTCATTAGCCAATTGCCGGAACCATTTTTTTGCTTTTGATATAATATTTTGTGTGGAAGACAACATACTACTGTGTTTACAGTTTGGTGCTTTTATCAGCTTTCTTTAGATGATAACCATTTACCATTCCCTGACATTATTATTTAACGGTTAATTAACTTATGTTTTCCTTTGTATAGAAGGTAAAAAAAATTAATTTCTGAGGCATAATGTGCCTCTTACATTAATGACAAATCCGTTTAATGTCGGTTTTTATATATAAAAATGTAACTTTAAGTACATGTACATAGAAAAAGATAATACAAAATCTTATTATAAAGTTATAAATGAAATATTGAGAAATATTGAGAAATAAAACGCGTATTTTTCGTATTTTGCTGTAAAAAAAAAAATTTTTTCAACGCTGTGAAACATATATTTCCAGTATTTTCACTGTTGTCTTGCCGGCTGCTTTTTATCTAAACTCAGCCAATATGGGAAAACCTTATGGTATGAAAATTATCAGATTTCACTCGTGGCTACCGCCACTAATGAAATATTTACTTTCATACCATTCGATGAAAATAAATCCTGTATTTATGAAAAAAAACTTTAATAATTATCTTCTATGTATTTAAATATATTTATATAATATATGTATGCTTTACTTTGGTAGATTAATACAATTAGAAATTAATGATTTTTTTATCCTCTACATTCCCTAATGTTTATTGTCTTTTATTTGATTATTTTCTTCCTCTTGTTTGGATTACACACACGTACAAAATGCGACAACTATTTTATTTATTGCTTTCTGTTGAAAATAACCGTTCACATTCAAAATTTAAATGTTTGCTATTAAAACTGAATTATAAAATGTATTTGTTGAATGTAAAATTAAATTTGTGTATTTGTACTTGAAACTCTGTTTCTATTTTAAAATACTGTGGCAATGACTAATTAACATGCTAATGCTGAGCCTTCATTTTCTTTTATTAAATCTTTATTTATCTTTGATTTTATTCATTCTTATTATATTATCATTAATTGCCATACTATGTTTAACCTTTGATTGGAAAGTTCTATTTTTTGAATTCTACAAACGTAGCGTAAAGTCATGTTATAATTTAAACTGTTATGGTTTAAGCTCGTCAATGAATAAAAACATCTTTTTCATATAAATTGTTCTTATTTTAGATGTGTACGAATATAATGCATGTATTATATTCAATTATTTATTTAAATCATTAAATAAATTAGCATGCGCCTCGCGCGTTCACATAAAATTATTTTATTCAACGTGTCTCTTTCAATGATTTCCTATTACAATGTACATGTACTTTATTAAAAAAAAAACAACACCGAAACAAACAAAAAAATACTTCTATCTGAAAGGCACATTATGCCTTACAATGACTGAGTGATGAACATACCTGAAAGTTCATATCAGTGTTAAATGAATTAAGAAGACAATATGTGAAAGGAATAATATTTATCCGCAACCCAAATACCATTACATTCAGTAAAAATATAAATACCAGTATTAAAAATCATACTAAATCTATAAAATAATTTATGTATTTGTTAACGAGATTGTAAAAAATTCACAACGCTATATACGGTATAAGAAAAAAAAACATGCTTGTTAATGTCATCCGAATTTGTGACTTTAATAACAATGTTCATATAAAATTTCAATGTTCTGTGATATCATGTATACTAGGGGTAATATTATGTATCCTCGGACTTGGAAACTTCTCCCGCATTGTACTTGTTTATATTTATATCTGCTATCAATTTGCATGTCTCGCTGTTTATTATATCTTTATAAATGAAATATTGATGAAATAAAATGCGTATTTTCATTTTCCGTATTTTCACTGTAAAAATATATTTTTCACTACTGTGAAACATATTTTCCATATTTTTCACTGGTGTCTTGCTGGAATATTTTTTTTTTCTAAATTATTCCAGCACACAAAATTTAATGTCAAAAAAGAAAAAAATGTATATAGTAAACAGTAAACATAAAATTCTTTATTTTTCTTTAAATAAATGATTTATTTTCAACTTGTTGTATGAAAATTTTCATATTTCACTCATGGCTACCACCACTCATGAAATATTTATGTTCATACCACTCGATGATAATAAATCTTGTATTTATAAAAAGACCTTGACTATCCTCTTTGTATTTGTACTGAAACTTGCCTCATTATGTCATGTTTTAAGGGATACTCAGGCAAATAAATGACAAAAATATCAAAATGATTTAATGTACTCAAATCACGCTAAAATGATATTCTTCTAAAGTCCCAGCATGAAATTCTGTATAAATTCTATTTATTTTGGGTTTGAAGCGAAATTATATCTACATGTATTGAACGAAATTTATACGCCGACAGAATCACCGAATAGTTTTAAATCAAGCCATGTGGCTTGAACAAACCCTGGAACTTACAATAACCAATTTTGTGGATATTGAATGATTGAAACAAGTCTTAAGTCATTCATTTGATATGTCCTTTAACGTTTCCATAGTTCACTTTTGGAACTTATGTGATATTTTAACGCTCTAATCTGACCAACGCGGGTCAAGTTAGGAAACCAGCATTTTATTCTTTATAAGGAGACAAGTGTTGTTCCTAAGACTGCGTAGTTTTTCATTTTGAGGACATTTACAGAAAAGTGAATGAACGAAGAAATGAAAATGTTGTCTGTGTCTCCCTTTAACATGAAATGAATAAAAAAAATGAAGAACTGAAAAAGAATGAATTGAAAAACGAATCATTACTTCCCTAGTGCGAGCAAACATGATTTTTTTTCAACAATATAATAAATTTTGAGCCGCGTCATGACAAAACCAACATAATGGGTTTGCGACCAGCATGGATCCAGACCAGCCTGCACATCAGCGCAGTCTGATCAGAATCCATGCTGTTCGCTATCAGTTTCTCCAGTTGTTATAGGGTTTGTAAGCGAACAGCATGGATCCTGATCAGACTGTGCGGATGCGCAGGCTGGTCTGGATCCATGCTGGTCGCAAATCCATTATTTTGGTTTTGTCGAGACGCGGCTCTAATGGTTTTATAACATGATAGATGTGTGTTTACTTGAGGAAAGTAGCAGTTAGTTTGAAATTATTTGTCATAAAAGTAGCAAAATGTATAACAATGTAGTATTTTGATTTCAATACAAAATTCAAAATCACTGTTACTAGACTAATTGCCAAAAAGCAGCCAATTAAAAAGTAAGTTCAGATAATTGGCCCATGAGTAACTTTTTGGAAACTATACAGGTACACCAGGTATAAAAAGCTTTTTAGAAATAAAATATAATAAAAGCATTTTTGGGGGCATAATGGGCCTTTAAATAAAAGAATTACAAAGGAATAAATTAATCAAATCTACCTGTTAACAAATATATTAATTTTCTGGTTTTGTATCAAAGGTTTATACAATGATAGTATATATTGAATTACATATGGCTCTCAATTTCTTCTCTATTGCTCTAAAGAATTCATACAATCATGCAAAAAATGTGTATTATACAATTAAATATTCAAACATTCGTTAATAATAGACGGTTGTAATAGATCTTTTAAAATGTTATTTTAACCTTCCGCCTGAAACAGCAATTTTATGTCTTGAGAAATTGCCAACATATACCAAAATTAATATTGCGTATCTTTTTATGATTATAGAGCTATTTTCCTCGTTTGAATATTTTAAAATTATATTTTCCTGTTTTCAATTTCTCTATTTACGACTTACGACACCCAGAGCTACGTATGGCTACGGTGGCACAGAGGTGACATGTGTGTGTGTGTGTGTTTTTATTGAGATACTATGTCGTGGCCACGAGTAACTAAGTCATGCGCTCGAGATAATTGAGTCGTTACATGGCTCATATGAACGTGTGTGTTACATTTCCTTTCTTTTCTTTTGTTGTGTTATTTTTTGCATATTGCGAAATTGGAAATTAAAACACGAAACTTGAGACAAATACGATGCAAATATCGTATGCCGCAAACTTTGATATGTCTGCACATGAATGCTATCATGTTCAGTGTTCAAGGCTATTACCTGCTCTAGGTCGTGCTGACTGTCACATGTTGTTAAATATACCTTTTCATCATTGTATGTTTTTTGTTTTATTTTCCTTACAATTTACCATACCGTACCTCTTAGTAACATTATAAACAGTTTTTTAGTTTTTCCTCATATATGTTTTTTTATTGAAATAAATTATGTATAGATAAAGCTACTAAATATCTTTCTTTAAAAAGAGTTTCATTGTCGGTTATTATCATCATTGACATCATCATCATTATCATCATCATCATCATCATCACCGCAACCACATTATCATTATCATCATCATCATCATCATCAATATCAACAACATCATCATCATCATCATTACCATTTTCGATATATATCTTTTGATTAATTTACAATCTTTTTTTCCAGTTTTATCCACATTTTTTTGCAAATTATTTCTGTGCAAGACATCTGAAGATCTAGTATAAAAAAAGTTCTTTAAATTTAAAAAAGAGACTTCTTTAGAAAAGACAGAACTATAATTTCTTTATTTGTTTAATGTTTTTCAAAGCGCTTCTTATTGTATTTCTACGCGACTTTACAAGGCCATGTTTTGTGGCGTTATCTGATTTTCAGGTTTTTAAAATAAAGTTTTAGATAGTTCAAATATTTAAAGAATACTTTGGAAAAAACGAATATATCGTCGATATTAATTGAAATCATTTGTTACACTTTTTAAATTTATTTTTATACATAGAATAAATATTTTCCAAAAAACTTTTACAGTTCTCCGTCATAATAACCATAACAGTAAACATGATTTTTTTTTCAATGTTAAAGATAAATATGAAATAAATTTAAGATCTTTCTGTTTGCTGATACTATTTCATATTAACTATTTCATTATCTTTTTTTTCAAACACTGTAATGTGTTGTATTAAAGTCACATTATGTCCATCAAATGGTATACAGTGAATGAACAGAAAGTCAAAATAAGTTTACATTTTGCCATAAGTCCTTTCAATTTTTCAATTTTCTTCTGATGAACGATATAAAAAAAACTCGCCCGAGGAAATTTTTGTAGATATCCGCCTAGATTTAATTGTAACGTTTATTTTATATGAAAAAACAGTGGGCAGTCTTTTTATATTTTAGGCTGAAGAGCAGAAGAGTGGGGCCGTCTTTTTATATTTTAGGCAGATATATATTTACCATAAATATTTTCCATAATCAACTGTTGGTCAATCACCATTGTAAAAGTCAATTTTTTTAAAATATTATAGTCAATTCAGCCCAAATTGGCTTTAAAAAAATTGAGCATAAAGTCACTTTAATTATTTACTGCAGTGTGTTAAATATTTTTCTGCAATTTTGAAAAGATTTCTTACATGAATTAGAATATTTTTCTTCAAAATTCTATTTTATTTGAAATATTATAATATTCCATTAAGTTATATTGATATGGCCCATTACATCTTACACTGCTAAATATTTGTTTTATAGACTTTGGTCTTACTTCAGGTTGTGACTTGACCATTGTTATTTGAAGTAGTTATTTTTCAAAAAAGTAAAGATTAACCTGTTAAAGTAGAGTCGGTCCATGCTACACGAAAGTCCAGACTGTCATGCTACACGAAAATCCAGACTGTCATGCTACACGAAAATCCAGTTTGTCATGCTACACGAAAATCCAGTTTGTCATGCTACACGAAAGTCCAGTTTGTCGTGCTAAACGAATGTCCAGTTTGGTCATGCAACACGAAAGTTCAATTTGTCATGATTCACGAAAGTTGAATTTGCCAGCCTATACGAAAGTCCGGTATGTCATGCTACACGAAAATCCATTATGTCCATCCTACACGAAAGTCCGGTATGTCATGCTACACGAAAATCCGGTATGTCATGCTACACAAAAGTCCGGTATGTCATGCTACACGAATATCCAGCCTGGTCAAGTACATAAAAATCCAGTCTCTCATGCTACAGGAATGTCCAGTATGTTATGCTACACGAAAGTCCCATGTGTCATGCTGCACCGAAGTCCATGAAAGTTACTCTTTACCTACGTAACTTCATTAAAAATTTGATCTAAGTCATGGTGACAACACTGTTCTACTTCATTGCCATGATTATTTAATAATTTTAAATTTGTTCATTAATTGTTATGACTATTGTTATTGTTCCAATTTATATTAAAATGGACATTTTAATAAGAAAAATATTTTCTTAAAATCAAATCAAAATTAATAACTGAAAAATAACCAAAAATAGCATATCGAAAAATAACCTGTTATTTTATTACGGTTTGTATAACATTCATTTTTGTTTATCTTATAATAAATATATTTACAAATAATATATATTATATATATAAATGAATATGAAAATAGCTAACATTTCCTACCTTTATTTTAACACAATCACTTCCTCTTTTGTCTAGGTAGAAATTATAACTACTGGAAGAAAAATGTCGGTCGTTTCGAAGTTGTTCAACGTGACTTAATGGGTATTTTTACATTGTATGCACTGGTTCGGTGCATTTTAAATCAATTGTCAGTAATGTACATGTATTTAGGACAATTCGCAAAGTCGGTGGTGCATTTAATCTCCACAGACAATGCATATTGCAAGATGTTTCGGTGTCTTACTTTAATTCTTCAAGAAGCTTTTTACAGTTATAACGTTTTTTTGTTGTTTTATTATAATTATTATTTATTCGTTTTATTTTATTTTATTATTATTATTATTATTATTATCATTATTATTATTATTATTATTATTATTATTATTATTATTATTATTATTATTATTATTATTATTGTTATCATTTGGTTTGTTTTCTTCTTTTTTTTATTTCACAGGTGGAAGAGTTATATGGACGTACACATGTTTCCGTATACATGTATATGAGCCGCGCCATGACAAAACCAACGTAATGCGTTTGCGACCAGCATTGATCCAGACCAGCCTGCGCATCCGCGCAGTCTGATCAGGATCCATGCTGTTCGCTAGCAGTTTCTTTACTTGTTATAAGGTCTGTAAGCGAACAGCATGGATCCTGATCAGACTGCGCGGATGCGCAGGCAGGTCTGGATCCATGCTGGTCGCAAACCCATTACGTTGGTTTGTTGCGCGGAAATACCTCTACACTACCACTATAATTGTTACGATTTTATTGTAATTTTGTACACAGCCATAGTTTTATCTAATCAAGACCAACTAGCTCAAAGGATTTCGATCCCTATTTTTTTCTAATTTTAGACTGCTATTCATCTTTGCATGTATGTGTCTGCGTGTGTATCAGTATCGAACAAAACAGGTTTTAGTTGTTGTATAATGTTGTCTTATCTTGTTTTCCTTTCGGATATTGAATTATTAAACTTTTCTGGAGGAACTCTGATATCCGGTTAATTCAACAACATGAAGTCTGTTGTTGAAAATGTAAGAGGATAAGTGTTTGATTGAGAGAAAATATACACTACGATGTCTGGTTTTAAAAACATTTTTAAAAGCGTGAGACCGGAGCATAAAAACGAACAAAACGAACAAATTTCTGTTTGTCTTACGCTGCACTCAATAGTATGTTGTTGCTGTTGTTGTTGTTGCCGCTGCAGCTGCTGCTGTTGTTTTCCATCAAAACTGGCTATAAATACCCTGAAAATGGCATCAAATTTCGCTGAATTTAATATAAAAGTTTTATTTTGCTTTCTACTGTGTTATGGTATCATTCAATGACCAGACCGGGAACCAAATAAAACAAGATGTTTTGCAAGGGTTACGTAATAATATTCAATACAAATTTAGATAAGTTATAATGATAAACTTTATTCAAACAAAGGCTAACCCATCAGTATACAGCTATAATACAATCGGAATTTGTATAACAACAATGACATGATATAACCATGGTATACATGAAATAGGTCTGTTACAGAGTCACTTCTTATTCACAGAACCACCTGTGATAAATGTAATACCTCAATACTAAACATTTTTAACAATGTCTACAATGTGGCCGTTATACATGTACTTGCTTCTGTTTACGGTTTGACTTCCTGTAATTTTCATAGGTCATTTTAAAATTACAAACTGAAATCTGAGAATCTCTTCGGCCACTCTAAAATTTCTAAAAGAATCTTAAGGTTCTGTCTGAAACGTATACGCGTTGACTAAGTTTATTTCAATATATCGAGTAAAAGTCCACCTAAATTAAGTAAATTTATAGATATAAAAGTAAGCAGTACAATATTTATGTTGATGAAAGCGAAGGTACAAAATGTCTACCCACTGTGGATGATCACGTGACCACATCGTACAATGGGCACATAAAATGGCGACCTAAACGCTCGGTAAAAGCAGTGAAATTGAGGTAAGCATACAGTTAACGTTAAATCTATATGTAAAACTAGGCCGCACGGAACGCCTGTATAAAAACCACGTGCTGTTCTGTTATTGGTTACTTTGTAGCTCTCTCTGTTTAGGCCTGAAAGTCAAAAAAGTTGTTTTGGGTGATGAGTACAATGGCCGAACAGATACTAAAATACGTTGTTTTCAGTAAAAGAAACGCATTTTGAGCAAAATTAGCAATGACATCTTGTGCACAATTGCAAGTTTGCCCGTCAAGAACAATTTTCATCTTTTGTAAAGTTGCATAACGAAGTTGTGCATCTTTTTAAAAACGAGTACAATGGCCGAACCAAATTTAATGAGTACAATGGCCGAACGATTTTATTGCCTGTCCCATTTAATCAAATTTTTCATTGAATTATGCTTGTTTCTCGCTTCCTCTCTTTGAAATCATACAAATATGATAATTGAAAGTGAAAAGTAGGAAGAAGTATTAAATTAAATGAATTCAGTTTGCTTGCTATAAATTCTCATCTTAATAGTATTTTGCTTTGCTAACACACGTGTACATCAGCGTAAAAGTATTTGAAATACAAAAATAAATACAAACATGTACATTATATAGAATTTATTTCACCAGCAAAATATATGCTTCAATTACATACATAAAATTGTCAATTATTTTGAAAATAAAGTCTTTTTTTTTTGTATTTCAGACTCAGAAAAAGTGGTTCCTTTAAATACTTACTTACTTACTTACTGGCGTTCGCTCTACACGATCACGCCAGTATCCGCGATGAAGGTTGTGGTCCGCCGCAGGTCCTCAACGTCTCCGTACAGCTTCTGCTGGAGTGTTGCACCTCGGGGCCACGTTGCTCCTCGCTCCTGATCGTGTCTTTTGCATCTTTGGAGGATATGCTCTGTAGTCTTGTCCTCTTCTCCACAGGGACATATGGGGGACGGCACCAGTTTGTACTTCCTGCACATGTGTGCATTCAGTCTGTTGTGTCCCGAGCGAAGCCTGACCATCACCACTTGTTCTAGTCGGTTTAGCATGTGGTAGGCATCCGCTTCCTGTCTTGTCTTGGTGAGAGCCTTGATGATGGTGGCTTTCTCCTTGTATGTCACCTGGTTATCTAGTTGCTCCAACTGGGCACCTAACCTAGCCAGCTTGTCAGCCTCCTCATTTCCGGGCACTCCACAGTGAGATGGTATCCACTGAAGTGCAACATTACAGGACGACCCAAGCTTGTTCACGGCTTGCGCTAGTTCAGGGACATTGTTGTTTTGTAGGGCCTCCAGAACTGATCTTGCATCTGTGAGGAAGACTACAGAGGTGATCTCTTCTGGCGAGTTTTTTATCAAAAAGACTGCCTTCATGAGTGCCTCAGTCTCTGCTCTGTAATTGCTGCAGTGCTTCCCAGTGGCGATGTAATGGGCTGTTTTCTGGCCTGACGGGTACGTTATGTGAATACCACCACTTCCATCCTTAACGGCTCTAGTGGCTGACCCATCTGTGTATACATGGGTCCATGTGTCCGAAGGATAGTCTGCGTAGATAGCCGCAAGTGTCAGACTTCTACGGATGGTCTCATTTTCCTGTTTGCCCATGTCTAGTCCAGGAATAGCAAGTGCCACTTTGACTGCAGACAGGTCATTTGCTGTAGGGTTGGTGATGTCTGCTCGGCCCAAGGGAATTGTCTGAGTGTTTAGTTCAGCTGCATACTCTCTACTCAGCTTCTTTGCTTGATGTACAAAGCTGCAGCGCTTGAGGCGGTTCTTGGTGAATCCCTCAAGTCTGCTGTTCATGGGGTTGTCTGGGAGGGACTGGTACTTGTTTGCCTGGAGAAGGACCTTGGTTTGTCTTCTTTCGTGAAGTGTTTGTATTCCGGTCAGTTTCTCCATGAAGGCGATTGGTGTAGACTTGGTGGTTCCTTTAAATGAAAAGTATGTTTACGTATATCTATGGAATATATATATGTAATGTATATATTAGATTTTAAGATTGTGCTTATGTTATCTTTAAATACTTCATCACGGCATTTTAAGTAATTCAATATCTTACCAGGAATTGGAAATTTCTAATGTGTTTATTTGCCGGCATTATGGCAAATCGTATAGAAGACGATCAGCTTCATGTCGTCATGAGTAGATACACAAGGGAAAGGTACCCCATACATGCTGTGGAACATGATTCCTAAGTTTCGGCAAATTGCAAAGACATTGGTTTGTAAATTGCAAATTATACATGAAGTACATAGCTGTCTGATATTTCTACATACGGCTTGACTGTCAACACAAAGAAATGGTTACATGTAAATAAAGAAAAGCTATTAAGAAAAAAAAATAAGATAAACATTGAGCAATATATTGCCCCATTATCTGCTATAAGCAGCGACATATAATGTACCCTTTGTGTTGAGAAAGTTCGCATTTTATATGTTCCTAAATGAGTACAATTAAAGAAGAAAATTTCTTATGAGGACAAATATTATGAAACCCGGATATTTTAGCTCCGTTAAACACAACATGGGAGCTGTATTTATATCAATAAACTGTATTTCTAAATTCTAATTTGTTTCAGTTGTTTAAGAGCAAACAAGCATGGCGGAGAAAAACTGCATCAGTGCAAAGAATGTGGCAGTTTGTTTGCGACAAATGTGAACTTGAGCAACACAAGTAATTCCATGCTTACCCACTCTATCTTGCAGCATCTGGCCAAAGCTTTTCGAACTAGGGCAATGCTAATTGATCGCCTTTCTTCCTATTCCAGTAAATAGAAACACAAATGTACATAATATGGAAGAGCCTACGTATAAAGTAAGGGCTTGAGTAATCACGGATTAAAGTGTGTAATATCAAAGCAAACTCAGTGAAACTGTTCTAGTCATTGTCACAAAAGTGCCTCGTTTTATGTCATAAGACTTTGTTTTGACCATATCATGATATTTTTGTCACGAGCAGAAACGTCAATAAAGTTTATTCAGTGAATAACTTGTGTTGCTTAATCAGATTTTGTCGCGAAATGACTGCCTGAAACGGTGCTGATCCGCCATGGCTGTTTGCTCTGAAACAACTGAAACACATTAAAATTTTAGAAATACTATCAGATTATTGATGTAAATATGGCTTCCATGTTATGTTTAACGGTGTTGGAGCTATTATAACCGGGTTTCATAATATTTGATCTCATAAGAAATTTTGTACTTCAACTGAATCCTTTTAGGAACATATGTAATGCGTTCATTTCTCAACACACAGGGTACATTGTATGCCGCTGCAAATAATAGGGCAATATATTGCTCCAGGATTACCTTATTTCGTTTTCTTAATACTTTTTCTTTATGTAACCATTTCTTTGTGTTCTTTCCATCTTTGCCACACAAGCCGTTTGTAGAAATATCAGACAGCTATGTACTTCTTGTATGATATGTAATTTACAGACCCTTGTTTTTGCAATTTGCCTAAACTTAGAAGCAATGTCCCACAATATGCCTTCCCATTGTGAACCTGCTCGTGACGACATGAAGCTGATTGTCTTCTATACGATTTGCCATAATGCCGGCAAATAAACACATAAGAAATTTCCAATTTCTATAAAGATATTGAATTACTTAATATGGTGTGCGGAAGTATTTAAAGATAATATAAGCACAATTTCGAATTTAATATAAACATTACATGTATATATTCCATAGATATACGTAAACATGCTTTTCATTTAAAGGAACCACTTTGTCTGCGTCAGAAATAAAAAAACAACAACAACAAAAACAAAAAACCTGACTTTATATCCAAAATAATTGACATTTCTATGTATGTAATTGAAACATATATTTTGCAGGTGAAATAAATTCTATATAATGTATTTTTAAATACCTTTACGCTGATGTACACGTGTGTTATCAAAGCAAAATACTATTAAGATGGGAATTTATAGCAAGCAAACTGAATTCATTTAATTTAATACTTCTTCCTACTTTTCACTTTCAAATATCATATTTGTATGATTTCAAAGACTGGAAGCGAGAAACAAGCATAATTCAATGAATAATTTGACGAAATGGGACAGGCAATAAAATCGTTCTACCATTGTACTCATTAAATTTGGTTCGGCCATTGTACTCGTTTTTAAAAAGATGCACAACTTCGTTACGCAACTTTACAAAGAATGAAAATTGTTCTTGACGGGCAAACTTGCAAATGTGCACAAGATGTCATTGCTAATTTTGCTCAAAATGCGTTTCTTTTACTGAAAACAACGTATTTTAGTACCTTTCCGGCCATTGTACTCATCACCCAAAACAACTTTTTCGACTTTCAGGCCTAAATAGAGAGAGCTACAAAGTAACCAATAACAGAACAGCACGTGGTTTTTATTCAGGCGTTCCGTGCGGCCTAGTTTTACATATAAATTTAACGTTTACTGTACGCTTACCTCAATTTCACTGCTTTTACCGGGCGTTTAGGCCGCCATTTAATGAGCCCATTGTACGATTTTGGTCACGTGATCATCCGCAGTGCTACCGGTTGACAATTATTCGGATTCTACATCAGTGGGCATCTTTAAATCAATTATATTTGTCAGATATATTTTTTAATTATTATTTTACCCAAAAAAAAGACCTTTGTATATATATAAGTATGTTTTGGGAAATGCAGAGTACAAAGTTCTTTAATTTTTTATACGTTTATTTCTGAGTACAGTTATATGTTACTTTTTAATATATATATATATATATATATTTTCTCTTTTGGATGTATATATTATCAGGGATGACACATCTAAAACCACGCACGTGGTATAACTGTTTCAATTCGTATTCAGTATGTGAACAATAGCATTGCCAATGGAGATCGACGTTGTGTTGCATACTGATCAGGGGAAGTTACCCTGCTCGGAGCTTGTCTCGCATTGCCTACAGCGATTACTTTTCCTGATCAGTACATTTCATGCGCGAAACTTATTTCGAAGTGAATAATATTGCGTTTTTTTTTCAGGAAAATATCTAATGTACAAATATACATATAATCATATATCATACAACAAAGTTACGCAAGGGCAATTTTCTCATTTAAGTTTGACAATTTATGCACAAGTTCATTACATATAAGTGATTTCGCACATAAAACCCCAAAACATTTGTAAATGTTACTGTTTCGTTGATTCGTAGGATTTATTTCATCTGTGAGTTTAAAATTAATTTCTTAATGTCTGATATTTGCTGATTATTTATTATTTAAAAGATTAAATGTGTAGTTTTTGTGAAACTTTTATATAAACAGTATGTCTTAGCCATATTTAGCATGCAAATGGTCAAAGGCATTTATAATGCCGATTTGCCAATAAATGAAATGAAATGATATAATTTTACTATTATATCTTCCGCTACATCAATTTTAACTATCTTTGAATTTCTAAACTAAAATGATATTTTGTCAGTACCACCTGCCTTGAATTCACGCATTGATGATGAATAAAATGTTTGGCAAAGATCTTGTTATATTTCTCGCTGAGTACAGTTATATGTTACTTTTTAAAATATCTTAAAACATTGAACTATTCAATAAAAGCATTAAATTTTTTATGTATACCAAATTATATAAGGTAATTTCTTTAGTCACTTAAGTGGCATGACAGTTTCGCATAAACGTCGGTACAGTCTTTTGTCTAAGGTTCTGAATGACCGGGTCACGTGAATCAGTGGGCGGAGCAATCTCTTCTCTGGCGTAATGTCAATTGCATAGTTACCATTGCAACGAGACAAGTCACGTGCTTTGAATTAATATTTCAGTATATTTTACACCAGATAGCTTCTCCGATCTTTACCATGCAAATGTACTCATAGTCAAACTTGCAAATAAAAACCAATATACTGTTCTTTCACAGTTCTGATACCTGTAAAAAATATTTGTAATATTATAATACTGCACGTTTGTAATGTCACTCCCGATGTTTATATAGTTTTATATACACGGCTGCTGTCAATTTTCTAAGAAATTTCACCTTTTTCTAAAAAAAGAAGAAGTTTGTTTTGGAAACTAGCATTATAAATTCGTTATAAATATTCCTGAAAGGTTATACTGTATGACCGTATATAAACGGTTGTTTATAAAATTTATATACATGTATAACCCTAGCCGACAGGCCATATAACCTGTCAAAAATCTTTATAACTGATAATATACACGACTGCTGTCCATTTATGAAGAAATTTCATTTTTCTAAAAGAAGAAGTTTTCTGTATTATATATTTGTTATAAAGATTTTAGTAAGGTTATAGGGCCGTATGTAAATCCCTAGTTAACGACTCGGGTTGAATATGCAAACAACCGTTTTATAGGGCCATATTATACCTGCCAAGAATCTGTATATCTAATAATATAAGAACAACAGATAACCTAACCAAATATAATTTATTTTTCCATTGTAAATTCCACTCATATTCGTCATACATATGCCCAAGGATGAGATAGATTGATTATATACAATTAAACAAAATAAGTGTGTTAATGTTAAAGTTGTAAAGTATAGGAAGTAAAAGTATAAGAGTAAAGGCTCTATAAATATTGAATCAATCTTCACCTTGTAAAATTGTAAAATAATTATTGGTTTAAGACACACCACATTTTTTAAAGACTATCGAACTCTTTTTGCAGAAATTGGTAAAATGTTGTTTTATTTCACCATAGCAACATTTTTATGGAGTTAAGTGCATGGTTAACGGTGGTCAACATTTAGAAATGTTAACACCAGACACACGGATATATGCCTTTAATGACCCGATTTTATTTAGTGATATTGTGCAATAAAAAAAAACAAGTAATAGAAAAAGCATCGTCTGATTTATCTGAGGGGGCGACACGTTTTCAATCAATCTTCCACGCAGTGATCTCCCCGTACTAGCCATAGTGGAGTTTTATATTACAAAATGTCACAAGAAAAGCATTGATGCAAAGCATCAAAGGGCGTCCAAGCAAGAAATGCAGAAAGTGAAGATGAACTAGTAGACATATGATGACAAGATATTCTTATAAACTTTTCAATGGTTAATTGGTTTTTACCAGAATGAACAGACGAAAGACATTGTTCATTATGAACTTTGATTGGCATGCTAGAGATTAGAATATTACTTGTTATTTCTTCATGATCGTGATTATTAATAGCAACGTATATACATGTATACAATCATTTATAATCCATATGTGTAACTCATGATCAACACGACACTTGTGGAATTGTCCCTTATTATGAAATCGCTATTAGCGAAGACCCCCTCTTAAGGTATCTGTTCACACTTAGTAAAAATATGATACTGGTTATATTACCATGTTGATCATGTTGAGCATACTTGTTTATTATACAATAATTGTGATATCTATTTTAATATAAAAATACAGATTTTATGAATATTGGTTTCCTCTCTTTTTTGTGTTTTATGTGCTATTTTAATATTGAGTTTTTTTATGTTTACTACTCTTTTTTTATTAAAATTGTAAAATAAATTTTAAGAATTCAATTGTCATATTGACCGACGATTAAAAGTCAAAACTTTAACTGGAAAAAGTCAGTAAATTATGGTTAATCTTTCAAGAATATAATATTCTTTATTCTTAAACCAATGTACATGTACATTGGTAATTTTTCTTTACCATTTTCCTAAATTATCAATCGATTGAATAATTCATAAAATCTAATTGTAACTTTGAATAATTCCTCGGCATCTTTACTAAAAACACGAGTAAACAAATTAAATAAAATGATTCAAAGTTGATAGTGTCATAAAATTGTACCTTTTTTCTCAATTATTGTACATATTTATTGTTTTTTAAATCTCATATAGATAAAATAAACATGCTATTGTTGTTGTTGGTGGGTTTTTTTTTTTCGAATTTGTATGTTATTGTATAATAATAATCAATAAATTTGAGAGTTGATCTATGTTTATTAATTATTTGTAACCAGACTAAGTGACAAACATTTCATTTTGGAAAAAAGCTTATTTATCTGTAAAATATTTGTTCATTAAACATCTACTCCAAAACCGGGAGAGACGGGGGCAATAAACTGGTGTGATACTATTCGCGGTCACTACTAAATCCCGGTCAAAATAGACCGGGAGAGACCGGAAATTACCGATAGGAGTACATCCCTCTATAAATAGATTTTCGGAATGTTTAGGTCATCAACTCATTATTGTATTTTAAAATACCATAATAACACACTATGTACTAAAAATGATAAATAAAAAAAAAGAAGAGACGGAAAAGGTTATTTCATTTGAAAATGTTTGCATTGCGAAATTATCCAGTACATATCGCGACTTTATAATAATCAAGCACCCTCATACCAATCGGAATGATCGGCTTTTATTATGACCGACTAAAAGGCTCGAGATATTGATGTCGCCCTTTCTCATTCCATAAGACGCCCCAATTATTAGCATGTAATTCTCAAATTGGGTTAACAGGTATTATAAATTGTTCAGATGAAAAAATAACGTAAAAATCTACTTATTAAGATTTTCTCGTAATGTTTTTATTTCAATGGTCGTTTTGCCAAGAGTTGACTGTACAATTCAAACTGACTGACAATTGAACAAGTTTATTTGAACACTCATATTCCACTTAAAAAATAAACGCATTATAAATTAACTGAATTAGATCGTTGACTATATTGTTCGGAGTACAGCGATGACCTTCACATGAAATAGTATCCGCCAACGACTGCCTGCCTGTGGTGGATTGTATATCAGATATAACCAAAATGGTCGTGTTTGAATTGTCGTTAAATGTTTTACCTAAAGGGTTATTTACTCATTAAGTGAAAAAGAATTTTTTTTCAAAACATTTTAATTATACCGTACTATTTGATTGTGAGTGCACTCGAAAGCAGGACATTAAAAGGGTAAGAAATTTTACAGCCTTTGTTATATTTGTATGTTTATTTAATGTCGTGAATATTAGATAAGTCTTTTTCAGGAATTAGCTTTGATTAAAGTTTTATCTCTCTTGACTCCTGTATAGCAGAAACCCGACTTGGTATATGTTAATGATAATTTCTTGGTAATGTCACCATTACCATGTTTAAATGTTGAATTCTGCTTAAGCTGGTGCTAGGGGGCTTGGATTACCACTGCCGTCCATGAACAGACTCAATTAAACCGAGACTGTAACATTTTCAATGTTGACGTTTTGGGCGTTCTTTAGTGTTTTTTTTCTCTTTTGGTATGTTGACCTTTGTGTGATACGAAGGTATCGAACAAACACGTTACCCTTACACGTAGGTTTAAGGCGCGTAGCCAGGTCATAAACCAGTACTCTCCGGCCTAGACTCCTCTACGTCTAAAAAATGAATATAATCATTACAAACACACAAAAAATCATTAAAATATCACAGATTAAAAGAATTAAATTGTCGTCTGTAAAAACAGACTACAAGTTGTATATATAAGATAACTATGGACCAGGAAGTTCGATTGTTGTTGTTTTTTTCTGTTCCGTGATATTGTATTGATTTTTATAATGTTTTAAATGATTTAAATTTATTCATAGAAATATCATTATAGGGTCACATGTAGTCTTGTAGAGGGGTCCGGGTAGCCCTGGTTACAATGTACAGGTTAAATATATATATATTGACATTTTATATATGCATCTCGCAATTATATGTTGTTTTATACATTTAAGGAAATATGATATTTTCCTCCTTTAGGTAAGACAGGTCGATACTTGATATCATACGAAAATCTTCACTTAATGTCGCTTAGTAACTTTTCGGTCCTTTCCGTCAATCTTCCGATTATTATGAATAACCACAGTCGCAACTACTCGGCCCTTTCCGTCAGTCTTCGGATAAGTTATTATGGGTAATAGCCGAGGCAGTTCCGAATGGAATAACCATCGATGTAATCCGATTGGGGCGTTTGTTACATGATGATGCAGGAAAAAAGTGCAAAAAAATTCTTCGTTCCGCTGGTTCTTTTAATATTTTCTTAATTATAAGCACCTCGGTTAAAAGTGACACTCAAATTGAATAATATATGAGAAATTATTTTAGGATAAGCTACTAACTGGCAGAACTCTGGAGTCTGGATATGTTGTTATACCGTTTCACTATTGAACTAAGCGCTCCACCAATGCTCCACCACCGGTAATAATAATGTTAAAAATAACTTTAAGTAAATGGTCGCTAATTAATGTACATGTATAATTTTATGGTCATCCTAAAGTGGTCATCCTAAGCGACCCGGAATACGTTGACGATTTCTGGGTTTGCGTAAATTATACCATAATCACGTGACCTTTCTTATGCCTTAACCTCACGAGACGAAGTCGAGTGAGGTTGCATAAGAAAGGTCACGTGATTATGGTATAATTTACGCAAGCCTGCGTAAATTATACCATAATCACGTGACCTTTCTTATGCCTTAACCTCACGAGACGAAGTCGAGTGAGGTTGCATAAGAAAGGTCACGTGATTATGGTATAATTTACGCAAGCCCAGAAATCGTCAACGCACCAATGGTGTATCTGTTTTAACCTATAGCTCCGCCCAGAAACACTTTCTCCTTCGATCTTCAAAACTGAAAATTATACCATAGTCTGGGTATGGTATAATTTACGGTTATTGGAAATTATACTTGGAAGAATTTTACATAAGAAGCGCTGAAGAGCTATAGGTTAATAATTATACAGACCATATATAAATATACAATCAGATAAATTTATTGTATAGTTTTGTCACTATTGATTTTATCACCCAGTAGATTCAATCTAGACCTTTTATGACCCATTGCAATCTTTAATTTTGCTCTTAATATTTACTGAAAATTACTATATGTTTACTTAATTAACTCGTGCAAATAGAGCCTTTACACGCAATAGTAATGATTTTTCTATAGATACGCTACTGAAGTATATTTTAAACAGGTTTGTAGATTGTATTTCATTTTCCTTTGTCGTAAAACTGTGTAGTTTTAATTAAAATCTAATGAGCAATCTACGCGGAAGCATGTTCATGATCACGTGCACGCGCTCATTGTTCTATATCTTTATCTACGTGCGTCTTATGTTTTCTTTTCACCATTGCACTAACTTGTCACGTTATTTCAATATTTTTACTTGCTTTTCATTAGCATATAATAATCAATATTATTTCATTATTATTATCATTGTTGTTGTTGTTCTTGTTGTTGATTCTGCTGCTGTTGTTGTTGTTATTGTTAATGTAGTCGGTTGTCGTTGGTTGTTGTTTTTTTACTGTTGCTTTGGGCTTATGGGTGGGGATCGGAAATGATATAAGCTACATCACATCTAAATCATACTTTAATATACAAAAAAAACTTAAAACTTTGCGAAATCAAAATGTTTATTAACATAATTATGCAAACTAATGTATCCCAGTCTGTTACATCTTTGTAGCCTGGTAGTTGGTTTCCATATGTAGCCTTATTCAGGAAATTATCACAGGGAATTGCTTGAACAGGTGGTCGTTTAATAGGACTATTTTTTTGTAAACTTGTATTATTAGGACAGAAAAAAAAGAATATAAGTAGTAAATATACCATTTACAAAAACTCGTCCTCGACCAATATGGTGAACTGGATAAATATTGTTTTCCTATAACAGAAGTGATTGTATCCGATGTAACTCGAAACTATTTCTAAAATCTATCTTTTTTTTCTTTTTCTTTTTTTACAGTGATGAATTATACTTCTGTTCTTTCAACGTTATCCGATATCTTCAAAACGGCAATGAATAGAAAAGTCGGATGATTAATTATATTATGTATAGTACTGATTTTTTTTATCCTGAAAAAAATCTTAAGTTACGGTGGGTGACTTACAAATAGTTTATTTTCCTATAGATTGTACTTCAAATACTGAGTACTTCACTGAAAACCTAAACGAAAACCTAAACTTTTTTTACGTGTAGTAAACGTAAATTACTTGAAAACAACGCAAAATGAACATCGGTCATATGCGCATTCAAATAAGACAGTATCAACGCTGACAAGATAGTAGTTGTGCTAATAAGATAGTAGCAGTACTAATAAGATAGTGGCAGTGCTAATAAGATAGTGGAAGTGCTAATAAGATAGTAGCAGTGCTAATAAGATAGTGGCAGTGCTAATAAGATAGTGGCAGTGCTAATGGGATAGTGGCAGGGCTAAAAAGATAGAGGCAGTGCTAATAAGATAGTGGCAGTGCTAATAAGATAGTGGCAGTGGTAATAAGATAGTGACAGTGCTAATAAGTTAGTGGCAGTGCTTATAAGGTAGTGGCAGTGCTTATAAGATAGTGGCAGTGCTAATAAGGTAGTGGCAGTGCTAATAAGATAGTGAGTGCTAATAAGATAGTGACAGTGCTAATAAGATAGTGGCAATGCTAATAAGATAGAGGCAGTGCTAATAAGATAGTGGCAATGCTAATAAGATAGAGGCAGTGCTAATAAGATAATGGCAGTGCTAATAAGATAGTGGCAGTGCTAATAAGATAGTGGCAATGCCAATAAGGTAGTGTCAGTGCTAATAAGATAGTGGCAGTACTAATAAGATAGTGGCAGTGCTAATAAGATAGAGGCAGTGCTAATAAGATAGTGGCAGTGCTAATAAGATAGTGGCAGTGGTAATAAGATAGTGACAGTGCTAATAAGTTAGTGGCAGTGCTTATAAGGTAGTGGCAGTGCTTATAAGATAGTGGCAGTGCTAATAAGGTAGTGGCAGTGCTAATAAGATAGTGAGTGCTAATAAGATAGTGACAGTGCTAATAAGATAGTGGCAATGCTAATAAGATAGAGGCAGTGCTAATAAGATAATGGCGGTGCTAATAAGATAGTGGCAGTGCTAATAAGATAGTGGCAATGCTAATAAGGTAGTGGCAGTGCTAATAAGATAGTGGCAGTACTAATAAGATAGTGGCAGTGCTAATAAGATAGAGGCAGTGCTAATAAGATAGTGGCAGTGCTAATAAGATAGTGGCAGTGGTAATAAGATAGTGACAGTGCTAATAAGTTAGTGGCAGTGCTTATAAGGTAGTGGCAGTGCTTATAAGATAGTGGCAGTGCTAATAAGGTAGTGGCAGTGCTAATAAGATAGTGAGTGCTAATAAGATAGTGGCAGTGCTTATAAGGTAGTGGCAATGCAAATAAGATATATGAAGTGCTTTTACGATAGTTGAAGTGACATGGGCAAGTGTCATGAAAAGTGTCATAACTATTGCAAATTGTATATTTATATGACAGATCGAGTACACTTAGTTAATGTACCTTTACATTGTGTTTGATTTACTTACAACTGTCCAATATTAACTGTGTATATATAATGCTGTTTTCTTCATCCCAAGTTTCATTTTTTTAAAACTTGATGTTTATATAAAAAAAATATTTCAATTCCGAATATCTTTTAAATTTTGAAATGGGTTATAGTTTCCTCTGGGAAAATGGAAACAAGTTACATTTAATTTTAACGTTGGAAAATATGACATTACTAAATATAAAGCTGAAAGCATTTTAAATGAAAATTGAATTCTATTCAATAAAAACCAAATATAATAATATAATGTTATATTGATTCCGCACTATGTACATAGCCTAGCTAAACTATTTAGTTTCACTTTGCTATATAAAATCAGTCAAGCTGAACATGTTGAAACGATTTTTTTATTGAAAGATTCTTCTGGTGATTGCTTGAATACAAAAAAAGTCAAAAGTGTGGAGAAACATAGTTGTGTAAATGCTTTCTATGTAATAATGTAAAGAAGACTGAAGATTTGATAAATAAGTATGAAGTAAAGTTTAAAGTATTTCAATGGTCGAAACATTTTTAATGAAAACATTGCTATTTTTTCTCTGTAACACATTCTGCACAACGTACGTTCACTGTGAAAGCATCCAATTATGATAATTGTAACTAATTATACTACAATTATGATGCAATGTAGTAAATTATACTATTAACTTATCTTTGACGGACTTTATGGTGGAATAATACACGTATATGTGGTAATTTTACTTCTTATATATTGTAGACCTTTTTAAAGTTAAAGTGTCTACTTGTCTTTGTTTTTTTACACTTGTTTTATCTTGTTTTTTGGTTGTTGTTTTTTTTTGTTTGTTTTTTTTTTTAAATTTATTTTCCATTTACATAAAGATATAGCACAAATTTAAATGCATTAACTTTTGTTATCCCTAATGACAGGTGTTGAATTTATCCATGTAACCAGCTCTGAAGACCTTGTTAGGCGGGGAGTTTGACTGGGGCGGTACATCTGTCAAACGATAACGCAGGTGTCCTAAGGTGGGCTCAGCGAGGACGGAAACCTCGCGTAGAGCAAAAGGGCAAATGCCCACTTGATTTTGACACACATCATTCTGTGTTGTCTGATCATGGTCTGCACTGTTCACAAATAAGTCAATATTTTGATCTTTTTCTCTAACATTGACGGTTTTCTTCCACATAAAAATCTGTCATATTAAAACGTTATATCAGAATTACATTCGCCTAGTTTCTCCATCACAATGTGTCAGTTGGAATTCTACAGCTTAACTTTGTGCTGTTTCATTTATATAAATTAAAAAAAAATATTTTCCTTTTCTATTTGCAGACTCAACTTTAGAAATGAAAATGATACAACAAATACCCCTCCGGAAAATTAAAGTCGTGATACCCGTCTGCGCGTTATTATTCATATTATTTGCTGTTTGGCCAACGACAAGTCCACCACGTGATGTTTCCGCGGGAGATGTTGGTAGACACGTTTTTTATAAAAACGTATCCCGACGAAAAGAATCTTTTAGAGAGGAGGAACATAATTTCAAAACAAAAACCTCTAAATCGATAGATCATAACAAACATATGTGCAATAAAGTAGTGCCATTTAAAGACATTTCCGGCGGAAGGATATCTACGTATGATTTACCCAAAGAAACAGACTATAGTCTTGGAGCAGACGGCCTCTACAAGCTTCCGGAAGAATTCCACCAATCAAAAGGAACGGACGCCGAGATTCGTGTCACTCTGGTTCCCTTTTCCCACACTGACCCCGGATATGGTCAAACTGTGGAAGGTTACTATAGTGGATCGACTAAAAGTGAGCTTTTAGAACTTTTGTCCCAACCCTTTTGTTATGTTTTTTTACATTGTGAAATTGAATATTGTGTGTTGATATTAGATCTATGAAAATAACAAAGGGAACATTTTTAGCTCTGAATTTTGATCTTGATCTTTCACAATCTTGGTGTACACGGAATATGACATTCTGTTCACGTATTTCATTACATGTATCTATACAGCGTGTTCAAATTTCAGGGTACTGTAACGTTATACATATTCTCATATCGTTACAATGTATTTAAAATTCAGGATGTTTTATATTGTATTTTCTTGTAATGAAAATTAAACCCGTCTCATATATACATAATCTCTACTATACTATAGCGTCTGAACAGAAAGTACAACTGTTTTCAGTATCAAGTTCAATATTTGGCGGAGTGCAGTCGGACTAGTAATCTCAAGATAGTAATCTCAGGATTGCTGACCGCGTGGGCTCAAACCCTGTCAGGGGCAAGCCGTTGTTTCCTTGAGCACGAAACTTTACATTCATTGCTCGGTACTGTTTAGTTCTAGGAGAGGATTCGTGAGTGTTGCAATAAGCTGAATGCTTCCAACACAATCGAACTAAAATAAATTTGTATAAACTATAAACTATGTTCAGGATGGCTATACCGCTTTATATCTACCATATCTATGATATTTAATGGTTTATTTACCATCTGTTTCAGGTGTACTAGACAACATGGTAGAATATCTTAGCAATAATAGAAATATGACGTTCCAATGGGTAGAAACGGTGTTCCTTGAAAGATGGTTCCGTGACATAACTGAAGAAACTAAGCAGAAGGTATCTTACTAAACATTGCAGCAATTACAAATAATCCCTTCCCCTCTTCTGATGACGTTAAATCTATGACTGATGATTTATTTTTCGTCACTGTTAAAGCTGCATGCCTCCAGATGAACCAAAATATTACCAAAATATTTCAAGAAAATCAAACTTGAGAAAAAAAGTACTGAGATTTTTAGAAAAGTAAAAAGATTCAAAATAGAAGTAATTATTTCCATATGTTGTGTGCGATTTAAGACCGATTTTGCAGTATTTTTCATCATTGTGTTACTAACGCAGTAAGGGCTATTATTGTCTATTTTGACCTCTTATTGGTAGTTAATATAGGTTGTAAGTGCTGTTTGTAATGTGAACAATTATTTTCTTAGTTCAAATCACAATTTTATTAAATTTTATTACACTTTCAAAATTCTCACGGAAATTAGCATGAATCAGGAGGCGTCACTACATGTACATGTACTAGTATTTGAAAATGAAATTAAATGATTTATTTAATTGTTTTTGTTAATCATTGTTTTGCTTTAACTATATATTAGGTACGTCAACTCGTAGCCAGAGGACAGCTCGAGATCGTGCTCGGAGGGTGGGTCATGCCTGACGAGGCAATAACACACTATGCACCGGTGGTTGACCAGCTGATTGAAGGTCATCAGTGGCTGATGGAAAATCTTGGCGCCATACCAGTTAACGCATGGATAAATGATCCATTTGGTTATTCCAGTACAATGCCATACTTGTGGAAAAGTAGTGGAATACAGAACATGGTGATTCTCCGTATTCACCAGGCAATCAAGCACACATTAATGCGCAAAAAGAGCCTCGATTTCATGTGGCGGCCATATTGGAATTCCAAGAATGAAAACGATATTTTGTGTAATCTAATGCCATACACTGAGTACTGGAATAGTAATGTGTGTGGTCCAGATAGAAATGTTTGTAAAAAGTTTAATTTTCTTCATTTGAATACACATAGACAGGATGGCGCAGTTCCTGTCACGGATGCAAATATTGAAAGTCTGGCCACTGAATTGTATAACAATTACAAATTTACAGCATCATTTTACAAATATAATCACTTAATCATTTTCCTTGGAGAAGACAACTCCTACGACAGAATACAAAGCTGGTCTGATACTCATGAAAACTACGGGAAACTTATGGCATACATTAATAACAAAGCTGAGTGGAAAATGAAACTGAAATTTGGTACGATTAAAGATTATTTTGAAAACATTCGTAAGGAAGAAAAACAAGCTATACCTTTGTCAGCTTTTCCAGTTATAAGTGGTGATTTCTTTCCATACTCTGAAAAAGAAAATGATTACTGGACCGGCTATTTCACAACACGCCCGTGGATTAAGCGTTTAACAAGGGAGATAGAGCCACTGATTCGTGCAGGAGATAAGTACAGTGTTATATTATATAACATGTGTATTGTCTCGAAGAGATGTACTGATATCAAACTTGCCTACAGTGCTATCCTCAATGAGCTCAGAACAGCCAGGAGAGAGATTGGGATATTTCAACACCACGATGGTATCACTGGAACTTCATTACCGTATGTAGTAACTGATTATGAATCAAGATTAATGTTAGCTTTTAAAAATGTCCAGAAAGCACTCACCTCTACAGTGGGCCTCATAGTGTCAGATGGAATCGTTAAGGAGCCATTTGCATTAATTGACAATAATGAAAAATCAGGAGCAAAAAGTATTCTCACGCCTAAAGTATATAGATTGAAAAACAAGAAACTTAAACTATACGTAGCAAACCCTTTAGAAAAGGCCCGAAAATGCTCTGTGAGTTTCTACACTGATAAAACAGATTTGTCTGTATCAGGAGCGTTGTCCCATCAAATAGCCGAGTCTATGTCATCAAAGTTTGAAAGGTTTAACTTAGTGACAATATCCCTCGATTTGTCTCCCTTAGAAATCAAGATGGTCGAAATGGAGGCTAAAGACGATGGCACTAATTTGTCACCATACTTTGAAGAGGTCAATAAATCATCTGGAGACACAAGGGAAATAATGACCATTGAAAACAGATTCTTGAAAGTGGAGTTCTTTGGTATTAATGGATCTTTAAAAAGTATAACAGACAATTTTGGTAGGAAGACGGAAATAAATTGTAACTTTTTGAAATATCAACCTGTAAAAAGTGGCGCATACTTGTTTGGACCAGCCGGGCCAGCAAAACGCATAACCGAACTTCCGCGACCAGAAGTGTCCGTGTCTAGTGGACCTGTATATTCCCAGGTAATAGTTTCTTATAAATCCGGTTTTACACAAAAGTGGATATTGTATCACGCAGACGACATTAATGGACAAGCACTCCATTTAAGACAGGAAATTACTCTAGAAATGGAACCGAGGCTCGTTGAGTCGGAAGTCATTCTTCGTTTTAAAACAGACATTGATAATGGAGACGTATTTTTCACAGACCAAAATGGTTTTCAGCTGATGGGAAGAAAAAACAACAAAACTAGACCAATCGAGACTAATTATTACCCAATAACAACAATGGGCATCATTGAAGATCACATAAAGCGATTCACACTTCATTCTGCACAAAGCCATGGAGTTGCTTCCCTTGAAAACGGTTGGTTTGAAGTAATGTTAGACAGGAACATGCGGCATGATGACGGGAAGGGGCTTGGACAAGGTGTGTCTGAACGTGTTGCTACGCTATCTGAATTTATTCTACAGATAGAATATAAAAATGATCCATTACAAACACCGGAAGTTAGATATACGCATGCGTCAGTTTTAAGCACCATTTTAAACGAACAACTCCAAAACAAAGCATTGCTGTTCTCAGTGGAGCAACAGAACGAGAAATTCACTCATGGTCATTATCTAGGTCAAAAGCCGCTCTCCTGTGATATAACTGTAGTAAGTCTTAGAAACCTTGTCACAAACAATTTGGAGTACAATGGCACTAGTATGGTCTTACACCGGAAGCCAGTGAGTTGTGAGTTTCCAACAAATGTTACAGGATGTAGTGTTTCCAATGAACCTGTGTCATTAAAAGAGTTTAAGTTAGGTTTAGACTTAAATGTCCTTGAAAACGATGTAACAGAGACCTCTTTAACTCATATCAATGAAATCAGCAGAACAAAACTTTCTGATGATGTTAGACCTAAAGCGAATGAGATGAGGTCATTTCTTATAAAGCCAGACACGTCATAAAGTAATCATAAAGTTTCTTAAAGTATTAGGATGTTTATATGTGTTTCAAATAAGAATGGCAGCTTCCATTATTGTTTTTTTTAAATATTTGTTTATATGTTTTGTAATAATTATTTTGTTGTTTTTATGTATTTTTATAATTCTAGGAAACAATTTTAACCGTTTTGTATTTTATAATTTAATAATTAAAATAAATGAAGAAAATATAATCTTATTTATCGACGGAAGATGGTACATTTTAAATGACGCTAATGGCGGTGCTCTTAATCATCTCTCTACCCCCACCCCCGTCACACCCCGTCACACCCATCCCTGGTTGGAGATATCCCACCCATCCCCGGTTGGAGATTATACACTTTCCATTATCTCTTAGAAACTGACTCCATATAATCCAAGTTTAAAATTGTCATTATTGTTGCTGTTGTTTTTATAATTATTTTGTTGTTGTTGTTGCTGTTGCTGCTGCTGCTGCAGTTCTCAATTCGTCTCGAGGGATCAACACTTTCCAAGATGTTTTAAAGATGAAATCTTTCGATACACATATTTCTATATATAACACATATTTACACGAATGACTGCAAACCAAATACATGTACTAAGTAATTTAGTAATGAATAATCTTAAGATATATAAAATATCATGACCGTTTTTTTCCTAAATAGCTCTGCGCATGATTACTTTTGCGGAAATAAATCATCACTGGTGAGGTCGACCTGATTCGAGTTTTCCCTGTCAGAAATTAATTTAAGTTGCTCGACTATTTTTCTTTATCGGGTTATCAATTTCTATTGTTTTGAATTTGCTTGACTACTTTTAGTTACGAATAATCATTTTCATATTCTTTAACGAAATCTTTAGGTAGAGAGTATGAAATGCAGACCGTATACTTAATCAATATTTGATGTCAATATTTGTCTTGATCCATATTTGATGGCCAATTGAATACTCGCGAATATCGTATTTCTTTATGGACTACTAAAAAAGGTTATTTTATCGAAAACACACGGGGCCCACACAGTGTTATGGTATATACTGCTTGATGGTGACCTTAAAATGAGATTTTAGTCATAACCTTATAATATGTATATATATAGTCTATATTTATTCTATTTATTTATTATATCTATTTTTCATCGCTGTTACTTACTTTAGGTAAATAGGTGGTCCGTGAATATGGCATTTTATCAGGATCTTCATGATCAATAAGTTAATTCATGTACTAATATAGATAGAAACCAGCCATGCAAAATGATTGTGTATGGGATGCAGAACAACTGGAACTTTGTATTTGTTGTTGATGTTGTTATTGTTTTTATTTGGGTAAAGTGGGGATGAGTTTTATTTCATTCCTTGATTTACCGATAGTGTTTTGTTGTTGGGAATTATTATAATCAAGTCGACTTCACAAAATAGTGATATAACACAAACATGTGTATACTCTGCAAAATGTAAATTTATTCTTCTAAAATCCCAAACACCGAGACGCTGGCCATACATGTCACTGAGCATGCGCAATATGTGTGTATTTTAAATTTCAGTTTTGGTCATGTCAAAACTGGGGCAAAATGCCGGATTTTTTTTAACTTACTTCTAGGTGTATACAAATTGACAATAGTTGCAAATTAAGCTATTAAGCTAAATCATACAAAACACGTCAAAACCACAAAATAAAAAGGCAGGCAAAATTGAATGAAAACAAAACAAATACAACAACACAAAATAATAATTTGTAAATAATAAAAACAAAAGCAAATGTAGTACTTAGTACCTAAATAAAGGATAAAAAATAAAGAAAGAAATAAACAAGAATGACAGAAATTTAATTTGTAATTAGAAGTTTATAACCTTCAAGGAGTAAACAATTCCCCTTGTCAGGGAAAAAAACAACACTTTATAAAGCATACAATTACTGTCAACACAAGGGTAAGATGACTAAAGGAAATAACAAAAGTTCCTTCTCAGTCAATAATCCATATAATCATAGCCCTATCACATGTTGTTGAAGTAATACAATTTAAACTATTATGTGCATGCAAAACAAAAGTATACCAGCTCAAATTAATTACACTTTTTTTAAACAGAGTTATCATAAATAATCATATGGAACAATTCAGCTCTTCTTTACAAAGTGTGAAACCACGAGAGTAAAACAACGTCGCAAACGACGAGTACAGAACACTCTTAATTTAAGTGCAAACCCCCTGTCTTTCACTGCAAAAGCATCACGGATGGGTTTATCAAATTGGAAGAAAAATATCTAAAAGATTTGATAAACACTGTGCATTTTGGCATTTTATTTTAACGCAATGTTTAGAAAACCAAAGTCAATGAAAACCGCGACATTACTGTCGATCACTAAAAGCGCGTGAATATCAAAAGAAGCGACATAGATCTAATATTCAGAAAATGATCGATAACTGATGAAAGTCAAATCTGTTAAAAAACGGACAAATTAAAACAGAAACAAAAATATAAATAACTAAATAAATAAAAGCTGTCTAAAATTAACTAATGCGAGCTTCACGGTAACGCGAGTACCTGCAAAGTGATGGTTTTGCTGGCTCGCCACGGCGAGCCGGTATTACGTTAGGATTTTACTTAGAAACAACCTAAAACTCCGAATCCATCCAAAAATTTAATCGACGCTTGGCTTCCAGCTTTCTACAAAATTTATCTGTCAGGGCTGGAATCCAAAATTATTTAGCCAATCAAATTTAATCTTACATAGCGTCAAAAAACCTTCATTTTTCACGCCATTTTTAAAAAGCAGCAAGTATTGCTTTGAGCGAAAATATATAATGATGATTTAAATGTTTGTTTTCATGAATTCTTTTCAATAAATCATATTTACTTAGCGATTTCACCTGTTTTCTCTGTAGTAAGTTTTCGTTTGGTTAATTAACATAAGTGTACATCTGGTTCTGTGCATTTTTTTCTTTTTCTTTTTTTCCGGTCAATTTATCCTTTCCGGTATTTAGTGTATGTATTTACTAGGATATCCTATTCTCCGGTCCGGTCGCTTCCGGTCTCTCCCGGTCTAATTTGACCGGGATTTACGAGACTTGAGAACTTGTACAAATCAAATGTTAATCATGCCCCATGAATCTAAATTCGCCCACACCCAAGAGAGTTCTTCAGTAATATATTCCTGTATAGGACTTGTGTCTGTCACTCATTCCAATACTAAATAACATATTATTATATACCACATTTCTATAGCACTCTTTTCATAAATAATAAATGTTCAAGAGTGCTTTACATAAATCCGATAAAACATAATCATATATTTATATAAGACATAATGTACAACATTAATTAAGTAAACCTATTAAACAATAATGATAATCTAAAACCAGTAAAGGATGGTAAGAAATACAGACACATTTAGTTTAAAATCAAGGCACAATTAAAATTAACACTGATAATATAGCAAAAGTAGTACATGTATGATGATTTATGAACTAACGTCCATAGAACTTTATGAAATAATGTGTTTTGAGAGCTCTCTTGAAACATGGCAAAGTATTACAGTCTCTAACGTCAGGTGGTAACGCGTTCCATAATTTCGCTGCGGCTGTCTGGAAGCACCTGTCACCATATCGTACTGTCCGAGAATTAGGCACAACTAATGTCATTGAGTTATTCTGGGACCTCAGATTTCTGACTGGGATGTACACGTCTATCATGTCTTTTATATAGGCTGGTGATTGATCGATGAGGGATTTATATGTATAAGTCAAAATTTTATGTTCGACCCGATACTCTACCGGAAGCCAGTGAAGTTCACGTAAAATAGGTGTTATGTGGTCATATTTGAGTGTTTTGGTCACAATTCTAGCTGCTGTATTTTGAACATGTTGTAACTTGGTCATTGACTGCTTAGAGACTCCATATAACAGTGCATTACAGTAGTCAAACCTAGAAGTAACAAGTGAATTTACTAGAGATTTGGTTGCTTTAACAGTAAGATAGGGTCTGATGTGACCGATTTGTCTTAATTGTGCATAACAGTTCCTACAGACATTATTTACATGTTGTTCCATCCTCATGTTCGAGTCAAGAAATGCACCAAGATTGCGCACACTAGATGATTGGCTAATTTTCGAACCGTCGACTGTTACTGTAACATCTGAAACAGGTTGTGCGTTATGTTCAGATGAGAAGATTATCAACTCTGTTTTATCGCCGTTTAGCTTCAGCATGTTGGCATTCATCCAACTTACAATGTCTTCAAGACATCTTTCAATACGGTTTATATTCTCTTGAATTGAAATATTAGTCACTGGTTTGAAGGATAGATAGAGTTGTGAGTCATCTGCGAAGAAATGGTTGTTTAGATCATGTTTACGGCAGATTTCTCCGACAGGTTTCGTATACATCACATAGCTCTTGGGTCCCAACTTAACTTCGTATAAAGAGACATCTTTATGAATTATACCTATCTAACATTTTTTTGGTCAAGGTCAACAGGCCAAATAGTAAATGTGCATATACATAGGGACTTCATTTTATCTGTTTACATGCATCTTCATATATACTCATATTCCTCTTTGTTAAACTGAGATCTCGAGAACTGACTTCGATAACTTTATATGTATATGTCACTTTTATTTTGATGTTCGCTGAAGTCTCTTCAGCTAACAGAACTGTCATTTTTACATTTAAACACACCCCTGGAAAAAAATTACGAAGCGAGTCGCTACTAGCTTTTTTAAAAGCTAACCTTGTGAAAACTTTCGTCCGAAGTACTGAATTGACACATCGCAACTTTTCGAATTTAAAAATAACCATAAAAACTGAGGAATTCTGACTGAAAACGGATATGTAGACTGGTCACCCGCGCACTTCTACGGGAACCATAATTTGACAGCGAACCAGAATAAACGGAAACAGTGTATAAAATACCGAATGACAATTTTAAAACGGAAAAATGAACTATAATGTTATATTATTTCAGGTCAGACACCCACATTGATTCCATAGACTTACAATATAAGAAATGGTCCCTAATCCTACCTTAAAATTGAGTTTACATGCTTAAGAGGTGATTTTTCTAGCAGAATGAAATGCCTGACACATAAAAATGTTCCTGTTATATAGGGGTAGCCAACCAATTTTTTTGCAAAATGACTTCAAAGAGGATTACCCCCCCCCCCTCCCCCCCATTTCATTGACATTTTTTTGCTGATCACAGGACTGACATACACTTTCTATAAATGCAAATATCCAAGTCAAAATTATCATAGAGACTCATGAAATATTTCTTTTTCTTCAGAAAACAATGTAGTGTTACTTTCAAAGTTAGTTTTTGTACTTAAAAATACCCCATCTTAATCCAATCACCTCATGTATAAATTGAATCATACGGTTTTCCCTGGACTTTTTTTCAGCCAATCGCTGGCCATGTTACAATGCGATACCCTGGCCTTCACGGTAAAAGTAAACGAGCTCGCTTTGAGGCTTTGCCTTTTTCATATTATCTGAGGCAAAAAGTTATTCTTTCAAACAATCGATATTTAAAAGCTTTTTGTAGATATAAATAAAAAATCTATCATGTAATAATATTTTTGTGTCATAGATGGAGATTAAAACATCATAATGATTATTTTTGAAAATAAATATTGTTCATTTTTGATCATACTGTATAAAGCTACACGTACATCTACAAACTAGCAAATATAATATAAAATTCAACTTAAACGCATTATTTAATAGCGAGCTCGCAAAGCGAGCTTTACGGTAACGCGAGTACCTGCGAAGTGATGGTTTTGAAAACTTTCGTCCGAAGTACCGAATTGGACACATCGCAACTTTTCGAATTACGAGATAACGATAAAAGCTGATGTACTCTGATTGAAAATGGAAGCGTAGACAGGTGTCCTGAATACTTATAAAGGAACCATATTAGAAAGGGGGAACCAGAATAAACGCAAGCAGTGTATAAAATACCGAATGACAATTTTAAAACGGAAAATTTAAAATAAAAATGAACGATTATTTTAACTATATTACGGTAAAAGAAAATCGAGCTCGGTTAGAGGCTTTGCCTTTTTCATATTATTTCTATGGCCACTTTTACAAATTTTTGTCAGAAAAAAAAGTTACTTTCATATTTTAGTCATCCACATCATACTTTGCGCAAATTCTTGAAGGAAAATATTTAGTGGTGTTTGGACTTTATTTTGAAATCCTATTACTACGAAGGTTTTATGAAAGCACCGCTGGAATATCACGTGATCAAAAAATGGTAGCAAACCAAGATTGGGAAAAATGTCATGTTAAACTAGCATTTCTGCCTCAAGGACAACATAGCAAACTTTAATGGTCATATATTTTGGAAATTTAGGTATTCTACGCTCTACTTACTTACCATATAATCCTTATGATGGCACAATGAATGCAATTCAGGACACTAAATTACCGTTTGATTTGCAGTTTTTGGTAATTTTCTTCGGCGTGTTTTGCCGTTTGTTTACTTTGGTCGTTTACTTAGGTGTCCCAGACGAATTTACCGCAAGATAATATGAAAAAGGCAAAGCCTCGAAGCGAGCTCGATTTTCTTTTACCGTAAGATAGTTTAAAATAATCGTTAATCAGATAATTTTTAATTTACATTTTCCGTTTTAAAATTGTCATTCGGAAGATAATTTTTAATTTACATTTTCCGTTTTAAAATTGTCATTCGGTATTTTATACACTGCTTCCATTTATTCTGGTTCCTTCTTTCTATTATGGTTCTATATAAGTGCGCAGGACACCAGTCTACGCTTCAGTTTTCAATCGGAGTACATCGGCTTTTATCCTTATCTTGTAATTCGAAAAGTTGCGATGTGTCCAATTCGGTACTTCTGACGAAAGTTTTCAAAACCATCACTTTGCAGGTACTCGCGTTACCGTAAAGCTCGCTAATATGAAAAAGGCAAAGCCTCAAAGCGAGCTCGATGTACTTTTAACGTTAAATAGTATGAAATAATCGCTCATTTTTATTTCAAATGCAGTGACGAGTGCGCGTGACGTCACACGTACTGTGTTAAATATGGCTTCGCCCCTGTTTTTAAATGAATAACGAGTTTTGAAAACGTTGATAAAACTTTGTTTTTTTATTTTATTGCACTCTATAATTTTTCAAGCCAAATAAAGATTATTAAAAGTGAAATAAATGTAAAACTTAAAACGTTTGCGACATTAAAATAGCGTACTTGATTTGATTGTTTTGCGCGTGCTGTTTGGCGCTGTACAGCGTTAACGACTGAATAAAAGATAGTGGTGTTCGGATTCATTTTCTTAGTTAGACCATTTTCTTTCATTCATTCTAGATAGTTTTCACAACAAAATTCGACAAAAAATTGTTTTTATTTATCAGATTTTTCAACCAAAATGGCGCCTTCAATTTTCATTATACATTTTCCGTTTTAAAACTGTCATCCGATATTTTATACACAGCTTCCGTTATTCTGGTTCCCTGTCCAATTATGGTTCCCATAGACGTTCGCAGGTGACCAGTCTACACATCCGTTTTCAGTCAGAATTCCTCAGTTTTTATCGTTATCTGTAAATTCGAAAAGTTGCGATGTGTCCAATTCGGTACTTCGGACGAAAGTTTTCAAAACCATCACTTAGCAGGTACTCGCGTTACCGTAAAGCTCGCTTTGCGAGCAGGCCCTTCAGGCCAGCTCGTCGAGCTCGCTATCAACATAAACGAGTAAAAGAAACTGAACAAAGCCTAGCTCTGTTGTTCTTCAAATTTACAAATTTTCCCATAACTTGTCTTGCGTTTACAATGATGTTATTGAACTTTATCATTCAGGGTGTTCACTGGCCATGAAATCCTGAGGGTCATTTAGACTAAGTTTTACCGACTACAAGGTTAAATCCCCATGATTTTAACAAAATTTGACCCTCCAGTTAAAATTCTGAGGGTCAAATCAGGCCTCTTGGAAATTTGAAGGGTCAAAGAGTCATTTCAAGGGTCTAACGGACACCCTGGCATTACAAAATTATTCTTCATTATTAGATGCAAATTGATGACAGAATTTTATTGACATAACCAGGTACTTCCTTGGACTCAAAATTCCTTCTAGAAAATAGGGATGAGTTTTGAAATTTAGGACGAGTCATCAAATGAAGCTATACCATTTGGATTTTTTTTCAGTTTCATTTCACGAAATAAGTAACAAGTCAGCATTCATATCTAACAGTAAGGCCAAGGGTCTTTCACAGCTTTAACATCCGATATTTTAATCCACATAAACAAAAGGGCTATGTTTAGCAATGTCAGTTACCAAATGTTGCTATGGCCACACTTCAGGGCATCACCGTTTGGCTGTGCTTATCACATGAGATTACACAACTAAATCTGACTCCAGGAAGTTTTAGCGAGTATTGAATTAAATTATACATGTTGGACTTTTTCATTGAGATTTTTGGGTGACTGGACTGTAGCTTTTTTGATCAAATAGGATGGAGTGAAAATATTTTCGGCAAAGGTTTTGCTTGACATTGCCCTAAACACAGTCCCTGCATAACCCCATTATTATTCTATAACTTTTGTTTTCCGGCTTTTCTATGTAAAATATTCTTAAAATCATTGTATTTGCTCAAAGTGTTGGTAGACCACTGTATTCCTAAATTCCTACTTATAAGACCTATCCGTAACCTTTTCATGTTTATCTTCATATGAGATTTTACATTTTTCATTTTCCATGTTACTTTAGGTCTTAACAGATGATAGCAAACAAATTGACATTAGACAATGTCTATATATAGATCTATTCTAGTGCATTTTAATGATTTATCCGATAATGATTCCAAAGGAGTAAAATTTCCAATAAAAGATTAATACAGAATGAACATGCTATGCAGTAAACATTTACTTAAATAATATTTGTCTCAATGTTGGTTTATGTGTCACCAAATTGTGACCAATGCCACTGCTATACTAGAGACTGTTTCCAATTCAGGGAAAGGGGTTTATTTCCTGAAATGCAGGGCTCTCAGTAGGGTCAGAATTTCACGAGTCAAAGACTCTTTGGCCAAAATTTTCATGAGTCAAATCATTTTTTTCAAGTGTCATTTGACTACATGAATCATTTTTATGTTACAAAAATGACTGTATTGGAGTTCATTTTTGGAGATTCCAAAGTCTAAATTGACAGAAAAAATCCATAATTATAAATGTCTATACCTCCCCACCCCCTCCTCCACCTAAAAAAACCCAAATAAAACAAAAAAATGAATTGCTGTGAAAGAATAAAATAAGCAGCAGCTTTTCTGATTAAATATATAAAATATAAAAAAAATATTTTTACTGCAGGTATGCTATATGTATCATATTAATTTTAAATACCAAAATGTACCTTGGAATATTTAATAGAAAAAGAAATAACAAATGCACAGGTACTCCAAGTTAATCAAAGACGTATATCAATAATTGACACCTCAAGTATGTAATTCTTATCAGTTGTGTAGAGCTATTTTTAGCACTGTCAAATTGCAGCCACTGAATTGTCGCGCTTCAGTGCACAGGGTATAAACAATTGCCGTGTGTAAAACATTTTATACACGGCTTATACTGCCTGTTGACATTTTTAATGAGTGAGATTTTAACACATGTAGGATTTGATAGGCAATTAGGGGTGGATTAAAGGTAATTATTATTGCATAGCTGAAAATCCCATGTGGGAAATTGACTCTTGAGTAGATTTTATCACGTGTCAAATTTGTGCATTTCCCGATTTTCACGAGTCAAAACCCGGATCCCCGTGTCAATCGAGAGCCCTGCTGAAATGTTTTTCCAAATACAAATGAAAATCTTTCTGTTTCATCTCTTTGTTTTGCCCCTGTCAATTGCTACTCCAGTCCCAGTTGAATAAAGGGGGATTTTACTTTTTAGCTCGACTATTCGATAAGAATAAGTAGAGCTATTGTAGTCACCTGAGGGTCGGCATCGGTGTCGGCACAACCACTTATGTTAAAGTTTTTGTAATACCTCAAATATTTTCAAAGTCCATTGACATATGGCTTTGAAACTTTGCACACTCATTCACCATCATGACCCCAACATGTAGACTGGAAGAGGTAACTCTATCAAGCATTTTGACAGAATAATGCCCCTTTTTATGCCACCGCAGCATCTGCGATGCGGTGGCATATAGCGATTCATCTGTGTGTTTGTTTGTGTGTGTGTGTGTGTGTGTTATATAGATTATATAGTGAACTTAAAAAATCTTCTTGTGAAAAACCACTAGTCCAATTTAAACCAAACTTGGCAGGATTGATCTTGGGTGAAGGGCTTCCAAAGTTGTTCAAAGAATTTCATTCCATGCAGAAATCTGGTTGCCATGGCAACCGAAAGGAATTATAAGAATAAATTTAAAAAATCTTCTTGTAAAGACCCAAAAGGCCTAGAGCTTAGATATTTTGCATAAGGCTTTGTCTGGTAGACCTCTACCAATATTGTTCAAATTATAGCCCTGGGGTCAAAATCGGCCCCGCCCAGGGGTCATTAATTTTTAACTATATGTACATATAGTAAAAACTAAAATACCTTCTTGTAAAAGACCCAAAAGGCGTAGAGCTTAGATATTTTGCATAAGGCATTGTCTGGTAGACCTCTACCCAGATTGTTCAAATAATAGCCCTGGGGTCAAAATGGGCCCCGCCCCGGGGGTCCATTGATTTTCACTGTATGTACATATAGTAAAAACTTAAAATACCTTCTTGTAAAGACCCAAAAGGGCTAGAGCTTAGATATTTTGCATAAGGCATTGTCTGGTAGACCCTTACCATGATTGTTCAAATTATAGCCCTGGGGTCAAAATCGGCCCCGCCCCAGGGGTCATTGATTTTCACTATATGTACATATAGTTAAAACTTAAAATACCTTCTTATAAGGACCCAAAAGGCCTAGAGCTTAGATATTTTGCATAAGGCATTGTCTGGTAGACCTCTACCAGATTGTTCAAATTATAGCCCTGGGGTCAAAATCGACCCGCCCCGGGGGTCATTGGTTATCCTTATATGTATATAGTAAAAACTTACAGTAAAAACTTTAAAAAAATCTTCTAGTAATTGACAAATGCTAGAGGAAAGATATTTTGCATGAAACATTGTGTAGTGAAGCTCTAGCAAGATTGTTCAAATTATAGCCCTGGGGTCAAAATTGGCCCCACCCCTAGGGGTCATTGATTTTCACTATGAACATAGAGTAAAAAAATTAAAAAAAATCTTCTTATCTGAAGGTACAAGGCTTAAAGCTTTGATATTTGGTATATAATATTCATCTTTGGGTCCTCTACTAAAGTTGTTTTAATTATGCCCCTAGTGTTGAAATTGCCCTGCCCCAGAGGCGCTAGATTTCTTTTATATGTATAAAGTAAAAACTTGAAAAATTCTTCTTCTCTGAATTGACAAAGGCTAGAGTTTAAATATATGGCATGAGACTTTGCGAAGTGAACCTCTACCAAGATTGTTCAAATTTTAGCCCTGGGGTCAAAATTGGTTCTGCCCCGGGGGTCATTGATTTACACTATGTATATCTAGTTGTTTGGTGGACCTGTATCAAGATTGTTTTTGGATTAAACCCTTGGGTCAAAATTTTGCCTTGACCAATGGGACAGTGACCTACTTTCTTGTCCTTTGATGTACAGCAATGAAATTTTGACCATGTGCACAGTTTTAGTTGTAAAATTGAACTTTGATATCAGGTGACCTAGATTTTGATAATGTGACCTACTTTCTTGTGCTTTGATCTACAGCTATGAAATTTGAACCATGTGCACAGATTAAAATGTAAAGTGGACTTTGATATCAGCTTACCTAGATTTTGACAAAGTGTTCTTACTGTGTTGTCCTTTGATGTAGTCATGAAAATTTAGTCTTGCATGAAATATGACCTTCACCACAAATTCACTAGACTCAAGTGCATTGATATATTCCTGCTCTGATCTTTTATTTGATTAACAATAGATTTAATCACTAATCTGATAATAAGAATTAGATAGGTCAGGGATCTATGCATTATGACAATCTTCAATTGTATAGAAACAAAAAAAAATCTGTTCCTACACTACTATTTAGTGTTGTATTAATGCGGTGGCATAGCATTTTTCTCAAATGCAATCTTGTTCGACTTAGAATTTACATTAAAGTTTTTGTAATACCTCAAATATTATCAAAATTCATTGACATAAGGCTTTGAAACATGTCGAAATTTTATACTCTTCTTTGAGAGCATAATAGGACTCTCTCCAAGGCCTATAACTGTAATATGGATTTAAAGAAAAATTTTGCCTTTTTCTTTACTTAGAAAATTTTACCTTTTAATCAAGGCTTTTTAGCTCACCTGAGCTTGCTCAGGGTGAGCTTTTAGGATCGGTGAATGTCCGTCGTCCGTCGTCCGTCCGGCCGTCCACAATTGCTTGTGAACACTCTAGCGGTCGCATTTTTGCCTCAATCATCATCAAACTTGGTCAGGATGCTTATCTAGTTGAAAGCTCGGATGAGTTCGAACATGGGTCATCTCGGATGAAAAACTAGGTCACAAGAGCTAAAAATAGAAAAACCTTGTGAACACTCTAGAGGTCACATTTTTGACCCAATCATCATCAAACTTGGTCAGGATGTTTGTCTAGGTGATAGCTCGGATGAGTTCGAACATGGGTCATCTCGGATGAAAAAGTAGGTCACAGGAGCTATAAATAGAAAAACCTTGTGAACTCTCTAGTGGTCACATTTTTGAACCAATCATCATCAAACTTGGTCAGAATGCTTGTCTAGTCAATTGCTTGGATGAGTTCGAACATGGGTCATCTCTGATGAAAAAACTAGGTCACAGGAGCTAAAAATAGAAAAACCTTGTGAACACTCTAGTGGTCACATTTTTGACCCAATCATCATCAAACTTTGTCAGGATGCTTGTTTAGATAATAGCTCAGATGAGTTCGAATATGGGTCATCTCGGATGAAAAACTAGGTCACCGGAGCTATAAATAGAAAAACCTTGTTAACACTTTAGCGGTCACATTTTTGCATCAATCATCATCAAACTTGATCAAAATGCTTGTCTAGGTGATAGCTCGGATGAGTTCGAACATGGGTCATCTCGGATGAAAAAACTAGGTCACAGGAGCTAAAAATAGAAAAACCTTGTTAACACTCTAGTGGTCACAATTTTTGACTCAATTGTCATCAAACTTGGTCAGGAAACTTGAATAGGTCATTGCTTGGAATAAATCGAACATGGGACATCTCGGATGAAAAACTAGGTCACATGAGCTAAAAATAGAAAAAATCTTGTTAACACTCTAGTGGCTACTGTTGTGATCCAAATATTCTGTTAATTGGTCTGAAAGTTTTTTTTGATGATTTCTAAGTCAAGATCAAACATGGGTCATCTTGGATGAAAAACTAGGTCACACCGCCCAAATATGGAAAAACCTTGTTAACATTCTAGTGGTCACATTTTCGACTCGATTATCATCAAACTTGGTCAGGATGCTTGTCTAGGTAATTGCTTGGATTAGTTCGAAATCGCATGTGAAACTAGGTCACCGGAGCTAAAAATAGAAAAATCTTGTTAACACTCTAGTTGCTACTGTTTTGATCCAAGTATCCTGGAAATTGGTCTGAAAGTTTGTTTTGATGATTTCTAGGTCAAGTTTGAATATGTGTCACCTGGGTAAAAAACTAGGTCGCACTGCTCAAATATGGATAATCCTTGTTAACACTGTAGTGGTCACATTTTTGACTCACCTGTCATGAGACTTGGTCAGAATGCTTGTCTAGGTAATTGTTTGGATGAGTTTGATAATTCAGGTGAGCGATCTAGGGCCATCATGGCCCTCTTGTTTACTATCAAGCACTAAGAATAGTTGAGCGTTGCTGTCCTACCGACAGCTCTTGTTGATTACCAAATTTCTGGTAAAGATGTCAACCTGAAAGTGATATCTCCTGTCTGTATGCCCCTGTTCTATAAGTTAGACATATTTCCTTGGCAGATTTTAAAACAAAACCACAGCATTGTCACAGTTATGCATAGTTGGAAATGAAATACTCAACTGATATCCCTGTATAACTTAACACTGCCATGTGTTAAACCACTATTAAGAGGTGGATTCCTGATGACTTGAGCATCTTGTAATGAAATATTAAATCAAGGCTGAATATATCTTTGCCGCAGAGTCTTGGAAAAAGAAACTAAAAAGTGAAATACTATCTATTAAGATTTTATATATTATTAAATTATTGTAACTGGTATTAAAGTTTATGTGACTTTACATTAGGTTCTGGAATTTTAACTTTGTCAATAATGTTCTTGGTTTTTTTTCTCATCAATTCATTTGTTGCGAAGGGGTGGTTATATTAGAAAAATAGATATGAAAACATTTTCTTATGACAATTGGCAGAAGTTGCATGAAGATCTTTGATACCACTCTCAATTTTTTATTTACTTTTTCCAACAGAACTTCATAACTGTCCATAATTATTCTATGTCTAATTTAAAATGTGATTGCGCAAAAAGATTGAGCTTTTTATAGATTGAGCTTTTTATAGATAAATTTTGGAATAAATTTCATTTCAGATATTGAATAGTAGAGAAAACAGACAGACAATGTTGCTTGGTAAGAAAGGACTGTCCAAGAGGGAGCAGGAGGAATTAAGACGGAAGGTAAGATTTTCTATACAAAACATAAGCTGTGTAATGTGCAACATATTCATCATGAAGTACATGTGGCGTCCATGGCAGTTTGGTTTCAGTGATTTTTTTCCTGTATTTTACAGCCGAATAAAGGCTGTTTCCCCTAGCTAGAAATAGGTATATTTTCCCCTAAAAAGCTAATATTTCCCCTGTGCCCCTCACCAGAACCATTACTTAACAGCATCTGACTTATTATATCAGCTAGAATCCCTATAGCCTCTGCTATGTATCATGCATGATAAATTGAATTGAAATTAAAAATTTTATAAAATGTGTGGGTAAATTCCACTCTCAGTTGTTGGAATTTGATTTTCCCCTTTTCTGATTTATCACGCTATATTTTCCCCTTCAGAAAGCCACAGGTTGTTTTGAAAATTGGAAAAAAAATCACTGGGTTTAATTAGATGACTTAAAACCACCTGTTCCCCACCACTGTGGGTTCGAATCCGGCAAGGGACTTTGTACTCTTACATTTGAGGATGCTGTCCAGTTATCTTCAGACCTGGGGATGATTACATTGATCAGTAATTGATTTAATTACAATTACTTTCAGATTTTATTGTAATTGATTACAATTGATTACTCAGACTTGCCTCTGTAATCAATTAAATTACAATTACTTTGAGAAAGTAATTGATTGATAATTGATTACATTCCATGTATAACTATAAACAAAAGTTTCTTAATGCTATTTAATATATACATTATATACACAAAGGATTTCCAGCTCATCAACAGTCATCATTTTAACACACTTTTAGTTACTGTCACATCACTTTATCATATTTTAGCATTGCACTTTAGCATCATAAGTTCATGAAACCGTCTGTCAGTCAGACTGCATCTATCAGGACGGAAAATTTTACCCGCAACACTAAACAAACGCTCTACAGGGGCCAATGATGCAGGAATGGTCCTCAGTCTTCTTGGTGTAGGTTTCATAATGAACTCTCTGCAACAGAAATTTTGAAAAGTGTCAATTGTACAGTATGCTGTATACAGGTGTTAAAACAGGTGTGAAAACAATAAATTTTTATATGGGAATTCAAAGAGACAATAGACTTTACAAAGAAATTATCAATTTTTTTACAAACACTTCAATGGTACAACAGTATCCATTATAATATAGACACATTGTCTATCACCTTACAAAATAACTGTTGCATATAATTAAAATATGGTAATATGCATCTGACATAAACTCTAGAATATACAAAGTAAAGAAGTTATCTACATTTGTACATTGTTTGAAATTTTTTAAAACATGGTTTAACCAAAATATGTGAAACAAAATTTAACATACCTTTATGTTGGTAATGAAATTTGAATGTGACTTAGTGTTTCCATTAATCTTCTTAGGGCACAATTTGCATGGTGCTGTCACATTTCCAGATGTTTCTTTAGGAAATTCAAAGACATCATAAATCCAATGATTTGACATTTTGGTTAGAATACCAGCCAAACAATGATGTCTATCTTTCAGTTAGAATTTGGTTAACTGTATGGATTAAAACTTATTTCTTCATTGTGAGTGATGTCTTAAAATGTCTCACTTGATATTTTACTACCTAATAGTTAAACTGTAACATGTGAAATAAATCATTTGAATTTCAATAGTTTCATGTAAAATCTGAAAGAAATCAATATCAATCAAATTGTAATCATAATTACAGACTGAATTTAAGCTGTAATTGATTAATTACAATTAATGTAATCAATTTTGAGCAAGGTAATCAATTACATGATGATTACACTGTAATCATGTAATCAATTAAATAATCGATGATTACGATTAGTGATTACCCCAGGTCTGGTTATCTTACAGCTTGTCAGTGGTTCTATTTGGGTGCTTGAAATATCGCACATAAGACTTAAGAGCACTTCAGGTCTTATGGCCATATAAAGTGCAGGTGTGACCCAAAATCCAACCAAAAACAATTTAAAAAAAGTTAATGCAACATACTGTTTGAATGTTTCCATATTGAATGATAGACTAGTCCATTTCAAGACATTTAGTTTGGCAAGCGTTAATAACTAAATAAGTATTTAGGTGCTTCACATAGTGAGACATATGTTAAATGTTTTATCAATGTATATATGTTTATATCTTGTAATGCAGCAAGACCAGGTGGCAGCTGCAGCAGTATATGAAGATTTTGTAGCATCATTTCAAGAGAGCAGTAAGCAAGGCAAAACATGGGTGAAAGGAGAAACTGTGAACTCTGACAAACCAGGTATGATTCAGAGACTCTGACCGCAGAGGTCCTTATTGTGAAAGCCTATATTTTGTATTATCAGCATACCTAAATTAATGTTATTCTTCTGATTTTTGTGTCACCTTTATAAAAATTTGTAAGACATGGAAGATTATTGTGTTTTCTGACTTCTTAAAGAAGCTTCACTGAGGTCAGAAAGTCTGAAAAACATTAGATTTGAAATTCTTACTTAGGTCAAATGATGTCCTTAAAAGGGAAATATCCTCAAAAGATAAATATGATCAAAGTGTAATTCAAAATCACATTTTTTGCACAATTTTTGAGCCTTACCACACTTTTCTTGTTTTGGTTATTTTACAAAATAAAAATGATTATTCTGGGGAAACAGAGTGAGGGAAATGATCTGAAATTTTGCACACACATGATTAGTCACGGTGTATATCAAATGGTAGACAAGTTAAAAATGAAAGCTCCAGTCTATGTCAAAAAAACCTCAGTGGTCTGGGGAGTCCCTGTAATTTTTATCTTGGTATTTGAAACTGGTATTTAGAAATTAGTGATTGAATGTTGATTATAAAAAATGTTAAATCTGTTGGATTCATTTTGATCAGTGGATAGTAATGAAGTTAAAAGGGAGCCTCTACATTCAATTTTCAAATTGTATGAATGCATATTATCATGATAAAATATTTGTTGTTGTTTTTTATCCCAGGAAAAGCTGACAAAGGCCGGCTTTACAAACCAACATCAAAACTTGCTGAGTTAGCTTCAACGTTTCATTCAACAAAATCAGTTAAAGATGAAGAAAGGCCGGATAAACCTGGGGTAAGTGTGAAGTGATCTTTAAAGTTTGTAATCAAATTTTGAACATGTTTCAAAACAGTTTTTATTGGTGAGTTTACTGTTTATAAAATTTATAGAAATATTTCATTAGATATAGCTTTTTATCACACACCCATGCCAATTTTGCGACTCCGTAAATATGGTATTGCACGGCCATGCATATATTTTGACGTGACGTCATGAGCGTTATTCAAACATAGTGTAAAGACGCGCTAAATGTTAGCGTTATACTATAGACGCGTCAATGAAATATGACTCTTATTTTACCTTAAACGGTCTTTATTTTGGGTATGTGATAAATAGAATATTAAATTTGTGTAACTTCATTTCTGAATTTATTGCACTCGTTGAATAAAATAATATTAGAGGCGAGCATAATATAATTTTATTCAACTCGTGCAATAAATTCAGTATTGAACTTACACTCATTCAATAACCTCTATATACACATGAATGTTAAATAATATTCCTTGTCAGCAATAACATGCCACCATTCACCTCTTTATTTGAGACCTGAAAAATCTGCTGTTCTCAGAAAGTTATATACATACATGTTTATATTTAAATCTGAATGTGATATGAACTTGATGACATGAGGAAAATCAACAGGAATGATTTTAATTTTTGTAATAAAGTAAAGCAGTTATTTGTTTACATGTAAGTTTGAAAATAGAAATCAACTCCAGTTTCAATTTAAAAATGTAGTTATTTTATTTGTTTACAGAAAGCTAGTGCATTAAAGAAGAAAGCAGATGACAAGAAAAAGAGTAACCTGGAAATGTTTAAAGAAGAATTAAAAAGGTAAAGTATGATCAAATGAAAGGAAGTAGTTTTGATAAAAGGCATTACATAGGGCTGCCGATTTTCTGCGGATTCGCGGAAATCTGCGGATTTCATGAGCTCCTGGGTCTGATTGATGTAAATTCGACAAAGACAATAAATTCATTCGTCATATTTTATACAGTACCCAAAAACTGGCACGCTTCGGCTTTTATCGTTACGCTAGCCCCCTATTGTACGTCTGTAAGTTCTTTTCTCATCAGTCAAATCGAGTCTTTTCCAGCATTATATTTTAGAATAACCAATCAGATTACAGTTAACATTGTCACTCTTGTCTGTTGTCAAAATGTCGGATATTTGTTTTGAGGGCTGATGAAAACCTGAAGTCCAACTAAAGTGTCTCTGAATGGCTTTAAAGGCAACCAAGGAAGTCAAATTTAGAGTCCAGGAAATTGATTTTAGGGCATACCAAATCATCAGAATCCGGGAGCTTCAGGGGGCTTTCCCCCCCTTGGCTCACACCTGAGCACTGCCCTAGACCCGCAAAGGGGGCTTGCGCAGCCCCCTTGACTCCCGGCGTATTTTCCTCTGATTTTGCAATTTGCTGTTGGCAGCCCTGATTACAATATACCTCTGTCACTGGCTTCAGTTTCATACTCCTCATTACAGTGGCTTCAACCCAGTCTGAAAGTTGGGGATTTTTACATTCATGTCGATGTGACTTATAACTACACCAAACAAATTACAACAATACATAATTATCTTTAAAATTGTGTATTTTTCGTCTAACATTAAGAAAAGAATGCTATATTGAATGATATTTGTTTCCTGTGTTCCTGCAGAATGTCTATTTTCATATATATATGTCAAGAAAAAAATAATGAGTGCTTACATAACCTGCATCAAGGTACATTAATTTTATATCAAGATGATTCAACATTTGTGGTTCTACCTGAGATCTTCCTCCATAGTCACCATATGACCTATACTGTGTTTGTTTGATAAAAAACTCAATTAAGAAAACAAATATGCATCAATCTACATGTTTATTTAGTGTTTACTTTATGGTTAAAGGTTTCATGTTCCATTGTCCTTCAAACTGTAATGTTTGAACTATATCATGAGCAGTAAGAAAATTCTATGTGAGGAAGCTATCAAGCTAATTTATGCATAGGTTGATTGTTTCATTGGCTTGGGCCTTGCCTACTGTATATATAGTCACCTGATGTTTTCTACCTCCAGTAATGACAATGAAACATCCTCTTACCTCTATGCCTAGGGCTTAAACCCTAAACTATTGGATACAGTTTTCAGCTTTACCTGCTAAACTACCCATTAACTTACAAATATCTCCTTATAAGTGATAAGTTTGATATCCAACATTAATCTATAATGAATTACTATTCTTTTAGAATACAAGAAGAGAGAGAGGAGCGTCACAAGTTGAAACGTGTAATAAGAGGTCAAGGTGACCCAGGTGGTGGTATTGCTCAGTTCCCCGAGGAAGAGAGAAAAACAAGATTTGAACCCGAGGCGGATCTTATGCCCTGTAAGTTTATATACTGCCACTCTTTTATAATGCTAACCACGTTATTAGGTTCATGGGTCTTCAGTTTAAGAAAAGTCTGTAAGACAATTTTGGTACTGTACTTGAAGTTTTAATCATTTTAGTTTCAGAATCAGTTAAAAATATCTTACTTCTTAGTCATAAGACCAGCTGTATGGTATCTGTATTTATTAACCAGGTTTTCCGAAGGAAAAAACTGGTTATTAGATTGAGGTATGTCGGCGGGCGGATGGGCGGACGGGCGGGTGGGCGGGCGGGCGGGCGTAAACAATTTCTTCTGTGCGCAACTCCTCCTACATTTCTCAACGGATTTTGACCAAACTTTCACAAAGGCTTTGTCATCAAGTGCCCTGGCGCATATTGTCGGGGTTTTGGCATTGGATAATATTTGACCTAATTATGGCCCTTTGTTGTTTTTTCTTATATAGAATATATAGTGAACAATTTCTTCTGTGCGCAACTCCTCCTACATTTCTCAACAGATTTTGACCAAACTTTTACAGAAGCTTTGTCATCAAGTGCCCTGGCACTTATTGTCGGGGTTTTGCGATTGGATAATATTTGACCTAATTATGGCCCTTTGTTTTTTTTAGTTATATAGAATATATAGTCAACAATTTCTTCTGTGCGCAACTCCTCCTACATTTCTCAATGGATTTTGACCAAACTTTCACAGAAGCTTTGTCATCAAGTGCCCTGGCACATATTGTCGGGGTTTTGTGATTGGATAATATTTGACCTAATTATGGCCCTTTGTTTTTTTTCCTTATATAGAATATATAGTGAACAATTTCTTCTGTGAGCAACTCCTCCTACATTTCTCAACAGATTTGACCAAACTTTCTCAGAAGCTTTGTTATCAAGTGTCCTGGCACATATTGTCGGGGTTTTGTGATTGGATAATTTTTGACCTAATTATGGCCCTTTGTTTTTTTCCTTATACAGAATATATAGTGAACAATTTCTACCGTGCGCAACTTCTACATTTCTCAACAGATTTAGATCAATCTTCACAGAAGCTTTGTTATCAAGTGTCCTGGCACATATTGTCGGGGTTTTGTGATTGGATAATATTTGACCTAATTATGGCCCTTTGTTTTTTTTCCTTATACAGAATATATAGTGAACAATTTCTAGCGTGCGCAACTCCTCCTACATTTCTCAACAGATTTAGATCAATCTTCACAGAAGCTTTGTCATCAAGTGCCCTGGCACATATTGTAGGTATATTGTAGAGGTTTTGTGATTGGATAATTTTTGACCTAATTATGGCCCTTTGTTTTTTTTCCTTATACAGAATATATTTTTTCCTTATACAGAATAATTATATAGTGAACACTTCTTCTGTGGCAATTCCTCCTACATTATTCATGTTTTACATTGCACATAGTTACATTGTTTGTTGCTTGTATTTGTATTTCAAATACAACATATTTATCTACAATGGAGATAATTGAAAACCTGGTTTCGTGGCATTGCCATGTTTCTTGTAATATATTTTCTCCCTGTATTATTTCAGCGTCACAAGGTCTAGGCATGTATGATCTAACAACTGATGAAACTTCTACAAATATTTATATTTCCAGTATTAACCCAAAGGTATGCATTCTATATACTTGTACTTATTTTTAGCTCACCTGAGCTTGCTCAGGGTGAGCTTTTAGGATCGGTGAATGTCCGTCGTCCGTCGTCCGTCCGGCCGTCCACAATTACTTGTGAACACTCTAGCGGTCGCATTTTTGCCTCAATCATCATCAAACTTGGTCAGGATGCTTATCTAGTTGAAAGCTCGGATGAGTTCGAACATGGGTCATCTCGGATGAAAAACTAGGTCACAAGAGCTAAAAATAGAAAAACCTTGTGAACACTCTAGAGGTCACATTTTTGACCCAATCATCATCAAACTTGGTCAGGATGTTTGTCTAGGTGATAGCTTGGATGAGTTCGAACATGGGTCATCTCGGATGAAAAAGTAGGTCACAGGAGCTATAAATAGAAAAACCTTGTGAACACTCTAGTGGTCACATTTTTGAACCAATCATCATCAAACTTGGTCAGAATGCTTGTCTAGTCAATTGCTTGGATGAGTTCGAACATGGGTCATCTCTGATGAAAAACTAGGTCACAGGAGCTAAAAATAGAAAAACCTTGTGAACACTCTAGTGGTCACATTTTTGACCCAATCGTCATCAAACTTTGTCAGGATGCTTGTTTAGATAATAGCTCGGATGAGTTCGAATATGGGTCATCTCGGATGAAAAACTAGGTCACCGGAGCTATAAATAGAAAAACCTTGTGAACACTCTAGTGGTCACATTTTTGCATCAATCATCATCAAAACTTGGTCAGGATGCTTATCTAGTTGATAGCTTGGATGAGTTCGAACATGGGTCATCTCGGATGAAAAAGTAGGTCACCAGAGCTAAAAATAGAAAAACCTTGTTAACACTTTAGCGGTCACATTTTTGCATCAATCATCATCAAACTTGATCAAGATGCTTGTCTAGGTGATAGCTCGGATGAGTTCGAACATGGGTCATCTCGGATGAAAAACTAGGTCACAGGAGCTAAAAATAGAAAAACCTTGTTAACACTCTAGTGGTCACAATTTTGACTCAATTGTCATCAAACTTGGTCAGGAAACTTGTCTAGGTCATTGCTGGGAATAAATCGAACATGGGACATTTCGGATGAAAAACTAGGTCACAGGAGCTAAAAATAGAAAAAATCTTGTTAACACTCTAGTGGCTACTGTTGTGATCCAAATATTCTGTTAATTGGTCTGAAAGTTTGTTTTGATGATTTCTAAGTCAAGATCGAACATGGGTCATCTTGGATGAAAAACTAGGTCACACCGCCCAAATATGGAAAAACCTTGTTAACATTCTAGTGGTCACATTTTCGACTCAATTATCATCAAACTTGGTCAGGATGTTTGTCTAGGTAATTGCTTGGATGAGTTCGAAATCGCATGTGAAACTAGGTCACCGGAGCTAAAAATAGAAAAATCTTGTTAACACTCTAGTTGCTACTGTTTTGATCCAAGTATCCTGGAAATTGGTCTGAAAGTTTGTTTTGATGATTTCTAGGTCAAGTTTGAATATGTGTCACCTGGGTAAAAAACTAGGTCGCACTGCTCAAATATGGATAATCCTTGTTAACACTGTAGTGGTCACATTTTTGACTCACCTGTCATGAGACTTGGTCAGAATGCTTGTCTAGGTAATTGTTTGGATGAGTTTGATAATTCAGGTGAGCGATCTAGGGCCATCATGGCCCTCTTGTTTCTGTCTTGCCATATCCCATTTGTATTAGATGTATAATTGGCATCCTTTGCTAAACATTCAGGTCCTGTTAGTTAAAACTTGTGTAAAAAGTTTTGTGAAGCTAGCATTCCTTATTTTCTTTGTAGTTAATATAGTGAGTCAATAGTTGTAACTTGTACAAAAATTCAAGCTAATGTGTTGGTACATTAGCATAGGAATACTTTTATCTTAATAAGTTCTATTTATGAGGGCACATTTTCTTCAAATTATGTTTAAAGGGACAATTGAGATTTATATTTAACAGTTACCATGAATGTTATCATACAACCTTTTTTCCATTGTCATAACAAAAAAAGAGGTGCGGGGTATACAAGTAGTCATGGTATCAACTCCCTGCTATACGATACTATGGTACTACTTTAAGTTTACATTTGCCATAATTCTTTTAAATTAAATAATTTACCCCGAGTGAACGATAAATTTCTCACATTGCCCAAGGAAATTTCTGTTAACGTCGATCAGAAATTATCTTTACTGGCCAAATTACAAAAAGAGTGGAGCAGTCTTTATATATTTTAGGCAGATTTAAAATTTATCCTAAACATTTTTCCAGTATTAACTGTTTGGGTCAGTCACCAATATAATGATAAAACTTGAAATATATAATCAATTCAACAGAACTTGACAATGAAATAAGGAAATAATTTTCTCAACAAAGTTTATATGGCCTGTAACAAATTCCAACAAAGCAACCTTAATTATATATAAGTTTAACTGTTAACAGTTTTAATTTTGCCTTCAAGAAAATTTCCAAAAACTTCCTTAACAGAAACAAAAGATACAATTAAAACATAGTGATTATCTCTAGCAGTGTGACTGATGATGGCTTGATGTAAAGTTGAAAGTTTATTGTTTAAAATGATGACCTTTGTTTGTAGCTTGAACTTATTTGTATTTTTTAAGGTGACTAATATAAGTTATTATTTTTAGATGACTGAGAAGCAATTGATGGAATTGTTTGGGAGATTCGGTCCGCTAGCAAGTGTTAAAATAATGTGGCCTCGGACAGATGAAGAAAAATCTCGAGGAAGAAATTGCGGTTTTGTAGCGTTTATGAATAGAAAGGATGGGGAAAGGGCATTAAAACATCTGAAAGGTAAGTATAATGGAGAGTTAAACAAAATTTTGTTTAATTGATCATTGCACAAGGTCTTCTCTAGATTGAAATGAAGCAAAACTTCTCTGTGACAATTGGTCTCGGACATTGAGTGTAATAGTCATTTGTCTGTCACTGCTGATTCAGAAATCATGTGGGATTATAAGTTGGTCACTTGTGGAGAAGTTGTTAATTACTGTCCAGTTAGTTATTCAGAAATGCCTGTTAAGTTGATCAACTGATCTGAGATAAAAATGACTAAAACTGTGTTATAAACCAGACAATCAAAAACAAGTAACAAATTCTTTACTTGAAATCCCTAAACTAACTTAATGTTTAAGTTCTTCTAAGGAGATATGAGACTTTTATCTTTATATGTCAGGTTATTTACATTTACAAACCTTAACATATTAAATGGACTTTGGTGTTTTTCAATATTGACAAAACAGTTATATGCAGCAAAAATTTCAAAATATGTTTTGACTGGAAAAAGAAAAGTCAGACCATGGTCTTGGTCTGCACTTGTTGCCTGGGTAAAATCATTTGTCATTGCAGACTAAGGGTTTAAGTGGTGGTTTTGACCCCTGGTATTGCTTTAAATTTGCAAAACGGAGGTGAGCCAAAATCATCTTTCCTGTTTCAGTGCCAAATGACCTAAATTGTGTTGGTGTGCTGTAAAACCAAACAATAAAATAAATAAAAATTTGAGTGATTTTGACTTTCTCTGTACAAGGATATTATTTGTTATGATTTAACAAAGACAAAGCAAGAAATCTTGCATGATATTTGGGAATTACAACAATGTTTATTGACTGATATATGCTAGGCGTTTTAATGTTACAATACAGGTAGAGAAATCGGTGGTTTTGAGATGAAGTTAGGTTGGGGCAAGCCGGTACCGATTCCACCACATCCCATATACATCCCGCCCGCGCTAGCCGAACTTACACAACCTCCGCCACCATCAGGTCTTCCATTTAATGCACAGCCTAAACTGAGTCGACGCGATGGTCGAGGGTTCAACAATATGCCGATGCCAAAGAATAGAGCCGAGATGGAAAAGGTAATATTTTCTAGGAGCGAGTCTTTTCATTTATTTTCCATTAAAGTCTCGTTTAACTTTTAAAAAAAGGGGTATTCCCACCAAAACTAATAAGGTATCTGTATTGTGAAGATGAAAGTTTGGGAAAAAAAGTTCTGTTTTATTTTCTTTGACTAAAGGTTGGTTTGAAATTTTTAATATTCTAAAATTTTAGTTTTGGTGGGTCCACACTGTTTTCATGCAGTATTATTATTATATATATATATTTTATCATGGTAAGTATTGTATTGACAGGTATTAAGGTAAAATATCTATCGTATTTTGTCATGTTTTCAGTGCATAATTTGAACCATATTCTTTTATGCTTTAAGCTGTAGTTAGTTTCATTTGGAAAATAAAAAAATTCTTCAGAAATTCACATGTCTGATATTAATAAGCAATGCAAGCTTGTGTGAAAAAAAGGAAAATATGTGCTTAAAATTGGGTTTATATGAATGCATGCAGTCTGTTTTTAAGTTTTGTGAGTTCAAAGACAGTAAAAAAATGAAGAAAAAAAATGTAAAGAAAAATATTATAGATGTCAATTTGAAATTTTTTAAGATATTTATGTATTTTGTTAAAAAAGATGTTTTAAAAAAGGCATTTTTAACATTTATATATATGGCATAGATTGAACAATTTATTTTAAATATTTCTTGAGAGATTTTCTTATATAATATAATGCTTATTAAATAAAATGCGTGTAAAAAGCTGCTAACTTCAATGACACAGCAATATTTAATCTTCTTCACTTTGGCCATTTCTCCAGACCTTAACGAAAGCCGTCGTGAAAGTGGTTATTCCTACAGAAAGGTACTCAAATCTTTTATATTTCTTTCTAAAAATAGACTACTATATTCTAAAAATAACTTGAAAAGTCATGTGATCATTTTATGGTCATGTGATGCAACAGATCTTGATTCTTGTACTCAGTAATGCCAGGAAAATAAATAACTTAAAGGTCTTTTAAGGAGGGATGTTCAGGAAAGGGGAACAGAAACCAGTCAAAATTCCTTTGCAACATGTATTGGATTTTTATGATACTTTTCCATTATTCTGATATTCTTTAATTTTGGTCATTTATGAAAAAAAAAAATTAATTTAGATAATAGATACACATTTGTTTCAAAGTTAAGAAATTGTTTTATTGAAGATTTTATGGTTCAAGATTTCATTGTATGACAGCATTTTAATATGATAGCAGTTTAATGGGTATTCACATTGCCTTGAGGCAAAATTTTTTGGAAATAACAGACACAGCATTTAGATATGTTCATTAAACTGTCAATATAAGTATCAGGCTATTTGATTAGATGATATTAAATAATGACATATGTTTGAGGGATAGTAAATAAATGAAATGTTTGGCATTACTGAGCGAAAAAGAAATTTCTAAGTTATGATATAAAAAAGTTAAGGAAATAAAAGTAAGGAATACCACAGAGTACAACAAGAGGTGAAGAAGAGGCACACGTCCAGACACGTTCAACAAGACGCCTTCAAAATGGCAACCTACACAGAACAGGAGAAGATGCCTGGATTCACATAAATTTCTCCCCGTCATTTCCATCATACAATAAAATATTTCTCCCCGCCATTTCCATCTTTAACATACAACAAAATATTTCTCCCTGCTATTTCTGTCTATAACATTTACTAAAATGACGTCTTACATTTGTACAATAGTGGGGAATTCTTAACTAGTAAAAAGTTGAAAAAAAAATGCACTGTTCTTGCTAGATTTTGCTGGATTAATTAATAATCTGTCTCGTTAATTAAATAATATAAAATACATATATACATACAATATAGGCAAATGGGGAGAAAGTTATGGTATTCCAATTTGTTGGCAATTGTTTGATTTAGACTTTTTGTACCTTTGATAAGATATGAAATTGTCTGGTTTATATTTTTTTTCATATGAATTGTGATTGATATCAGAAGAATCATTATTTCTATTATATCATGAACAGATAGTTTTTGACTGCTTTAGTATAGAGTATTATTAAAGATTTTTTTTTTTTTTTTGACTCTTGAGGCTTTTAAATTAAAAATATTTTTGTGTTGTTGTTGTTTTTGTGCATTCAACATTTTTTAAGGTCCCTATGCTTGTATTGTACATGGAAATGGAAAACAAGTTTTATTTTTACTAAAATATTTATTTTACTTGTCTGAAAGCGTGCCACTTTAAGTCCATATAAAGCACACAATGAAATTAAAATAAATGTTTGTTTTACATGTTAGATCAAGTCATTTTCACTTATTGCTAATCCACATTAAGAAGTTGCAACTAACCTAATTAATTCTATAATTCATGTTTTTAGTTTATACAATTTTTATTCATAGTCATACACAGTACATAATATACATTCATTCAATATATACAATGTTTAAATGGATTAGAAGGAAAGATACTAAATCTTATAAAGTTCTTCTTAAGTTTTGTTAAGATTATATTTTTTCTTTAAAAATGAGATTATATTTTTTCTTTGACAATGTTATTCATTTGATTGCTGATGTGGTATAGAAATACTCCTTTAATTGATTTAAGGCTCAATTAGCTATTTTGTCTGTAACCACTCACTTTAACAGAATTGTTTGTTTTCATTTTTAGCTCGACTTTTCTATGAAAAGGGGAGCTATCCTACTCGCCCCGGCGTCGGCGTCGGCGTTGGCGTCACACCTTGGTTAAGTTTTTCGTACCACCCCACTTTATTTCAGAAGTATTACAAGTATGGCTTTGAAACTTACCATACTTGTTCACCATCATAACCTCCATCTACAGACAAGAGTACATAACTCTGTCAAGGTTTTTGACAGAATTATGGCCCTTTTTTGACTTAGAAAGTGTATTGAGCTTGGTTAAGTTTTTTGTACCACCTCACTTTATTTCAAAACCATTGGAGGTATTGCTTTGAAACTGACCATACTTGTTTACCATCACGACCTTCATCAACAGACAAGAGGACATAACTCTGTCAAGGTTTTTGACAGAATTATGCCCCTTTTTGACTTAGAAAATACATTGAATATGGGTAAAATCCACTTATTGCCTTAACCCTTTGAGATATTGCTTTGAAACTTTTAATGCTATTTCACATCATTACCCCCATCTGTACGCAAGAGAAGGTAACTCTGTCAAGGATTTGTTTTAAAAATTAAGGCCTTTTATCGACTTAGAATCTTGGTTAAGTTTTTAGTACCAGTCCACTTTTTGACTGAACTGTTTGAGATATTAATTTGAAAGTTGGAATACTTGTTTACAATCATGATTCCCAAACATGTCCAGGAGAAGGTAATTCTGTCAAAGATTTTATTTGAATTATGGCCCTTAACTGTCAATGTTTTGTATTATAGGCAAGCACTAAAAAACTTAAAAAATCTAAAAAAATTCATTCCTATCCACTTGTTCACTTTACCATAAATTATGTCATATAAACATTGCTGTAATATTCAAGGGTATCAAACAACTAGTTCACTTTAAAAATACAGAGATTCTTGTATTGCCTTTTACTGCAAAAACTTTTTTTATTGGCAAGCAATAAAAAAGTCGAGCGCGCTGTCTTACGGACAGCTCTTGTTTAATACAAGTCCACTTTGGAAAAAACAGATCTTACAGTTATAAGAAATAAGTTATTATTAGAAAAAAATTATGAAGTCTTTATTTTGTGAACAGTTTTCTGTCAATTCAAATTATTTACTTTATTAATTTATATAAAAATTAGGTTTCATGCTAAGCTTACAGCAGGTTATTTTGTTACTACATTTTTGTGCTTTTTGTAAGAAAAAATTATTTAGTTGATAAAATGGTCATTTTTAACTATAAACAACAAAAACTGTTAGTTCCTGCATTTGGTGATCATTACCTGAATTTCATTATTTCATATTTCATTTATATTGTCTCATTATTTTTTGTCCATCATCAATTAAATTAATTAAATTACAATCATTTTTATGTAAGATTTATCATTACTTCAGACTTATTACCTTTATTATTTACTATGATTTTATTTTATGAATCGGAAATTCATCTGCATGATAAAAAAGTTAAAAAAACTACAAATTATATCATGTTAACCAATCATTTTTTCAAGCTCAACTTTTGTAAATATATACATAATATTATGTATACACTGACACACTGTTATTTACAATTGCTATTTCGAGCCAAATTCTGAATGCCACCACGTCTTAATTTTGTTTGTAACAGAAAGATACAGATGCATCAGAAAAGATCCCGCAGTTGCTGGGATTTGAACTCATGACCTCATGCTAACAAGCAAATGTAACAATGCTCTAGACCACAAAGCCAAAAGAGTCAATTCCCTGACACGGTTGTCAGAGATTGTGCTTATAGTTATGTAGGTTGGTGTGCAGTCAACTGTAGATAACAGAAAGACAAAAATCTTTTTTTATTTTACAAGAATAAAATTATTATGAATAAATTATGCAAAGTTATTTTTGTTAAGGTGAATATGATAAAAAAAAAAATCGAAATGCTAAAGTTTTGTCGAGAGTTCAAATTGTTAACGTAAATAAGATAAAAGATTTATTTTGTAACTGCTACAGTTTTGTGAGGAGTTTTAATCCAATCACAAATATGACTTTTTTCAGTTCTATTATTTCTTATAAAAGAGAATTATTGTAATAAAGATTCTAGGATCACATTTAGGGTAGAAAGATCTTTGTTAACATTTTAATCTTATTAAAATAATAAATTGTTAACATTTTAACCTTATTAAAATAATGAAAAATGATGGAAGAAATTTGAAGAAAAAAAAGATTTTTCTGTAAAATATTTATATATGGACCAAATTTTTTATATGTTTTATATTTTTTATGTTAAGTTTGCTAAACTTTTCTAAGATTAGAATTATATTTTTTTTAAAGTAGGCCAATCTTTAAATGCAAGATAGGAGTTTTAATTTTTTTTGTATTTTTTTTTGTAATGCTCGTGTATTTTAAAAAAGAAAGCTCATTTTCATAATTTTGTGGTTCTTCTTTTTTCTCTTTTTTGGAAACATATCTTTGTTATCAACCAAAAGAAAAATCTTTGACATGTTTTTGTCTCTTATTTTCAAAAATTCTCTTTTTTTTTGACTTTTTAGATAATTATCAGTTAACTTTTTTTACTAGTAAATTTGATTAAAAATTTTTTTTTTTATTAAGTAATGATATTAGTAAAAAAAAAAGGGCTTTTGGTTGGGCTGTTGACCTTGGATTCGATGGGTACGGTATTTTCAGGAACCTGCTGTGCGTGATACACAGAATGGTTGAATTCGTCGTCAGAGAGGGACCGATGTTCGAGGCAATGATAATGAATAGGGAAATTAGTAATCCATTGTTCAAGTAAGTATTTTATCTTACCTAGAATTAATAACATTTACAGTGGTAAAGAAGGCGGCAATCTTCCTGGATTAGACTGCTTTGTATATTTCGGAAGTAAAACTTGTATTTAATACTCTAAAGAAAACGGAGTGAACCTTATAATAGACCCCTATGTATATTTCAGAAGTAAAACTTGTATCAATAATACACTCAAGAAAACGGAATGAACCTTATATACACTCCTGGTTTAGACCCTGGGGTCTATTCCAGGATATAGCAAAGATGGCAAACCCTTCTAGATTCATGCTGAAAATTTTATGAAAACTTTCAAGTGTTTTAAAATAGTTGAAATAAAATTTGTTTGGTTATATGAGATGCTGCAAGAAAAAAAATACTATCCAAGTCTGAGCATTTGCAGAGAAAAACATTAATACCAAAAATATGAAACTACATTCATAACTGAATATTCAGTACAGTTTTTTGTGGTCAAAAATTATGTCCAAAAATTTGAAGTATCTTTTAAACGTATAATTGTATTTGTATCTTTGACCACAGGTTTCTGTTTGACAACCAGAGTCCAGCACATGTCTACTATAGATGGAAACTATTCTCTATCCTTAATGTAAGTTTTGTTAGTTTTGCTGAAAATACTTTTCTGTTTGGGGTAATATATAGATACTATGTATATTGTAGATAAAGACGTACATGACATGTATATCAATGGACCATTGAACCTAAAAACATACTCTGACATAAAAAGTCAATTTTTCTTGTGAAAAACTTCTGTTTATTATTATTATAAAGTTTGGTTTTATTTACTGATTGAGAGTAAACTAATTTTAAGATACCCATCTGATACACAGAGAAAAAATTTTACTTTGCTGAATATACATTTTAATATACTTAACAAAAGGAATTTATATGATAAAACTAAGAACTGGAAAACCTTTCATAAAATGGAATTGAGGGTGACACGCAATACTGTTGTAAGTCCTTCTGTATTTCATATAAGTTACTGTAGTTTTGCGATCAACCCTTGAAGTACATATATATTGCACGATACTGTAAATAAATATATTTCCTATATGTAGGGAGATCAACCATACAAATGGAGGCTCGAGGAATTCAGAATGTTTAGAGGAGGCTCATACTGGAAACCTCCACCCATGAATCCATATACCCAGGGCATGCCAGAGGAACTAGTAGAGCCAGGTGACCTTGACATCATACCAGAGGTCAAAGAAAAAGAAGAATTTGAACAACCGCAATTAAAGAAAGGAAAACTTACTGATAGGTGCTGCATTTCTAATAACATATTTCCATTTTCAGCCTTTTTATCACTAACAACTGTATTATAAAGTTTCAAGTCATTTATCTTCCACTCGGGTGCCCACTTTGCATGGAGGGGCGCCTGAGATCTTCCTCCACCAGTAAAACTGGAAAGTCGCCATATGACCTTTACTGTGTCACTTTGACTTAGAACTTAACTAAACAAACATCTTCCAAGTCAACATTTTTGTTTTCAATATTAAAAGAAGAGAGATTGATTTTAAGCTATTTATGTATTTTAATATTCAGCTCATGGACAACCTCTTACTCACTGATAATTTGAGGCATCTCGTTCAATGAAAAAACACTGTGTTTTACAGAAAATATTTAAGTAAGCGTATTGAAAGCTATTTCTAAGTAAATCACATGTTGTGTACTTGTATTTAAAAGATATATGGACACACTGGAATATTTGCTTTTTTCGGAATCCAGACTAAGTGGTAATATGGACTTTGATAAAATTTGACAACTGTTTTACTCTAAGTCATTCTATAACAGTTTTGTCTGTATTTTATAAGGTACATAGTATTAACATTTACGTTTTACATATTTGTGTTGTTTTGTAGTCAAAGAGACAGATTAGAAGATATGTTACGAGAATTGACGCCGGAGCGACAGAAAGTAGGGGACGGTATGGTCTGGTGTCTAGATCATGCTGACTCGGCTGAGGAGGTCGTTGAATGTATCACAGAGTCGTTGTCTATCTTACAAACACCTATACCTAAAAAGGTAATGTTGAAACAATTAACATATAGTTCCTAGTTAATGTGGATAATGTTTTGTTGATGATGTTTTTGTGTCGCCTCTACAGAGTAGTGGCGACATATAGGGATCACTTCTCCGTCGTCTGTCTGTCCGTCTGTCTGTCCGTCCATCACAAAACTTGTCCGGACTACTCCTCATAAACTACTGGTGCAATTTCATCCAAACTTTACAGGAATGATCAGTACCAAGTCTAGTTGTGCATATTGTCAGCATTTTCCGGTTCAATGATTTTTGTCAGAGTTATGGCCCTTTAATAATTTTTAGTCCCCTACCGGTTTACCGGAGGGGACTTTAGGTTTACCCTCCGTCCGTCTGTCCGTCCGTCCACAAAACTGGATCCGGCGATAACACAAAAAGTACTGAAAATATTTTAATGAAACTTGGTATATGGATAGATGGCAGTATGGAGATTATGCACGTCTTTTTCTTTTCTTCCTATGTTGAAAATTCTGGTTGCTATGGCAACAAATAGACTGAAAATATGGCAAATTTTACACATAACCTGGATCCCGCGATAACGCAAAAATTACTGAAATTTTTTTTATGAAACTTGATATATGGATAGATGGCAGTATGGAGATTATGCACGTCTTTTTCTTTTTTTTCCTATGCTGAAAATTCTGGTTGCTATGGCAACAAATAGACTGAAAATATGGCAGATTTTACACATAACCTGGATCCAGTGATAACGCAAAAAGTATTGAAAATATTTTTATGAAACTTGACATATGGGTAGATGGCAGTATGGAAATTATGCACATCCTTTTCTTATCTTCCTGTGTTGAAAATTCCGGTTGCTATGGCAACAAATAGACTGAATTTCAAGATTTCTGATTCTAGTTTTTAAGTTTTTTCACTATAAGTTCTTTATATCTTAAGGTATTTTCTTCAAACTTTAAAAATAAGTTGCTAGTCATCAACCACATCATATGTGCTAAAGTTTACAACTCTAGCACAAAATTTATCAGAATTACCTCCCTTGAACTTAAAATTTTCATGAAAAAAAACATCGTTTTTTTTAATAACTTCTTTTTTTCTGAACATATCTACTTCAAACTTCATATAAATGTTTCTTATAATCACTCAACATTTGTGAGTGTTCAATACTCTAGCAAGACTATTTCCAGAATTATGCCCCTTTTGACCTTAGACTTTTTTTTTGAGAAATTGGTAATTTTTACTCCAACTTCTTCAATCATGATAGAATTTTCTTCAAACTCCCACATCATTATAATATGACAAGGTTTATAAATCTAGCATCCATATGTCCAGAATTATCTCCTCCTTAAACTTTTAATTTTTAGCTCGACTATTCGATAAGAATAAGTAGAGCTATTGCAGTCACCCGAGCGTCGGCGTCCGCGTCGGCGTAACCACTTATGTTAAAGTTTTTGTAATAGTTCAAATATTTTCAAAGTCCATAGACATATGACTTTGAAACTTTGCACACTTGTTCACCATCATGACCCCAACCTGTAGACAGGAGGAGGTAACTCTATCAAGCATTTTGACAGAATTATGCCCCTTTTTCGACTTAGAATTTACGTTAAAGTTTTTGTAATAGTTCAAATATTTTCAAAGTCCTTTGACATATGGCTTTGAAACTTTGCACACTTGTTCAACATCATGACCCTAACCTGTTAACAGGAGGAGGTAACTCTATCAAGCATTTTGACAGAATTATGCCCCTTTTTCGACTTAGAATTTACGTTAAAGTTTTTGTAATAGTTCAAATATTTTCAAAGTCCATTGACATATGGCTTTGAAACTTTACACACTTGTTCACCATCATGACCCCAACCTGGAAACAGGAGGAGGTAACTCTATCAAGCATTTTGACAGAATTATGCCCCTTTTTCGACTTAGAATTTACGTTAAAGTTTTTGTAATAGTTCAAATATTTTCAAAGTCCATTGACATATGGCTTTGAAACTTTGCACACTTGTTCACCATCATGACCCCAACCTGTAAACAGGAGGAGGTAACTCTATCAAGCATTTTGACAGAATTATGCCCCTTTTTCGACTTAGAATTTACGTTAAAGTTTTTGTAATAGTTCAAATATTTTCAAAGTCCATTGACATATGGCTTTGAAACTTTACACACTTGTTCACCATCATTACCCCAACCTGTAAACAGGAGGAGGTAACTCTATCAAGCATTTTTTTTACTATCAAGCACTAAGAATAGTCGAGCGTTGCTGTCCTTCCGACAGCTCTTGTTCCTATTTGTTCTTTTAACTTTCATTTACTTCAATTTCCAAATAAATATTCAATATTCATACCTTCATTACTAATTGTTCTTTGTTACACTCACATCATGTATGACATCGTTATCTCCTTTTTTTTAAAAATTTTGCTTTTAAAATTTTATATTTTGATAACAGGGATGTTTAAAAAATAACTTTAGACTGTCCTTCAGTCCGTCTGTCTGTCTGTTCACTGTGATCACTTTTAAAGAACTTTTTCAACAAATTTACTTAAAATAGAAACATAAGTGAATGGCCAATGGCCCTTCAGAATGTTGCTTGGGCTCTTACCGGTAGGGGACTTATGGATTGCTTGCAATACTATGATAATTGCTTGTAATTTTTATTTTTAAAGTTTGTCCGGACTACTTCTCTTATACCACTAATGCAATTTCAATGAAACTTTACAGGATTGATCTGTAGCTCAAGTCCTTGCGCATATTGCACAGGTTTTCCGGTTGAATGATTTTTGGCCGAGTTATGGCCCTTTGATAAAAAGGTGTTTTTTTCTGTGTGTTGCCAGATACACAAAAGCTTGTCCGGACTACTCCTCATAAACTACTGGTGCAATTTTATCCAAACTTTACAGGAATGATCAGTACCAAGTCTAGTTGTGCACTGTCCGTCTGTCACAAAACTTGTCCCAACATGAAATTGGCCATCATGAGGCGACACATGTGATCACTGATCGCTCTTGTTGAGTTCAAAGGAGTAATCTTAATGGAAAGGCTAGTTTTGTTTGAAATTGCGGAGGGAGGGGGGGTGTCGGTTGTGGGAGTTTTATTACAAGTAGGTAATGTTTTAATCAGAGCAATTCTGCTATTGATAAGAGTTGGATTGTTTGTAATGAGGATGTGATGTTTGATATAGTAAGTGATGAAAATATTTAATTTAGAGTTAGAAATATTTATTATTTATTTAAAAGTAGAGATGGCTGCTTTTATTGATTTCAGTACTAGGTCTTTCTCCCTATTGTGTGCCAAGTTACTCAGAAGATTTATTAGGACTTGTATAGCTATTAGCCTAGCCAAGCCATCCATCCATACGTCCATTTCTGTAATACCCATCACAAGACAAGAAAAAAAAAATAGCTAAATTAATTGTAATGAAACTATATGCAATTTACTCCTCGTTTCATATTTTAATGCAATGCCTACAATTGTCTGGTACATTTAATGAAAATTAAAAACATGTTGATTTTAATCTTGTATTATTTTATTATTTCAGATTGCACGATTATTTTTGGTTTCTGATATTCTGTTTAACAGTAGTGCCAAAGTTCCTAATGCCTCATTTTTCAGAAAGCAGTAAGTATTAAAAGATATTGTTTATATATTGCTCAATATAGTGATGTAACCTTTAACCTGTTAGAAATTGTAACCAATTGTCTTTCTTTGTTAATATTTTTATGTAAAAGAAATCTATAAAAAATGCAGTTTTTATTGAAAAGAAAGTAATTTGGGAAACCTTAAAAATATCAGTGGGTAAATGGGATCACTGTATCATTTATTGTGAGTCTATATCATTCAAAGTGTACGGTCTTTTGCATGCACAAGCACCTGTTGTTTCCTTATTACTGTATAATGATTTATTACAAGCTTAATTTATTCAACTCGTTTAATTTCTTACAAGTACAGGAATTAGACCTGTTAACCCAGTGGATATCCATTCTTGTGTAAAGCGTTGGAAGAAGTTTTATTCCCTGAATATTTTATTTATTTTTAGCTCGACTTTTCTATGAAAAGGGGAGCTATCCTACTCGCCCCGGCGTCGGCGTCGGCGTTGGCGTCACACCTTGGTTAAGTTTTTCGTACCACCCCACTTTATTTCAGAAGTATTACAAGTATGGCTTTGAAACTTACCATACTTGTTCACCATCATAACCTCCATCTACAGACAAGAGTACATAACTCTGTCAAGGTTTTTGACAGAATTATGGCCCTTTTTTGACTTAGAAAGTGTATTGAGCTTGGTTAAGTTTTTTGTACCACCTCACTTTATTTCAAAACCATTGGAGGTATTGCTTTGAAACTGACCATACTTGTTTACCATCACGACCTTCATCAACAGACAAGAGGACATAACTCTGTCAAGGTTTTTGACAGAATTATGCCCCTTTTTGACTTAGAAAATACATTGAATATGGGTAAAATCCACTTATTGCCTTAACCCTTTGAGATATTGCTTTGAAACTTTTAATGCTATTTCACATCATTACCCCCATCTGTACGCAAGAGAAGGTAACTCTGTCAAGGATTTGTTTTAAAAATTAAGGCCTTTTATCGACTTAGAATCTTGGTTAAGTTTTTAGTACCAGTCCACTTTTTGACTGAACTGTTTGAGATATTAATTTGAAAGTTGGAATACTTGTTTACAATCATGATTCCCAAACATGTCCAGGAGAAGGTAATTCTGTCAAAGATTTTATTTGAATTATGGCCCTTAACTGTCAATGTTTTGTATTATAGGCAAGCACTAAAAAACTTAAAAAATCTAAAAAAATTCATTCCTATCCACTTGTTCACTTTACCATAAATTATGTCATATAAACATTGCTGTAATATTCAAGGGTATTGCCTTTTACTGCAAAAACTTTTTTTATTGGCAAGCAATAAAAAAGTCGAGCGCGCTGTCTTACGGACAGCTCTTGTTCATTCCTTTTTAACAGATTTCAAAGAAAACTGCCGGAAATTTTTCAAGATGTACATGAAACATATGAAAATATTGATGGTCGGTTAAAAGCAGAACAGTTTAAGGTCAGTATTGTAATTAAATTTGTTATTTGTATCATTGAACCCCATATATATATATATATATATATATGTAAATAATCTAGTAGACTTATAAATGGTTAAGATAAAAAATGTAAAATTGCCATTTTCTTTCTTATTAATGTTTAACAAAGCATATTATTGACTTATTTTCATAACAGAAAAAAAAGTGAAAACACACTTTTTACTGATGAACTGTATTTATTTGCGTCATTTTTTTGAAAAATCCATTATGGTGATAATGGTAGGTGAAATTTTTCCATGATAATTGATCCAGGACATTGAGTCTAATGGTTATTTGGCTCTAGCACTGATTTAGAAATCATGTATGATAAGTAATTGTTCAGTTATGGAGATATTGATAATTACTGGTTAGTTATCCTGAAAATGGTCAGATAGATCAACTGCAGTGATATGTCCAAAACATGTGTCAAAATAGCATTAAAACCAACCAAACAAAAAGGTTATTTCTCTTGTTGCTTTAGGTCAGAAAGGTGGGCAATATGAAAGGAAATTTAATTAAGTTAATTTTATTGTTGTTTCATTATTGATATGTCCCCACTAATTAGGCGGGCTATATATTCACCTTTGTCTGGCTACCACACTGCCCAAAACAGTGGGATGTTGGGGGCATCTGGACATATGAACACACTTCTAGTTTGTTCTATTGTAATAAATGAATATATCTTCATCGGCAGGAAATGTTTGACCTTTGTGAATACATTGTATATCATTACAATTTTTATTACAGCAAAAGGTGATGCTATGTTTTAGAGCTTGGGAGGACTGGGCAATATATCCAAATGAATACCTGATCAACTTACAAAATATATTCCTTGGTCTTGTTCCAAAAGAGGTAAGAAATTTGTGATTTCCTTATAGTTTATAATTAATTCTAATTGGTTCTTGAATGAATGCATGTGTATTTGGTGATGGGTATGTGAATTTGTAATTGAAAATTAGTTAGATAAGAAAGAAGCTGTGAAATTTAAAAGAATACAATTATGTTGCTGGAAAGCTTCTACTATGTTGTTTTTGTTTGTTGTTTGTTTATTTATTTATTATTAACTTTGGGAGTTTTTTTTAGGGGGGTGGGGGGGTGAGAGAGGGAGTTAAATATTTCTCAGTATCCAAAAGCTTTAAAAATACAACTGTTAAACTTGAGTAGAATGTGAGACTGTTTCTTGTAAGAAAAATGTTTTTTGCTTTTTCAAGTATAAATCAATTTTTTGAGATTTGGTGATAATGTCCAATTATTTCTGTGATAATTTTAAGCATGTGATAAATAAATATGACAGAAAGGCCTGTTACTTAGATAAAGACTTTGTAGTCCACCTGCTGAGCTCAAAAGTGAGAGCATCAAATTATTAATTTAGGGGAAGATTGTTAATATTTGACTTTTCTTAAGTCTTTGTACATTCTTCTAGAGTTTGATTTTCTTGAAATATTCTGGCTCAAATGGAGGCATGCAGCTTTAACAGCAAGACTTTGTTATTAATATTAAACCTGCTTTATTAAATGTACAAAAACTGTCCTATAACAATTTTGGGATAGCATGGTGATATTTTAAAGTGGTGATAATATTTTATTGCATATATACAGTAGATATAGATCAACTTTTACATTAAGATATGTATCTACACAATATATGAAAGTGTTGGGCCAAAAGTTTTTGCAACATTATCCTGGGTCCTCCCCAATCTGATTATAATCAGATATAAATGATGCTACAACTACTAGTCTGAATACTGTCCATTCAGGTAGATTAAGGTTTTAACAGCATGAGTTGCTTTGTTAAATATTCAGAATTATCCTTCTGTGTTTCTAATAAGATAAGGTGCTTCATATTTGCATATTAAGGGTTGACCTTAAGACTATTGTAAGATTTTCTTTATTTCGTAAAAGTTACTGTAGTTTATATCCTAAAATTAAAATATAGTGTTTCTGTCAGTAAAATGTAATATTAAATCTTTAGTTGGTAAGCCTATGCAAAATTAAGAAGTTTGCTTCAGAATGACCATTAGGACCTCTTCAACCTTGACCATTAGGTTTAAAAAAAAAAAAAAAAAAAAAAAAAAAAAAAAAAGCAACCAAGATTATAAAAAGGAAGGATCATATAATGGACTGTTACAGGAAATTTTGCCAAGTATAAATTCAATGTAAAAATGTATAAAATCTACAGTATATAGAGATTTTAAAGGCCAATTATTTTAACTTTCCCCAATTTTCCCTTTGTAATGCAATTTTCCCCTATTCCATAAGCCCTGCAACCATTTTTCCATGATTAAAAAAAAAACAACAAAAAACCAACACCGGTTTATTGCTTATATTGTAAAACTAAGGCGAAAAATATATATAAAACATATATAGAGATAAGTGTAAAAGTTTGAATGTATACAAATGTAAGGCTTTGTTTTTACAGTCTGTAGACGTAAAAGAAACCAGTGCGATACCATCTAGATCGAAACGTTCAAAAACAAGTGCTCCTAATCAAATGAATGATTTGTATAGGTCGTACCTTGACGTAAGTTGTTTCATTCAAGGCAAGACCTATATTGTGTAACCCTATTGATATGTTTAGGTTGCACCTAGCTGTAACTTTTTTCATTCAAGGCAAGAAGACATATTTGTAACCCTAACTTTGCTGAATTTATATAATGAACTTTTCCTGTTTTAAAGTTGGAATAGTTCATTGGTAGTTTCAAGGGATTTCAGTATCAGATATCAAATAGATAGAATTGTAGAGTCACTCTGGTCATACTGTTTTGGATGTGCAGGCTGGCTAAGGTGCCAGTTCATGCCTGAAATAACGAAGGGGCATCTGAGATCATCATTAACCGAATAGTCGCCATATGACATGTACTGTGTTGGTGCTATGTAAAACCCAACCAAAAATAAAAGAAATAAGAAGTTCTATATATGCAGATAGCATTCTATGTGGGTTAAAGCATATAAATTTTATTGCTTTTCTGGAAATTCCTGACATGTGAGACTAGGTGTGCTGGTGCGGACTGAAGGAGCACTGGTAATGGGTCATGTTAAAGGAGCAGTTCTTTTATTAAAACTAGATGTAAAAATAAACATGCTTTAATGTTAATTTAGATATCAATATTTATAAAAAAAAATGTTGATATAAAGAGACAAATTAAACAGGGAAGAAAATGCTTATGTTAATGAAGAATGCGTCTTTCTCCCAACTTATTGCAGTAAACAAGTATCAAAATACTGTGTATTTAACAATTTGATTCTTTGTAGTATTAAAGAAATCATGCATGTTAAAATATTCATTATAAAGTTACATAAATATGCTAAGTACTTTGGAGATCTTTTATAATTCTTCAATAAAAAAAATGGCAGTTAGTATATTTTCATAACATCAATTCACTGTCTAAGATTGAATCATAACTTATACATTAATCAAATTTAATCATTTAATCAGTAAATGTTTATAGTATTATATTGTTATAATATGTCTGCTAATGTGTGAGTATAAATCAAGTATATTTGACAAATAAAACATTAAAAAGTTTATATTGATTTAACCCATCCCCTTCTGAAAACGTGCTACTGAGCTGAAAATATTATGACTAATACTTTGGGGCATCTGTTATAATAAGCAAGGGATAGAATAACTGATCATGATGTGACTAGATAGGAAGCAGTGGTCACGTTTACGGCACTGTATTCAAGATCTAGAGGTAGAGAGTTCAAATCCTATGACAAACAAAGCTCGTATTCTTTAGCCCTAAATCTGCTTCAAGTAGTGGATTTACCCTGCTTTGAATTGGGAAGTCCATTCCAAGTATAAGAAATTTCAGTATCAGAGTATGAAAATTGGGGTAATCAACAGTAATACTGTTTAGAGCCTGGAATTTCGGGCTGACCAGGCTCTATACTGGCAGAATAGTTTTATGAATTTTGGTTTCCTGTCCGATTATTCCTATTATATTTGGAGCAGGCCAGGAATCAGTACCAGCCAGTTACATGCACTATTATTTATCAAAGCATGCTGGAAAACAGTTTTTCTGGTTTAATTTTGAAAATGTGTAAAATAATAATAATCTGTGTTTAAATGAATTCAAATAAATCATCTCTATTGACTTTGATTTTCTAGTATAGGTAAAAGTTTATTGTATGTTTTTTAAAAATTTAAATTTTGGGCCCAAAAGAGAAGCTGCGCGCCCAAAAATTTTTTTTTTAAAATTAACAAGTTCCAAACTTATAAATTTTAACTAGCTTAGTGTTTGAAATTATTTTTACAAACAGTCGATTTACTAGAGTGATTAACAGTTTGCCGATTTACCAAAGTAAATGATTGTGTTAGGATTCATTTGAAATACTGCAATGCTATTGGACAAAAAAATAATTTCAAACACTAATGCTAATTAAATCTTGTTTTGTAAGAATTTGGTAAATTTTGAATTTGTAGATTAATTAAAACTTAATTCTATTTTGTTAGTAAGTTGTATGTTATTATGTAAGTAGGTGTAACAACACATCCATTATGATGCATGGTATTTAATATTCACGGCCATAGTAACAAAATTCAGTAAAATTAGTTCAGCATGGAAATTAATACTTTTACAGTCACTATGATCACTGTTTGCTACCAGTTACATATTAACTTTTCAAAATATAAAGTTAAATTAAAATACTAAAATAAAAAAAAAGATTTACCTGTAACAGATGTTTATATTTTAATTATTTTATTTCATTATAGCTTGTGGGCGTGTCTTCACCTAAGGTTGAAGTGAAACACGATCTGGACGGAATCCCTCTAGCTGACCCGGACGTCGACGGGCTGCCGTTTGAAGAACCTGCCATAATAAAGAGAGCGAGAGATGATGATTTTGACGGTGCCCCTATACAAGATGATTTAGATGGTGCACCTTGTGAGTATATATGTATTATAACTGTTAAACATGTTGCTGTTCATCAGAAACATGCAGTGTGTTATTGCCTAGTTGAACTTTGATTTGATAAGTTAGTGATCTTAGTTGGTGATTTAAGTGGAGTCTGTGATTGGATGAGTTTTGAAGGGAAAGAGAAATCTTATCGTTTATATTTTATATCTGAGTTTGTTGAAATGAGGAGACCTATATTATTGAAGAGGTTTTTTCAATTTATAAAAAGAGTGGGGCAGGCTTTTTATACTGTACTTTAGGCAGATTTTTATTTTATTCTAATATTTTTGTCAATATCAACTGTTTGTAAATCAACATAACAATGGTTAATCCTTTGAAATATATAGTCAATTCAGCTCAACTTGACAATGAAAAAAATGAACATAATGTCACTTTAATAAAAAAAAAAGTTTATTTGTTGAAATTGCCCAAAAAACTTAGTATTAAATGTATGAACTGAATAATCTGATAAGTGAGAACTTTGTTTTTTGATTGCAATGTTCACATTGACATTTTGATTTTCCAATGGATATAATTTACCAGGTTATTAGTAATTATTTATTATATCTGTGGTTTGTTCTTACAGAGGGGAACCATGTTCAGATTTTAGAATGGTAATGCCCTTCTTTCAGCCCTAGCAAAAACCCAGCAAAAAACCGGGAAAGCCAAATCCTCGCCACAAAGTTTACAAAAATCTAAGTGGGAAAACAGTAATAGCAGAAACGGGAATATTAGAGGCTTTCAAGAATAAAAACCATGAAAACTTCAGTTAATAATTTTTAAACCAAATCTGAAAATAAAACATGATAATAATGCTAGCTGGCAACCATATATAACCCAATTGTAACCAGTGCAAGATCTGTTCACTGATCATGGGCTGCACTTCTCCACTAAATTCAGGTCAGTAAATAAATTGAAAATTTTCCTTTTAAATTAGGCTGAAATGGTTTATGTTCAGAAAAGAAAGGGGATGGGGGCAAGTTTCTAAAAAAATATTTTATGGTCTTAGGGCCTAAATTCCCCAAGGGGAGGGGAACGAATATGTTGAAACACGGGGGTGAAAATCTTCTTTCATTTTTTAGCATACAACATCAAAATGGGAATTTTACTTGGTTTTAAGAGGAAAAAATAAACCAAATTTTGAAAATTCCTTTAAAAGGGCAGTAATTAAAAATATTAAAATATTTTGTGGGGAATTTTTTTGGGGGAACTAAGTTAAAATATTTGTGAGGGTCTCTTCCATTTAAAAATATTAAAAAAGGGAGTTGCCAACTGAAGGTTTTAAAAATTTTTGTATGTCTTAAAGAAAAAATTTAAAATAACATAAAAGGGCCCCAAAGGCCAAATTTAAAAATTAAAAAAATTTTAAAGGGGGGTTTAGTGGCCCAAGGTTTTTGTGTCAGTGTTAAAAGTGATTGGGTTTTAAATTTATAGACCCACATTTAGCTACAGGTTCAAACACTTGTCACAATGTGCAGCCTGACCAGGACTTGAACCCAGGACCCTTGGAATACCGTTTTGCAGCTCTATTGACTGAACTACTTTGCTTCTTGCACAATTTCTTCCCTAGTTAGTAACATGACACACTGTAAGGAAAAGAAGCTTAATCTGGATATAAAAGGGTTGATGGTTCTACTGAAGTGCTGTCTTTTATGTAAAATAATACATGGTAGGGCACTAGAAATGTGACTGTTGTTGTTGTTTTTACAGACCAATAGATGATGATAACCTAGACGGTCAGGAGATGTCAGACTGATGATTTATCAAGATGATAGATCGCCGCAGGACTCGTACGGTACACCTAGACAACATCATCAGGTGGAGATGACTGAAGAGAGACGGAGAAAGTTACGCGAAATAGAGGTATGTAAACTTTGGAGTTGATAGGACAGAAGACAGAAATTTTATCCTTTTTTCATTTTTAGATGTTTTGAGAATAGGCTTCTACATTCTACTTTGTCACATGAATGATGGCATAGGAGTGCATTTAAGTGTCGTAGAGTGCCTTTAAATAAGAACAAGAATACACTAGTGTGATAACTTTGCATTATTATGTCATTTATGTTCTGTATAAACGTGTGTTTATTGTTCCCAGAAATTTTAAATCATTAAAGATTTGGCTTTTTGTGCACTATAATATGTTTTATTTTGTGTGGTTAAGTAACTTTACATCAAGTGGAATTGGGGGCATCCGTGGTTAGGATGTTCACTTCAGTTCACTTGCCCCTCACTGCTGTGGGTTTGAATTTCAACAGGGACTTAAGATTCTTTTATGTGAGGAAGCTAGCCAAAGGGCACTTGAGGTCTTCCTCCACCAGTAAAGCTGGAAAAGTTGCCATATGACCTATACTGTAAAACCAAACAAAAAATGAAAAGAAAAAGGTGGAAGTGCATAGAATATAGTGTTTTAGTTATGATGGATATATTGTGTTGATATACGTATGATAAATTTGCTGCAGGTTAAAGTCATGAAATATCAAGATGAACTTGAGGCAGGGAAAAGAAGTCGTAAACCTGGAATGTCAATGTCTCAACAAATAGAACATCATAGGAAAAAATTACTAGCTAAGGTAGGTAACTCTTTGATTATAAATTTGACAAGGTAAGGAAGATAACTCGGTGATTATTAAAAAAAATATTTGCTTATGTATGTAACTCTGTTGTGACAAAAATTACTTAGTTACTTTGTTTTACCATTTATTTAGCATCATTTACATATATGTAGATATATGTTGATATTGCTTTTGTAGAATTATTTGGGGTGTTGTAATCAAAAAACAATGCAATTTTAATTTTTTTATCCCCAACCTTGCCTTTCTTACAAAATCCCTAAAAATGGGAAAATTTTCTTTCCCCCGCAAATTTCCCAAATTTTTTTAGTGCCCGAATCAGTATTTTAAACGACTTTGTCTTAAAAAGACCAAATTTAAATTCCCCCCCGATCATTTTTCTCTCTATTTCTTTAATGTATTAAAGGCCACTTTTGGCTCAAACGCGAAAAACCCGGGGGACCGCTAATTTTCACCCTTAAAAAGACATCAATCTTTTCAAATTAAACGACCACTTTTTTCCTTTCAAGTAAAATTTTGTTTTTTGGAAAAACGCCACCTCGTTATGTCACAAGTGGGGCAAAACAATCAAAAGACAACAATTTAAAAGTGTTTAAAAACTCTATTTTCCCAACCGTTTTTGCGTACGCAAATGAAGTTAAGTATACGCGTGACGTGTATTATCCAATAATATCGGGATAAACAATGCAACGCTCCGTCCCATACTGAGATGGTGTATACGCTTCGCTTGTTGACATTTAGACTGCATTGAATTGACCTTGAACTTGATCAGCCATTAAATTAATCGTAACAAATACATTGTAGTTTGTTTATTTCAAATGAAAAAATGCACACAACAGAAAACATTATTCACTAAAAGGGTTTTCGTGTTGGAGACAAGGAAAAACAACGGAGAAGTTAAAAAATTCTGGGAAAAAATGTCAAACATGTACGTAATGGATCAAAACTGTTTTGTCAATAAATATTTCAGAACGTTATTTTTACATTTGCATCCGTTTAGGCCATTATCGGAGCGTATTCAACATTTATTATATAAAAATTGGGGAAATTTTAAAAAACCCAAACCCCCTCGGGAAAAAAAAAAAGATTTTCATTTATAAATTTTATTTTATATTTTATTTTCTGACTTTTCTTAAGGGACCGTTTCAAATTTAAACACCGTTTTTTTTTGTTTTCCCTTGCCCGGGCGCTTTAATTCCAAAGTTTTTACTGATTTTTGATGTGGGCATCACTTGCGTTATAAAACATAGCGTTTTAAAAATGCCCCTAAATGTTAAAAAAATATCATTGGCGTGGGCAATTTTAATAAAAAAAGAAAAAATTTAAAATTTAAAAAAATGGCTCTTTTTTGGTATGTGATAAAAAAGGAAAAAACTATATTTGTGTAGGTTTAAAAACTTAATTTTTTAAAACCCTTTTTTAATTGAGGGTGCCCTGCCCTAACCCTTTTATTTAACTTGTTTAATAAATTCAGTACTGAAGCTACACTTCATTCAATATCCTTTATGTACTAATATATATATTGATATTGCCGTTGTGGGAAAGGAAGTTATGAGGCTATACAGACTGAATGTAATTAATTGATAAATTGGACTATTAAACAGGAGTATAATGAATTCACCTAAACAGAGAAGCTACGTAAACGTCACAGATCAGGATCTCCACGTTACGATGATAAACATCATTATGATGATAGTCCAAAAAGAAAGAGAAATAAAAGGTTTGTTTCCATACAATAATAACAAAATATTGATCAAGTTTTGTTGAATATAGCCTTGTTCTGATATAAAGGACTTGATTTTATAGATAATTTGACTGTTATAAATAACATAAGATCTCATCATCTGTAAGAACAGTGTTAAAATCATAAACCATTTAATTGTCAAATTAGTGTCACTGTTTAGAACTGTTCACTATTTAGGGGAGAAGATGTGTAAGGTCAGATAGTTCAAGGTGGTAGAGCTGCGGAATGGTATTCTGAGGGTCCCGAGTTTCGAGTCCTGGTCAGGCTGCACATTTTCACACCCTGTGACATTAGAAATTAGGAAATAAGACGTTAACTTTTGAGTGCATTATTGTATTGTATTGGTTTCAGTTCAGATTTGCTGTGAGACAATGAATGAATATTAACTATGAAAATTTTATTATTTCAGTCCTAAAAGGTCACGTAGATCAAGATCAAGGTCAAGATCTCAGCATAGAAGGTCAAGGTCACGAAGTTCAGGGAGACAGCGGCGAAAATCAAAGAAAAGCAAACATAGGGACTAATTAAATTGCAATCATTATATAATCACTGTTAACATTAAATAAAACATTTGTAAATAGTTTCTTGTCATCAACTTGAAGGTGGAAATTTTGTAAATTTCTTTGTATGATATATAATGAATTGGACTGTAAGTCAACACTGATTAGATGTGATGTTTTTTGAGATTTTTTTTCATAAATCTAAACAGTACTTGAGTGTTGACCTTGATATTAGATTACTGCAAACTTAAAGATTGAATGAAGCTGAAAAACACTGTCCATTTTTCAGTAAAATCCTAAACAAGTTATGATTAGAGTTGTTCAGAATTTAGAAAAAAAAAACCTCCCTTTATAACAGTAAGTTATTATTACCCTTTAACTTAATACAACTGGTCACAGATTAACAGACATGATGATATTTCTGATAGTGACCATACAATATTTATTATATGATAAAATAAAACAATACTTACTAGATCACATCTTATGGCATTGAATTTCATGTTTATTTCTGTGTATATTCATGAAAATGTGAATTAAAACAGTAAATATACAACTAGTAGTTTGTTATTCCTGTAAAAAAAAATAACATCCTGTAATGAGCTATTCTATTTTGTTTTTTTGCCTATAACAAGACCTTCAAGTATCAAATAACGCATAAAAAGTCTTATTATGGAGTATCCGTGGCCAAGTGATTAGGTCAGTGACTTCAAACTACTTGCTTCTCACTCCTGTATGTTAGATCTGCACAAGCATCTTCCAGTTCTTTCATATGAGGATAGCTTACAGAACTTTGGTGGTTCTATTTGGGTGCCTGTTTGTGACTGAATTAATTCATAAGAGGGCACTTCCTCCACCAGGAAAGCTGGATAGTAGCCTATATATGACCAATACTGTTGCTGTGCCGTTAAATCCCCCCCCCCCAACCACCACCGGAAAATTAAATAAAAAAAAAATTGCTTTTTGGCATTAATTAAATACTGTAATGTGATTATTTCATATTGGAAGAGTTTTTTTTCGTGCATGTTGGTATCTCCAAAACTACTGAACAATATTGGTTGAAACATCACCCACTTGTTCTCTTTGATTATCTAACATGATGGGCACAGGTCTTGTAATTCTGAGTTACCTTTTATATAGAGTTTATGCCTCTTAACATACTGCTGTGCTCTTAAAATAGTGAAACGCACTGTCTTACAGTCTGCTCTTGTTGCTATCTACAAGTCGTGAAACTTGGGTGCGTGCTTCACAATCTAAACTTCTGCAGATCTTCAAAAATACAATTTACTCCATTGTGCACAGATTTAAGTGTTAGCAAAACATGTAATTTAGTACTTGCAATTTATAACACAAAGAAACGTCAACAATTTCAAAAGCTAGACAACGGGGGTTAAAATATCTTCAATGTTGTGGTTTGACCCCAATATCCCCCTGAGGGATCTCCCCTAGGGGCCGTAACGAGGGTTTCCCTTACAGCCATGGCGGGGTTCCCCCAGGACCGCCTCTTACGCCATTGGGGGGGTTTTGAGGGGATATTTGGTCCGAACCGCAAAATGTCAATATTTTTTTTGCATATTTGCCCTATTATTCATATTTAAAAAGGTTTTTCCTCAAATGATATATGTTCATGGGAATAAAATTATTATCCAAAAATATTTTTTAAATAGCGTATGAACTTACAACTTTAAAACAACGGGGGAAAGCCTCATCCCAAACGATATTTCCCTTCTAAAAAGAATCATTTTTAAAATGGGTTATTTTATAAAGGGAAAATGACTTGTTTTCACCACTCGTCTACACCACCGTGCCAGATGAAATTTTCGGCACGAGTAAAGCTCACGAAAATGCAAATCTGCTATGCAAGAATGAACTGTAAAGATTGCATTTGTGACTGGAAAATTGACAAACTGTTACAATGTTTTTGACATTTTGGAAAAATTTGCATTATGGGTCATCTTGGGTAAAAAAACTAGGTCAACATGTCAAATTAAAGAAATGCTTTGTTAATGCTATTGAAACCAAACCCTCGACTATATCTTCATCAAAAGAAAATCTTGATCTTCTTGTTATGTCATTGATTTAGGTTTACAATATATGATGATAAAAGATTGTAATGGTTGTTAACCTGGTGAGGGACACAAGAGCCATCATGGCCCTCTTGTTTTAGCTTTAAAAAATTAATAAAAATTTTTGTCGAACAACCAAGATAAAAAAATAATTCCTTATCAAATTATGGCAAAACTATGAAACTAACACATTTTTAAAATATCTTCTCTTTTTTTATTAAGCCTCTTCAATATATATATTAAATACAGCTTTATAAATAAAATGAACATGAGCAAAAAGGCAAGCACACAATCGTCAAATTTTAGCAAAAACAAATGTACAAATTGTTAGTAGCAATTTCAAAGCATACAATTGTCAGTAAACACATAATTAAACAAGAGCACTGCATGGAAAAGGTAACATGGGTAACATTTTTTTCCATAGACGCACAAGTGTCTGGATGAAATTCCTGCCTTTTATAATAGTTACACATAATATTACTGAAATCTGATTCTACTGTTAGATTTCGAAAAGTTCTAAGATTTAAAAATGCTGCTGTATTTAACACAATATTTAATGCATGCATTTTTATAAAACAACAAATTCAACAATAAAAGCCTACATTATCATAAACAAGAGCGATTAGTGATCACATGTGCCGCCTCATGATAGCCAATTAAAAGTTGCAGCTACTTCGCAGCAGATGACACAAAAATCATTTAGATGGCAAAATGCAAAATTTTTTCAAGGGGAGGGCCCTAATTTGGCCAAAAAACATTTAACCCAAAAACCGTTAAAAGGCAAGTACTGAGAGCAGTCAACATGTTCAGTTTATGAAAGCATTGTATAGAGGGGTAGTCTGGGCAAAATTAAAAAATAAAAATTATTAAAGGGTCATAACTCTAACAAAAATCATTGAACCGGAAAATGCTGATGATATGCACAACTGGACTTGGTATTGATCATTCCTGTAAAGTTTGGATGAAATTGCACCAGTAGCTTTTGAGGAGTAATCCATACAAGTTTTGTGACAGACAACGGAGAAGTGATCCCTATATGTCGCCACTACTCTGTAGAGGCGACACAAAAATACTGTATTCTCTGGATTATTTCTTTGTGAGCACTTTAAAGCAATCTTAATTCTTGATATCAACACTTTGTGACGAGTACGACCTAGGTCATAGAGATTATTTCACAGCAAAAAGCATTGAGGTATAAACACCAAAAATCATGAGAAATCGATTTCCTCGAGTCCAATTTTGTTTGCGTCTTTATACGCCCAGCAGTAACAGTAATGGCTCATCAGCTGATCTAACAACTCTCTCTCATCTAAAAACTCGAGCCTCTCCACTCTGTAACAACAGAACAGAACAGATTTTATTATACAATATGACTTGAACCATAACAGTTCCTGGTCATAACAAAAATACACAGCATACATTAAATACAGCGAGAGTGAAAATACAACAACAAAAGCAATCAAAAAATATTCAGAACCTCGTCTAAGAAATTTAAAACTACTAATTTCACTTGTTTCTATAAACAGTAGCAAAGTCTGATAAATTTCAACTGGTTATGACAAATCTGAATTCAAATCTTTATTATCCAGCCTCTGTAACAACAGAGAAATTACAATTTAATTTTTTAGAACCTCATCTTTGAAATCTAAAATTCAGTCTTTCAAGATAGTAGTCCAATATATCAGACGTTACATGCTTGTTATAATATATCAAAGCGACATCATATTTATAGGACTATCAAGATAGTTGATACACAAATTGCTATAAATTGTAAAAAAATTTGCATAATTTAAACTGGTAATGATAAATCTAGGTCTCATATTTCTTTTTCTTTTACTTTTTCAAAAAAGATCTATAAATGTAATACGCAAAAGATGGTTCAGCTATCATGGCAATAGGTAACTTTTTTTTTTAATTGTTACCGGACACCAAAAATGATAGGCTTTTGAACAAACAAAATAAGAAGCAATTTTTATGTTTTAACAAACCTTCATTTCTTAAGAAAAGTTTATTAAAAATAAAACAATACAACTATATTACCTCTGAACATCAGCCTGAGGAAGACTTGATAGCACATGCCTCATCTCCATGGCATCAGCACCTTCAAAACCATGGTCTATGCACCTGAAATACATCATAATATCATGGTCTATGCACCTGAAATACATTATAAAACCATGGTCTATGCACCTGAAATACATTATAAAACCATGGTCTATGAACCTGAAATATATTATAAAACCATGCTCTATGAACCTGAAATATATTATAAAACCATGGTCTATGCACCTGAAATACATTATAAAACCATGGTCTATGCACCTGAAATACATTATAAACCATGGTCTATGAACCTGAAATATATTATAAAACAATGGTCTATGCACCTGAAATACATTATAAAACCATGGTCTGTGAACCTGAAATATATTATAAAACCATGGTCTATGCACCTGAAATACATTATAAAACCATGGTCTATGAACCTGAAATATATTATAAATATGGTCTATGCACCTGAAATACATTATAGATATCATGGTCTATGCACCTGAAATACATTATAATATCATGGTCAATGCACCTGAAATACATTATAATATCATGGTCTATGCACCTAAAATACATTATAAATATCATGGTCTATGCACCTGAAATACATTATAATATCATGGTCTGCACCTGAAATACATTATAATATCATGGTCTATGCACCTAAAAAACATTATAATATCATGGTCTATGCACTTGAAACATAAAATGGTCTATGCACCTGAAATACATTATAATATCATGGTCTATGCACCAGCTACAAGTCCAACTGCTTAGCTCAATAGATAAAGCAACAATTTATATCACATGGTTTGCTTAGTCAATTCCTTGATGAGATTAACTTTCTTTGTGATAAACTGACTTCATACGTCGAGTATAATGATCATTTGTCTCTCACTGCTGATTCAGAAATCCTGTGAGATTAGTAATTTATCACTTGTAGAGAAATTGGTTATCCATGAAAGCCTGTTTAATGAATTGACTAGCAAGATACCGGTATGACCAAAATTAATATTGTCTTGAAATCAGTGAAGAAAGAAAAACAACAGACAAATAATAAATCTGTAATAAATAATACTGTATGTGTAGAAATATTCGCGGGCTTCAAATTTTTGCGATCTTCGCGGTGACATTCGATCCGCGAATTTATGTTCAGCGCGAATATTTCTACACATATAATTTCTTAATAGTCATATTTTCGCGCATCTATAGAACAATGTATATCAGTGTGTTCACGGCTGCCATAAGTCTGGTAACCGTGGCGCTTTCAAAGTGTGATTTTACTGTTGTATAAACTGTTCATGTAACATTCAGCTCTGTATATTAATCAGTTTGCTAGTGTATTATTGTTTGACTGATATGATTATCGGATGCATGTATAAGTATATACATTTTTGAATAATACCATTGCATCATGCTATTTATTTCATAGTCTGAGTCATAAAAGTCTTGACATCTGATCAGATTATATTTTGTTTTTCTAAACAAACAATACAAATAACACAAACATTAACGATTCTAAATGATGAAAACATGGAAAACAAAACACAATTACTCAGTCAACATCTTAACAATATTGGTGAAAAGATTATGGTCTCATTCATTGCTGTTTAAAACTGTGAAAAATCACGCACGTTAACGGACGTTCTTTTGTTTGCAATAATCTGTCCACTAGACAAATTGAATGTCTTTATTCTGTACAATAGGGTATTGTTTGACACCAGGTGTTGAAAATAACTGTGAAATCCCACAATGATTACATTAAAAGTATGTCAAAGGAAAGAAAACTATTGCCTAATCGTGTTAGAGTAATTTCCCTTATTTTCAACATGATGGGTGTACGCGAATTTATGATTTACGGCAGTCACCTCCGCGAATTCAAAATAGCGCGAATATTTGTATATACCCCCAAAATGGACCTTTCCGCGAATTTAAATACACATACAGTAACTCTATGGTCTCACTAGTAAAGTAAATATTACCTTTTAATTTGAGTTTGTAGACTGGCACAATATTCACTATGTAACATGCATTCTCTAGAACGTAGGTTCTCCATCATAATCTGACCAAATCTGTCACCCATGTTCACCTAAATATCAAGCAATCAGTTAATCAAATGTGAACCAGATCTTAACCTTTTATCCTCCAAAGAGTATTTATCTTGTAACAAATTTCTAGTCAAACTCACTATGTCAAGACGAAATTAGGCCCTGTCTTATAAGTCATCAGTGTTATAGGTGAGTAATTAAGTATAGGTTAGTGTTTAATAATATGTATTAACAAAAATAATTGGTCAAGCCTGCCGCAGGCAGGCGACCAATTATTTTTGTTAATGCATATTATTAAACATTAACCTATTTAATGATCAACATTATTTTTTCAACCAAAAACAAGGCATTTCACTAAATCACCGATAGCTCCGCCCTTTCGCTCTACAAGATGTCTACACCTTGTCAAGTTTCTAACATATCACATTTAGATATAAGCTAAATAAATGGCCCTGATCAACAAATAATAAGGCACATGTTTTCTGAAATGTCACAGAATTTATACCTTTATCTACAGTAAAACAGTTCATTTTTTTTCTGTGTATCAATTTAGGTTTACAGGTGGAGGGGTCCATTAACAATCAGTTTTCCAGCCAAAAATGTAATCATTGTATTCTTAATATCAATGATTGTTAATGCAGTTCATTCCTATCAAGTGGAAAAAAAAATGTTTTGGAAAATATAAAGTTTAAAACAGTCAGCAATTTATAACAGACATTTTTCTTACAGTTAAAAGGATATAAAAAAGTTACTATGTAATCATTTGTCTCTACATGCCCCACATATATTATCTATGTAATAAATCAATTGGTTGTATCCTCACATTTAGAAACACCTGACCTCGACTAATTTTTTTATGTTGGCATTGTTTTGCTAACCTTAACATTTTACAAATCAGAGTGTAAACCATACCTCTAACTCCTCCCTAATATAATGCATTACTGAAATTTGTTAGACTGCGGTTAGACGACAGATTAAGTGAATTTTATTTAGTTAGTACACATTAACCAAAGTTAGACTAAGCAGAAATTTGAAAAATACTACAATGTGATTGGACAAAAAATAATGTTGATCATTAAGTAAAGTACATGTAGTTTAATAATTTACAATATTGTACAGACAGTGAGTTTTCTCACTTAATTGGGAAGAGGCCTTAGCCTCTTTTTGAGGAAAAATAATATTGCTAAAATTTCCAATTTGGGAAGAAAACAAGCTGTTGTAAGTAAAACTGCATATTTTCAAAGAAAAATTCCATCGGAAAGAGGCTTTTTATAGGCCTCAGATATATATTAAGGTGAAACATGACTGACAGGTGACAATATTATCTAGCCAGTCCAGATTCAGGTTGACCCTAGTCAAGTGGCAAAAGATTTTAATAATTGCTGTTAATACTCTAAGAGAGTTTATTATGTATAACACTGTTCCTTAATATTTCCCTTCCTTACAGACAATCTAAATCTTTGAAATAAATTTTGTCACTGGAATTTTTAATTAGAGGCTCTTTCCAAAAATTAAATATTTGTGAAAAGCCTGATTACTTAGAACTAAAATGAGGGGTGTGGGATAAATTTAATAAATAAGGCGATAAAGTGCATGAATATGTTATATACCTAAATCAATCCATCATTTTGATGAAAAGTACAAAATGTGTTTTCAATTCAAATATGTCACATGGATTTGTAAAAGGACTTTGACTACATTACTTCAACTGTAATTTGAACACTACATAATTTTAACCAAGAGAAAAAATTTATACACTGCATGTTTTTTTAACCATTTTAGTGACAAATAATGTTTGTTATTTTGTACACTATTAATCTAATGTATAAATGTGAAACATTAGTATTTGGCCAATGAGAATGCCTAAATGCTCCTATGTCCCTTTTTTGAGCTAGTGCAATTGTTTCCTTTTTTTTTATAAGTGTCATATTACTGTGAATTCACTTAATTTCATGGGCATGAAATTTTGTGGTTTTGTCACAAAGAACATTTTCATGGGTCCTTCAATTTGTGGACTATTTATTTTTTGAAAAGGAGGTAAAATGTAAATTATATGATGTAAAAAAATTAATAAGTAATCAAATATCAATTTTGTTAACCGATATTTGGACGTTTGATCGAGAACTTGGTTAACTGGTCACTCAATGCCATCCCTTAAAATAAACTTACAGCAGAGGAAAATAAAATTTTGTTGGATTTTTATTAAAATCATTGATTGACATATCCACGAAAACCACGAAAATTAGTGCCCCACAAATAATAATGATTCTGCAGTAATCACTTACCTGCTCATAATAGATAAGTAATACCGTTGGAAAGTTTTTTGTTATCCAATTAAACAAATTATCTGTATCAGATTTTTCAATGTACACTAAGACACATTCCGCGATGAAGAGTGTAGGCAAGGATTTGTCTATCCCGCACTCTTTGAACTTATGATCAAGTTCGTTTAAGTTTTTTAGGTTAGCTGCAATCAGATGATAGTCTTTACTGTACAAATCTGTGCTGCTGAACTGAATGTCATCATCTACAAAATATTATACCATTATATTATTATTTAATAATTCTGTTTTATTCTAATTTTAACATGAAATAAGATACAAGATCTTTTACCAATAAGATTTTTTATGTACATGCACAAAGTTCTAAAATCTTTCATTGCAAAAATTTGCAATGTTTTTATCATACTGCAATGTTTTTTATCATACTGATTATTTTGAGCTTGGGCAGAAAATGATCGCAATGATATGGCTAATTATCATAATACATCATGTAGATAAGCTTGAACAAATATTGTGAGGTGGTGAGACAAATACTGCTAAATGTTGAGCTGAAAACATCTTCAGTCATCAATTGATCACTTGCTATTACCTTTTTTTTTTGCAGGACAATTTGTTATAATATATATTATTATGATTGTAATAATTTCTGCTTTGTTCTAACTAAAAAATACAAGATCTTTTAGGTATATAGCTTAATCACACACTGTACATCACTGTTTGTGAATAACTTTCAATGTTTTTATCATAGTGATCTGAACACATTTTGGTCATCAATTGATCACAGGCTATTGCCCGTTTTGCAAAACAATAAGTTCTAGAACAAAAGGTTTCATCAGCTATTCTGTATTTGTATTTAATTAACAAAAGTAACAAGTGTTCGTTAACAGAAATTAGCTTTTTATTCAAAAATGTGTAGCTGTGAGGTTTCTCATTTGAAGTCAAGCTGGATTAAATGAAAAGAATGATATATTGTAGTCAAAACGGTTGAGAAAAAAACAACATAAAATGTATTCCTGAAATTAATTGGCAGCAAATGATGTAGATGTAAGAAAAAACCAGTTAACATGCTCTTGGAAAATTCAAATGATATTGATCTGTTTAACCCTTCCCCTGCTGGTGACAAATGACCATTGTACATTGAAGATCATCCATCTCATCTTGGCCTACACAATGCCCTATTCAGTCAGTACACATTTTGAAATTTTCCCAAAAAATGATGAATGGTTTTGTCAAGATTGAAAGATCCATTTAAGATAATAAGGGTAGTAAGGGTTAAGTATATTACCTTCGCTTGTGATTTTCTGCAACAGGTCCTGTGATCGTCTTATATACTGTATTTTCCTGGATGTAACTGCTGAGAAGTCAACCTCGATGTACGAGACAGGATTGGTTCCTGCATCCTTCAAGTTCCAGTACAAGCTGTCAAACCCCGCACCAAGGCTAACCACTTGACACTTTCCTTTTGTCAGCTATATTACAAAGACAAGTTTGTATATTACAGAGAAAAAGGTTACAAAAAATATATATTTAAATATTACATTTATTTTAGATTCACATGACTGCATAAAGAATATGAACAAATCTATAAAATCATCAATTTGCAAAAGTAAAACTAAAGTTTTAACTGAAGAGCATTAAATAAAAAATTTTCAAGGATAAATAACTTATTTTTAATGTCAAAATCAAGTTAACGTTAAGAGAGAAATGAGATCACTTAAGATAATCCTATCAGTTAAACAAATAAGCAATAACATGAAGGTCATGTCACACATATACTGTACTCCCTTTACAGTACCATGTTAGAAAATCAAATGGTAGCAAAAAGGCCAAGGCTGAAATGTTCAAGAGGTGAAAGGTCCTGACAATGAAGTTACATCTGTGATGAGACAAGTTGCACAGCAAATATGACAATTAAATATGACAGTATAATTATGAACCGGGACAAAAAAAGTAATAATAACTGATATAATATTGTGTCTTCAGCTCAGCTACAGTTCTCCTGACCTGTTTCATAATATGGGGATGTCAAAAGCCGGGACCGCAAAGTGGGCCCGGTGGCCTGGGAATTGCTTGCCAGACTATAGATTATAAACGTGCATATTTAAAAGGAAATTAAATTAAAACAATTATAAAAAGATTTCTGTAACTAACAGTGATATTTTCAGTGTCATTTCTAGTTAGGCACCGCCATAAAAAAACTCACACAATGATAAGCAATGCTCCTTAATATAAAGGAACTATCACAACTTTTTGGCTTAAGAATAATTTTCACGGTGTTCAAAAAGAAAACAGAAATATGGCATGAAATACTAAATGACACATTTAAAATGAAAAATGTAAAAATAATATATAAAATGAATGAAAGTTTTTTTAACCAACTTCCCCTTTGTTGGCTTTGCCTACTTTCGTATTAGCGAGCTCGATGAGCTGGCCTGAAGGGCCTACTCGTAAAGCGAGCTTTACGGTAATGCGAGTACCTGCTAGATAGTAATGGTTTTGAAAACTTTCGTCAGAAGTACCGAATTGACACATCGCAACTTTTCGAATTACAAGCTATAACGATAAAAGCCGATGTACTCTGATTGAAAACGGAAGCGTAGACTGGTGTCCTGCGCACCTATATAGGAACCATAATAGAGAGGGGAAAAGAGAATAAATGGAAGCAGTGTATAAAATACCGAATGACAATTTTAAAACGGAAAATGTAAAATAAAAATGAACGATTATTTTAAACTATTACGGTAAAAGAAAATCGAGCTTGCTTTGAGGCTTTGCCTTTATTATATTAGCAACAATTTTGAACCATTTGGTTAAGGCAATCAATAGAAGCATACCGCAATAAACTTTTCAACAATCAGTCTTAGCCCTTTCACTCTAGCATAATAACCAATGCTAATCTCTGGTGCATGGGTCTGTTTTGGTTTTGGAGTAAACATCGAAATGTAATGGTCGGTCCAATAGCCCTTGTCAACCGCAAATCTTTTACACTGGGACGCGTCATCATTGGTGGCTCTAACACCTTCTTCACTAGACATTTTTATCAGTGTATTTACACAAACCACTTCAAAATCATGTTTTTAGTCGGAAATATTTTAAGATTTGTTTACATCGGTTTTTAAAAACGGCGTTTGTAAAAAGATAATTTCGTGAGAATTAGTGTAAACGGTGTTGAGGTGGAAAAGTCCATTGCATTTTCGAAAAATGATTTCTCATCAATAATTATTGTGGTCTGTATTTGGTTGGTTACTTTGAAATATATGTAAACAAAAACAATTGTTTATATCATTTAATTACATATATCAGCACTGCTTTTACTGTCATATCGAAAATCCATCCTTTTTTCCTTTTGTCTTGACTATTCACTCAAAATCCAATTTTGTTTACTCCACCTACTGTAGTTAATAGATATATATGTGATAATTAAGGCTCCCACGTTTACAATTTTTTGTAAACGTTTACACGACTGCTAAGAACCGAAACGATACCGTTTAAACGGTGGTACCTCTATGTACCATACACACCATGTATTTGAGTCACCCAAATGATGTCTTTCTTTCTATTTTTTAATACTTGTACAAATAAAGAATGTGCCAAGGCTCATCAACCGATTGAGTCAGCACAGGCAATTTTTTGCAAATTGTAACCCCATTTTTTTACCAAAATGGTATATTATGTCACCAGCCCATTTTGCACCTTATAAAGGGGTAATGCTTGTGTGGAGGGTTGTAAACATCCATTTTCCCCGTTTGTTTACTTTTGGAATAAACCACTAGAATGATAAAATCCATGAATTACAGGTAGTCTCGATTACAGGCAATGATTAAGAAATTTTGTAAGACAATATGGTCATTTCGATTAAACAGTAAACAATATCGTAAACGTTTATGAATGAAAATCGAAATATTCTGTTTAAACGTGTAATCGTGGTGGGCCTTAGTGATAATGTGTCCTATATAGGTCTGTTCACTTAATAATTTGAGGGAAATTTTTAACATGGCTGGTTAGCTCAGTCCAGTTACGTAATGTTAATATGAAAAAGGCAAAGCCTCAAAGCGAGCTCGATTTTCTTTTACCGTAATAGTTTAAAATAATCGTTCATTTTTATTTTACATTTTCCGTTTTAAAATTGTCATTCGGTATTTTATACACTGCTTCCATTTATTCTCGTTTCCCTCTCTATTATTGGGTTCCTATATAGGTGCGCAGGACACCAGTCCTACGCTTCCGTTTTTCAATCAGAGTACATCGGCTTTTATCGTTATAGCTTGTAATTCGAAAAGTTTGCAATGTGTCAAATTCGGTACTACTTCGGACGAAAGTTTTCAAAACCATCAGTTAGCAGGTAACTCGCGTTACCATAAAAGCCGCTTTGCGAGCAGGCCCTTTGGGCCAGCTCGTCGAGCTCACTATAACATAAACAGATAAAAAAGGCAAAGCGTCAAAGCGAGCTTGATTTACTTTTACCGTGAAATAGTATAAAATAATCATTCATTTATGTTTTACATTTTCCATTTTAAAACTGTCATTGGATATTTTACACATTGCTTCAGTTTATTTTGGTTCCATGTCCTATTATGTTTCTTAGTTCCGATAAAAGTGCATAGGACACCAGTCTACGCATCCGTTTTCAATCAGAATTCCTCGGCTTTTATAGTTGCACTATTTTGACTGTGTTACAATATGTTGATTGTACTACAATCTGTTGACTTTATTACAATCTTTTGACTGTATTGCACTATATTGACTGTATTACAACAGGGCTTCCATTAAGTCCCAAAATTTGGAAGTCATAGACTGCAAATTGTCTAACATTAGAAGTCACATTATTAAGGTAAAGAAGGAAAAGCATTATATATTTTGGAAGTCACAAGCAAAATTGAGGAGTAAATAACTCCCAAACTTCCATTAATGGAAGCCCTGTTACAATATGTTGATTGTATTACAATATGTTGACTGTATTACAATCTGTTGACTGTATTGCAATATGTTGACTGTATTACAATCTGTTTACTTTATTGCAATATGTTGACTGTATTGCAATATATTGACTGTATTGCAATCTGCTGACTGTATTGCAATTTGTTGGCTGTATTGCAATCTGTTGACTGTATTGCAATATATTGACTGTATTGCAATCTGCTGACTGTATTGCAATTTGTTGGCTGTATTGCAATCTCTTGACTGTATTACAATATATTGACTGAATTGCACTATATTGGCTGTATTGCAATCTCTTGACTGTATTGCAATCTGTTGACTGTATTGCAATATGTTGACTGTATTGCAATCTGTTGACTGTATTACAATATGTTGACTGTATTACAATCTGTTGACTGTATTACAATATGTTGACTGTATTACAATATGTTGACTGTATTGCAATATGTTGACTGTATTACAATATGTTGACTGTATTACAATATGTTGACTGTATTACAATATGTTGACTGTATTACAATATGTTGACTGTATTGCAATATGTTGACTGTATTACAATCTGTTGACTGTATTACAATCTGTTGACTGTATTGCAATATGTTGACTGTATTGCAATCTGTTGACTGTATTGCAATATGTTGACTGTATTGCAATCTGTTGACTGTATTGCAATCTGTTGACTGTATTGCAATCTATTGACTGTATTGCAATTTGTTGACTGTATTGCAATCTGCTGACTGTATTACAATATGTTGGCTGTATTGCAATCTGTTTACTATTGCAATATGTTGACTGTATTGCAATATGTTGACTGTATTACAATATGTTGACTGTATTGCAATATGTTGACTGTATTGCAATTGACTGTTGACTGTATTGCAATCTATTGACTGTATTGCAATCTGTTGACTGTATAGCAATCTGTTTACTAATTGCAATCTGTTGATTGTAAAATTTGTATTGCAATCTGTTTACTTTTTCAATCTGTTGATTGTATTGCAATATGTTGACTGTATTACATCCATCATAGTAAAGGCCCATTATATCTCAGAATTGCTATCAATTGTATTTCTCAAAAACCTTTTATTTTTGGTATTTTGATATATAGTTTCCAAAATTATACTTATTTTCCATATACATGAACTATCTTTTCCTGCTTTTGTTCTTTTAGCATAGGTATACTTATAATGACTAAAGTATTTTGTATACTACTTTGTTTACATTTTGCTATCTTTATTGCACATTAAACACATTTTTGACATTTTTGAAAAATTAAAAAATATGAATTTCTGAGCCGCATAATGTTCCTTTAAATATAAACCTTAAAAATGAAAATGTATATAATGGATATACAATATTTTGATGGAATTGCTTTTACAAATGTTTGTCATGAATAGAATTCTCAGTGAGGTTAACTGTCTGATAATTTTACAGGTAAATATTAATCTTCATCAAGATGGGTGTGCATGGTTTGTGGCAATTGTTAAGTTCTACAGGTAAACCTGTACCTCTAGAATCTCTGGAAGGAAAAGTTCTCGCTGTTGGTAAGTGATAAATATATAAACACACTAAATAAATGTCTTAATATTTAAGGCGGCCTTCAGCTTTTATATTTTGATGGACAAACTAAGTATTTCAGTAACTTTATCTTCGAAAAGTGCATCATATTACTGTTTAGCCTTCTTCAACACAGTGTCCCGAGAGCTATTTATAACCTGACAGTGATGTTTGTTGCTAAAAATAGAAGATAGGGAAACATATCATCCGCTTTACTAATTTACATATAAAGAGTGGACCAGTAGATTAGTGGTAGGGGTTTTCTTATTGTTTATGTATTTTTCATTTTCCACCTTAATTCTTTTGATTTAATAATTATATGAAACAATTTATCTAAACTAACATATTTTGCCTTTACAAAAGCTGAAAACAATATTTTGCTTGCCAGAGGCTCGCATAATATGGTCTTATTCAGCTCGTTCAATAAATTATTAGTATTAAACTACACTCATTTAATATCCTCTATATATGTTTAAACTTCATACATTTCTCTTCATATGGGATACAATACACACAAGATTCTATCATCAAATCACCACAATAATAAAGAAAGTGACCTTTTTAGCTCACCTGTCACTTTGTGACAGGGTGAGCTTTTGTGATCGCTTTTCGTCCGGCGTCCGTCCGTCCGTCGTCCGTAAACTTTTACTTTAAATGACATCTCCTCATAAACCACTAAGCCAATTTCATCCAAACTTCACAGGAATGTTCCTTTGGTGGTCACCTTTAAAAATTGTTCAAAGAATTTAATTCCATGCAGAACTCTGGTTGCCATGGCAACCGAAAGAAAAAACTTTAAATATCTTCTTTTAAAAAAACCGTAAGAGCTAGAGCTTAGATATTTGGCATGAAACATCTTCTAGTGAGTGTCTACCAAGTTTGTTCAAATAAAAGCCCTGGGGTCAAAATTGGCTCCGCCCCGGGGGGTCATTGATTTTCCCTATATACATATAGTAAAAACTTAAAAAATCTTCTTTTAAAGAACCAAAAGAGCTACAGCTAAGATATTTAGCATGAAACATGTTCTAATGGGTGTCTACCAAGTTTGTTCAAATAAAAGCCCTGGGGTCAAAATTGGCCCCGCCCCTGGGGGTCATTGATTTTCCCTATATGCATATAGTAAAAACTTTAAAAATCTTCTTTTAAAGAACTCAAAGAGCTATGGCTAAGATATTTAGCATCAAACATGTTCTAATAGGTGTCTACCAAGTTTGTTCAAATAAAAGCCCTGGGGTCAAAATTGGCCCCACCCCAGGGGGGTCATTGATTTTCCCTATATGCATATAGCGAAAACTTAAAAAATCTTCTTTTAAAGAACCAAAAGAGCTAGAGCTAAGATTTTTAGCATGAAACATGTTGTAATAAGTGTCTACCAAGTTTGTTCAATAAAAGCCCTGGGGTCAAAATTGGCCCCGCCCCGGGGGGTCATTGATTTTCCCTATATGCATATAGTAAAAACTTAAGAAATCTTCTTTTAAAGAACTCAAAGAGCTAGAGTTTAGATATTTAGCATGAAACATGTTCTAATAAGTGTCTACCAAGTTTGTTCAAATAAAAGCCCTGGGGTCAAAATTGGCCCCACCCCGGGGGTCATTGATTTTCACTATATGCATATAGTAAAAACTTAAAAAATCTTCTTTTAAAGAACTCAAAGAGCTTTGGCTAAGATATTGAGCATCAAACATGTTCTAATAGGTGTCTACCAAGTTTGTTCAAATAAAAGCCCTGGGGTCAAAATTGGCCCCGCCCCGGGGGATCATTGATTTTCCCTATATGCATAAAGTAAAAACTTAAAAAATCTTCTTTTAAAGAAATCAAAGAGCTATGGCTAAGATATTTAGCATCAAACATGTTCTAATAGGTGTCTACCAAGTTTCTTCAACTAAAAGCTCTAGGGTCAAAATTGGCACAGCCCCGGGGGTCATTGATTTTCCTTATTTGTGTATAGCAAAAACTTAAAAAATCTTCTTAGAGTTAAGATATTAAGCATAAAACATCTTTTAGTGAGTGTCTCCAAAGTTTGTTCAAATAAAAGACCTGGGGTCAAAATTGGCCCCGCCCTGGGGGTCATTGATTTTCTTTATATGTGTATAGCAAAAACTTAAAAATCTTCTTTGAAAAAACCCAAATAGCTAGAGTTTAGATATTAAGCATGAAACATCTTCTAGTAAGTGTCTACAAAGTTTGTTCAAATAAAAGCCCTGGGGTCAAAACTGGCCCGGCCCCAGGGGTGTCATTGTTTTTAACTATATGTGTATAGTAAAAACTTTAAAAAAATCTTCTTTCAAAAAGCCCAATGAGCTAGAGCTTAGATGTTTAGCATGAAACATCTTCTTATGGGTGTCTACCGAGTTTGTGCAAATAAAAGCCCTTGGGTTAAATTGGCCCTGCAACGTTGGGTGGGGGGGCCTATATACAGGTGAGCGACCTCAGGGCCATCATGGCCCTCTTGTTACAAAAAAAAATTTGTAATTTAAAGTTTCAGTTTTGGAGATATACATATTTAAAATGCATGTCCTTACATTTAGATAACTTTATTAAATATTTTTTGATTATACATTATATTCTATTTTTGTAAAAAAAGATTTCACAAAGAATTAAGATAGTGAGATATGTCTAAGTTGGAAATATTGACCTTTTTCAATTTCAGATGTAAGTGTATGGCTACATCAGTTATCTAAGGGTATGCGAGACAGCTCGGGCAATCCTCTACCTAACGCACATCTCCATGGCTTGTTTACCAGGATTTGCAAGTTACTGTATTACAGAATTAAACCTGTGTTTGTGTTTGATGGAGGGGTTCCTATGCTGAAAAAGCAGACATTGGTTTGTATTAGAATTTTCTCAGTTTTTATCAGGCTTACATGGCCAAGTGGTTAAAAATGTTGATGGCCCATTATAACTAATGCTATCATTTTTATTTCTCACAAACTTTTTATTTTTGGTATCTTGTTACAGTTTAAATAAAATACGTAAACACATTTGCCAAACACATGAAATATCTTTTGCTTCTTTTGTTAACCAGGTTTTCCGAAGGAAAAAACTGGTTATTAGATTGAGGTATGTCGGCGGGCGGGCTGATGGGCGGACGGGCGGGCGGGCGTAAACAATTTCTTCTGTGTGCAACTCCTCCTACATTTCTCAACAGATTTTGACCAAACTTTCACAGAAGCTTTGTCATCAAGTGCCCTGGCGCATATTGTCGGGGTTTTGTGATTAGATAATATTTGACCTAATTATGGCCCTTTGTTTTTTTTCCTTATATAAAATATATAGTGAACAATTTCTTCTGTGCGCAACTCCTTCTACATTTCTCATCGGATTTTGACCAAACTTTCTCAGAAGCTTTGTCATCAAGTGCCATGACACATATTGCCAGGGTTTTGCAATTGGTATATATTTGACCTAATTATGGCCCTTTGTTTTTTTTTCCTTATATAGAATATATAGTGAGGCGGGCGTAAACAATTTCTTCTGTGCGCAACTCCTCCTACATTTCTCAACGGATTTTGACCAAACTTTCACAGAAGCTTTGTCATCAAGTGCCCTGGCGCATATTGTCGGGGTTTTGCGATTAGATAATATTTGACCTAATTATGGCCCTTTGTTTTTTTTCCTTATATAAAATATATAGTGAACAATTTCTTCTGTGGGCAACTCCTTCTACATTTCTCATCGGATTTTGACCAAACTTTCTCAGAAGCTTTGTCATCAAGTGCCATGACACATATTGCCAGGGTTTTGCAATTGGTATATATTTGACCTAATTATGGCCCTTTGTTTTTTTTCCTTATATAAAATATATAGTGAACAATTTCTTCTGTGCGCAACTCCTCCTACATTTCTCAACAGATTTTGACCAAACTTTCTCAGAAGCTTTGTCGTCATGTGCCCTGACACATATTGCCAGGGTTTTGCAATTGGTATATATTTGACCTAATTATGGCCCTTTGTTTTTTTTCCTTATATAGAATATATAGTGAACAATTTCTTCTGTGCGCAACTCCTCCTACATTTCTCAACGGATTTTGACCAAACTTTCTTAGAAGCTTTGTTATCAAGTGCCTGGCACATATTGTTGGGGTTTTGTGATTGGATAATATTTGACCTAATTATGGCCCTTTGTATATTTTTTCCTTATACAGAATATATAGAGAACAATTTCTTCTGTGCGCAACTCCTCCTACATTTCTCAACGGATTTTGACCAAACTTTCACAGAAGCTTTGTCATCAAGTGCCCTGGCGCATATTGTCGGGGTTTTGGGATTGGATAATATTTGACCTAATTATGGCCCTTTGTTTTTTTTCCTTATATAAAATATATAGTGAACAATTTCTTCTGTGCGCAACTCCTCCTACATTTCTCATCGGATTTTGACCAAACTTTCTCAGAAGCTTTGTCATCAAGTGCCATGACACATATTGCCAGGGTTTTGCAATTGGTATATATTTGACCTAATTATGGCCCTTTGTTTTTTTTCCTTATATAGAATATATAGTGAACAATTTCTTCTGTGCGCAACTCCTCCTACATTTCACAACGGATTTTGACCAAACTTCCTCAGAAGCTTTGTCACCAAGTGCCCTGACACATATTGCCAGGGTTTTGCAATTGGTATATATTTGACCTAATTATGGCCCTTTGTTTTTTTTCCTTATATAGAATATATAGTGAACAATTTCTTCTGTGGGCAACTCCTCCTACATTTCTCAACGGATTTTGACCAAACTTTCTTAGAAGCTTTGTTATCAAGTGCCTGGCACATATTGTCGGGGTTTTGTGATTGGATAATATTTGACCTAATTATGGCCCTTTGTACATATTTTCCTTATACAGAATATATAGAGAACAATTTCTTCTGTGCTCAACTCCTCTTACATTTCTCAACGGATTTTGACCAAACTTTCTTAGAAGCTTTGTTATCAAGTGCCTGGCACATATTGTCGGGGTTTTGTGTTTGGATAATATTTGACCAAATTATGGCCCTTTGTATATTTTTTCCTTATACAGAATATTATAGTGAACAATTTCTACAGTGCGCAACTTCTACATTTCTCAATGGATTTTGACCAAACTTTCACAGAAACTTTGTCATCAAGTGCCCTGGTGCTCACTAAATTCCCATGTTTCTTCCAAGACATCATTCAAGTTTTTTTTTTTTAATTGTGAACATACTTTTCTTGATATCGCACAAAACACCACTAATATTGTTGACAAAAGAAAATGACAAGAGACGCAAAAATGCAAAAATTAAGCAAAAATAAAGTACTGTTTACCTTTCTAAAACATTTGGGAAAAAAAGGCGAATAGACAACATAAAATTTCTCAATCATTTTTGTTTGAGGAATACTAAAAAAGCCATAATTCCTCCTAAAAGTTCAATTAAAAACAAATGCCCCTTCATGACAAAGCATCTGTGAAATATTTTGCTGAAAACCTGGTTGCATCGCATTGCGATGTTTCTTGTTATTATAGTGAATCAGTATTTTGTATGGAAGTCAAAATACTACTTTGTTTACATTTTGCTACTTTTACTACACATTACTGAATGTTCAGCACTACTTTCTTCAGCTGTTAAACATCTAACATGTTCTTAAACCATTATTAAACACATGTTTGACATTTCTAAAAAATTTAAACAATATGAATTTCTGAGGCATGATTTGGCTTTAAAAATAAAGAAAAAAAAGAACACCTTAAAGATGAAATTTAGTGTTACGTTTTTTATTTACTAACATAAATGTTAACTTGGCTTAATGGTGATTTCAGAAAAGAAAGGCTGAGTGCAATTTATGTCTATCACATCATGCAATTTTCTTTCAAAACTTACCAAACACCACACATTCTTTGTTTTCAGTTAAAACTTTTAATAAATATCGGTACTTTTAGTATGAAAGAAATAATCCTGTTACGGAGATAATATTGAAGTGTTTGGGTATTTTCTCCTGTAATACCTTCATAAGTAAGGTACTAGTAGTTAAAGGAACTCCACTGAGGTTTTTTGACATGATGGGACTGATAAGTGTACCATTTGATGTAGGTTTAGACCACTAATCTATGTGCAAAATTTCAGATCATTCACGCACTTTGTTTTTCCAGAATTATTATTCAAATTTTAAAAAAAATGACCCAAAATTAAAAGCGTTTAAATGCTTTTCTCTCAAATAGGACTAAGAAAAGCATAAAAATACAATTTTCAATTTATTTCTAAGTATATTCCTAACTATCTCTGCATATATTTCTGTTTAAAGTGCCCCAGCTCATTTATGTAAGAAATTCAAATGTTATGTTTTTAGGCTTTTAAACCTCAGTGGAGTCCCTTTAAATTGGTACTTAAATTGTATTTTTATGACATTCTAGGCTTCCAGACGAAACAAAAGGGAAGATGCTGAAAAAACAAGCTCCTTAATGCAACAGAAGATTCTTACCAATCTGATTCGTAGTCAGGCTCTCAAAGAAGCTTGTGGCCTGGATAAACTACCAAATTTACCTCCACCACCAAAGAGCTCTGCAAAGGGAAATAAAGATGTGCTGTACCAGTTACCTCCTGTACCAGACACTTCTGTACCGTACGTATATTTATAATCATGACTAATGTATAAACTAATGACATGGTAAATTTATGAATCTAAAATCTCATTAATTGTTTTTAAAATTGAAATGTTGTGCAGTGTTACTGCTTTAGAGAGTCTATATATTATGTGACAGATTTATGTCTGTTCACCATGTTGCAGGTCCATGTCTACTTTTCATGTTACAGTAAATAATTATTATGTTACATCATGTTACAGTAAAGGTCTATCATGTTACAGGTATATGTTTATTTATCATGTTGCAAGGATATTTTTATCATGTAACAGGTATATGTTTATCATGTAACAGGTATATGTTTATCATGTTACAGTAAATGTTTATCATGTTACAGTAAATGTTTATCATGTTACTGTCAATGTCTATCATGTTACAGGTATATGTCTCAAAGAAGTGAAGAGGATAAGACTTATATTCAAAGAAGAGAACTGCAAGAAATGGTGGAGGTAAAATTATTTATCAAAAACTCAGACTGTACTTCATAGGTGAATTCTAGTACTATGATCATAACCAACCAAAACATCTTTATCAGTCCAAAATAGATAACCTAATAAAAATGTAAAGAAGATAAATACATTCCCAGAATTTGGTAACTCTGACTTAATCAGGAAGATTTGTAAAGTAGATTTCGTATTTAAACCAAGTGTTGTTGCATGAAACATTTAAGTTGATCTTATTTGTTATTGTTAACATCCAAGTAAAATTGCAGTTTTCATGAAAATATGCATAAAATGTAATGTTCTGACAATAGTACATGAATGTAAAAGATAGAAATTGATGACAATGATGAAAAACAAAAGTTAATACTTAAATAAAATGTTGTCATATGGACACTGTCTGTAATATTTTATTTCGCTTTCAGTTTTGTTAGATTTTTCTGGTCCTTCAGGATCATTGATTCCAGTACATTTAAGTGTTGAAAATCAAATACCACTCAAGCCAGTGCTAGGGCACTTGAGGGATGGTACACCTTTTCATTATCCCTCATGTACAGACTCAATCAAACCGAGTCTGCAATTTTCATGTAATTTTGTTCGGATTATAGCTTTTGAGGGGAACACATTTTATCCAGATTTTGTTTTTATATTACAGGACCAGTATGAAGACATCAGCAAGATTGATGTAGAGTCTGAGGATTTTAAAGCTCTGCCACCTGATGTACAGCATGAAATCATGACAGATATGAGGTTACGCAAGAAAAATTACAACCTGTCAAAAATTGTTGATTTACCTGATGTAAGTATATTACATATTTGAATTACATTTCCAGATAACAAAAGATGCTACAGCACAATCATTGAAAACTTATGCATTAGCACATGCTGAAATCATTTAAAAGTTTCTATCACATCAATTTTAGGAGTATAATTGTATGAGTAATATTAACTTTTTGCCAAACTTAAAGATAATTGAAATAGATTTTCTTACTTAACTTAAAACCTTAACCATCTGGAACAAAAAGGATTTGCATTTGCCACCAAATTATAGTATGAGCATCCTGCACATACATGCAGTCTGACCAGGCTATATACTGGTTGAAGCTCAACATTTTGTATTTTGAAATTGAAATCTATTTAACTTTGATAGGACTGACTGGGCTTATCCCTTTCACAAATTCAGCAGTTTAAGGTTAAACCCATTTTAGTTTTTGCTGCAACATTGATTAGCCTATGTCACCATATAGAGTCAGGCTTCCTTGCACATTTGTGCAGTTTAACCAAATAGTTTACTAGTCTCGTGACTACTTTTTGATGCTAAAATCCCACCCCTAAATAAAGCCAAAATTTTACTTTTCCAAATGAAAATCAATACATATCTGTTACACATAAACACTTTGGTAAGAGTTAATCAGTACTGAAGATGTGGTTTATTTCCTAGGATTCTAAAGATTTCTCCAAATACCAAATGGCGAAGCTTCTAAAGCACAATAAAGTTAACACCAGACTGGAAGAAGTCCGTAAAGAAATGAACACTAGACAGACACGTTCTTTGACAAAAAACTTCAAAGGAAGGTTTCAGGATTCTGATGACATTTATTCTCAAAGAGTTGTGTCCGAGGACTCAGCTCACTATATCCTTGCCAAAAGAAACTTGTCACAAAAGAAAGAAGACAAGAGTAGAAAAATGATGGAGGTGGAGGCGGAAACTGTTACTGATAAGCTTGAAGTGATAGCAGAAGTTGATGAGTTAATTGTAGATTCTGATGATGATAGTGCTGGTGAGGTAGACATATTAGAGGAGAGTCGACTTATATTTGAGGAGTTAAGTGGTAAAACTGATGAACCCGATAGTAACACTGAAAACAAAAGAAACATTAGTGGTAAAACTAATGAACCTAATGATAACATTGAAGACACAAGAAACAAAACTATGAAGCATGTGGGAGTAAATAGGATTGAAAAACAAGAAAAGGATAAACCTAGATTCCGTGCAGTAATTGAAGTGGAGTCTGATTCTGGTACAGACACTAGTGATGATAGTGTTAAGGTTGTTGGTGATGAAACAGTTGTTTTAGATGACTCTAATGTTGATCCTGAACTGCAGTTTGCCATCGAGCTCTCACTGCAGGAACAAAGACATACAAATGTAAGTAAAGTTAAGAAGTTAAGAGTTCAAGATACTGAACTTTATAAAAAGACTGAAAATGTTGATGCAGTAAGTACTAAGAATAAACATTCAAACAGATCCGGAATTCCTGTTGTAACTGCTGGGAGACAAACTCGACAAAGATCAACTGAAAAAAGACAACAAGGAATCATTGAAGCTGAGAAGTCAACAAAACATCAGAATAAACAAAGTAAAGTTGAAAATTTGATTGGAAGCAGTGTTGCAGATAGTGATGATATAAACAAAGAAGGTAGAATGTGTTCTAGTGAAAGTAATGGAAGGGGTTTTAATGATTCTAAAAAGGAAAATAAAGTTAATGAAAGGAACAATGGTAAAAGTTCTGTTGATGAACAGAGTAACAAGGAGACATATACAAGCAGAAGAACAGTCACCATAGAGAAGAAGTCTGGGATATTGAAGCGGAATATTTCCTGTCTCTCCAATGAATCAGATGGAAGTGGTGAAGAGCCTAATAAAGTAAGGAAGATAGATTTATCTGATGTTGACACTGATGCTGATGTCTCGGAGTCTTCTGAGTCTGATGGTATGTTAGATTAGTACACATCTTTTGATGTTAACAAATTCAACACCATTTCATAGTTAAATCAAAAGTATATTTCTATTTAAGTTAGGGCTGGCCTAAAAGGGTGTAGACTGTAGCTTACATAGTTAAATGTATATTGCTATTTAAGCTATTGGTAAGGGGTGTGGACTGTAGGTTACATCTACTACTGTCAACCGCTAACAGATTCAATCAAATGTAACCGGGAACGTTTGCAACTTTCCCATGGTGGGCTTTCTTTAAAATTTCTATTTTATCTATCTTAAAACTAGTTGGCTCATTTTCCTGCAATTGATCAGATTTTAACATTAATTTCCTGGCTTTTTTTCTGTCATTGCTAAATAGAAACTATTAAAATATTAATATGATACCTGCCATAAAACTAGGTACATAACAGCTCTGCCTGTATATAAAACATTTTCATCTCTTACACATAATATATGTATTTCATTGAATTGGCTGCTTATAGTTTCCCTTTTAAAATATAGTATTTATCAACATGTCTGTCTGTATAAATTGTATAAACTATTGTTTTTACAGGAGATTTTATTGAAGTGAAGGTTGACTTAACTAAAGTAAGAGAAGACAACTTGTTTCCAGCCAGTATGTTTGAAGCAGTGGAGGTAATTGAACCTGAATCCATGGACAGTAAAGACAATATTATTCAAATTAATGACAGTGCAGCTGAAGATAATGACTTAGCTGTTGTAGAGAAGGAAAAGGGATCAACAATTGGTGAAGTCAATGATAAGATAAATGACCAGATTACAGTAGTAGACAGTGACACTGGAGATATGGAGAATGAAACTGACAATGGTAAATGTAATCTGAAGCCTTTATTTGCTTAATTTGTATAATGATTTTGCCAATCTTTGATCTTAGAACTGTCTATTCAAAGTTTAAGGGATTTCAGTAGCTATATTCAAACTTAGAGAAAATACGAAAAGAAAAAAGAAATGATTTAAGTGCTTTGTAACTTACCAAATTTGATAAAAAAAAATCATTTTATTAGCGTTTCTGTTTCAAAAGTCTTGCTTATCTTGATATTGTACTTTTGTAAGACAATGGGCATGATTCTGAAAGCTATATTTTTGGAGTAATGCCCCATTTTATCTTAAAAATTTTTGTCAAAAGCAGTTATTTTAACAGACAAGCATTAACACCCTTATGATCTGCTCTTGTTGTTTTGTACAAGTAAGTCAATTTACATCAAAATAATATAACATTAATATTGAAGAAAATAAAATGTTACTGGGGGTTTTTTTTCTCCTAGAAAATATGAACTTTTTTCATTTGATCTCAGATGAGTCTAAAAATAGAACTGAAATCAATGTGGATGAGAACCTTGAAGTAAGATCAACAGGAAGTGATGTCATGAAAGCAGATGATGATGTCACCATGGTTTCTGAAGCAGACGACATATCTCTAGATTCAACAGAAGTGCCTTTAAGCATGAAAGATGTCAAAGAACGACCATCAAGCCCTTTGGTACCCAACCTAGTGAGGCAGTTTGAAAGTTTGAATGAAGTAAGTTTCAAAAAATCATTGTGATTTGCTTATTTTTTTTTAAATTTGTTAAAGGCACATTCTGCCTCAGAAAGAAAGAAATCTTTACTTCTTTAGAAAGGGCAAACATGAATTTTATAATGTTTAAATAATGGTTTTAGAGAATGTTAGATGCTTGTTACCCAGGGAAAGTAGCAATAAATGTTAAATAGTTTGTCATGAAGGTAGTAAAATGTAAACAAAGTAGTATTTTGACTTCCATGTAAAATACTTATTCATATTTATAACAGTACTTAATGTCAAAAGCAGCAGATGAAATGTATGGTTCTGCCAATTGGCCAATGAGTAACTTTTTAGATACTATAAAAGTACACCAAAATAAACAAACTAAATTAAAGCATTTCTGTGGCATGATAGGCCTTTAACCCATAATTTGCTGATTTTCTTAAATAGACTTGCACTGCTATATTTTTAACTGTTCATTATCAATTTGAAATCAAAATGAAAAATAAGAAGTTTGTAAGCCAACTGTATAGAGAGATTGCACAGAATGGCAGACTGGCCTGGCTGTATACTGGTGACAAAAGTTAATTACTTTCAGTTCCAGTAAAGCCCTTTGTGGCCTGGGGGGATACCTTTAAGGATTGAGGAAGCAGCTGTTTATCCTTGCGTGATCGTTAAGAGTCTATACATCTCTTACCTCCAGCAGGTGAGGTGGTTTTGACCCCTGGTGTTGCTTTAAGTTTGTAACACCTGAGGTTAGCCAGAATCATCTTTCCACTTTCCACTCAGCGTCATATGACCTAAATTGTTTTGGTGTGCTGTAAAACCAACCAAAACAAAGTTCCAGTTTAGTTAGAGTTATGAGTCCAACTTTTTAAGATGTTTTTAAGATAAGATCCCTTTGAGCTCAGACATTAAATATGAAAGTTATTGATTCATAAAAAATTAGAATTGAAAATGTACTACTCCAATGAAGTTTCAAAAATTACTTTTTTTAACAATTTCATCAAAATCAAAAACCTTTTTGAATATTTATTTAAATTTTACAGCAAAGTGTTCGAGGAATGAGGGAGAATTTAGCATCAGAGAACAGACAGTTAAGATTAGAGCAAGGGAGACAAGAGAGGCTTGCAGTGTCCATTACTGATCAGATGCATTCAGAAGCTCAGGTTATTTTCAAATTAAGATAAGCCAATTAAAAATTGTTTAAAGTTTTTCAATACAATTGGAACATTAAATAAATACAATAGCATCTCTATTTTAACACATACAATCATGTATTAAGAATTTTACAATAGCTGTTATTTATTGTAATTTTTTATTAAATAAATGTAGATACTGCTTCTTAGAGCAGCTTAATACAATTTTCATACTTGTGAAATAACAACAAATATTTTAACTAGACTTTTCAAAGAATACAGAGAGCTATTGTACTCACCCGTCGTCATCTCACTACAAATATATTTTGAAATAAAAAGAAATACATGTTTGTGTTTTTGTGTCGCCTCTACGGAGTAGTGGCGACATACATGTATAGGGATCACTTCTACGTTGTCTGTCTGTCCGTCCGTCCGTCCGTCTGTCTGGCGGTCCGTCCGTCACAAAACTTGTCCGGACTACCCCTCATAAACTACTGGTGCAATTTCATCCAAACTTTACAGGAATGATCAGTACCAAGTCTAGTTGTGCATATTGTCAGCATTTTCCGGTTCAATGATTTTTGTCAGAGTTATGGCCCTTTAATAATTTTTAATTTTAAAGTTTGTCCGGACTACTTCTCTTATACCACTAATGCAATTTCAATGAAACTTTACAGGATTGATCTGTAGCTCAAGTCCTTGCGCATATTGCACGGGTTTTCCGGTTGAATGATTTTTGGCCGAGTTATGGCCCTTTGATAAAAAGGTGTTTTTTTCTGTGTGTTGCCAGATATACAAAAGCTTGTCCGGACTACTCCTCATAAACTACTGGTGCAATTTCATCCAAACTTTACAGGAATGATCCGTACCAAGTCTAGTTGTGCATATTGTCAGCATTTTCCGGTTCAATGATTTTTGTCAGAGTTATGGCCCTTTAATAATTTTTATTTTTAAAGTTTGTCCGGACTACTTCTCTTATACCACTGATGCAATTTCAATGAAACTTTACAGGATTGATCTGTAGCTCAAGTTCTTGCGCATATTGCACGGGTTTTCGGGTTGAATGATTTTTGGCCGAGTTATGGCCCTTTGATAAAAAGGTGTTTTTTTCTGTGTGTTGCCAGATACGCCAAAAGCTTGTCCGGACTACTCCTCATAAACTACTGGTGCAATTTTATCAAAATTTTACAGGAATGATCAGTACCAAGTCTAGTTGTGCACTGTCTGTCTGTCTGTCCGTCTGTCACAAAATTTGACCCAACATGAAATTGGCCATCATGAGGCGACACATGTGATTACTGATCGCTCTTGTTTCCTCAAATAAATCAGTTTCTTTAAAAAAAAGTGAGTGAATGCCCTAGGAAGATAAAACTATTTTAGACCTTATAATAATTTGATTTATTGTAACAGGAATTACTTCAGCTGTTTGGTATCCCATATATTGTGAGCCCAACAGAAGCTGAGGCCCAGTGTGCTCAATTAGAGCTTATAAAGCTTACTAACGGAACTATAACAGACGACAGTGATATTTGGCTTTTTGGCGGGAAATGTGTTTTCAAGAATTTCTTCAATCAGCAGAAACATGTAGAATGCTTCAAGTGAGTATGATTTATTTTGTAGTATATTAAAGTGATATTGATGGTCAAGGTCATTTAAAAGGTCAAGGTCAACACTTTGCGAAGTATAGGTATAATATTGACATGGAAGAAAACTGTACAATTTTTAAAGATATTCATTTTTACTACATGTATAAATTATATTGTATTATAAAATGTATATATTGTATTATAAAATTTCTATCTACCTATTTAACTAACCTTTGCGAGGAAAGCTTGCCCTTGGTTACCTAGTTGTGTTTGTTGACCAGAGTTCTATTAAAGATAAGTTCAATACAAAAATCCTCAGGGAAATGGTTTGAAAATGACACATAATTTACATCCATGCATAAAAATTTTTCTTATGATTGACTGCAGGAATTTTTTTTATCAATTTATATCTGCAGAGATGTGACTATTAGCTCACAGCTAGGATTGACCCGTGAAAGTCTTATAAACATAGCCATGTTGTGTGGTAGTGACTACACGGAGGGAATACGAGGGGTCGGGCCAGTCACTGCCATGGAAATCCTCGCTAAATTTCAAGGAAAGGGGCTGGAAAGTCTTCAGAAATTGAAATCATGGTGGGAAGATGCACAGAAAGATGTTAGGATCTCAGTGACGACCTCAAAACTTCTGACAAAACTCAGGGAATTGGATATAAGTGAAGGTATGCCTGAAAATGGTTGTGTGGGAAGCGGTGGCTTAGTGGTTAAGGTATCTGTCTCTCAACTTAGGTATTATATGTTTGAGCACTTCTAGGATGACAGCCCTGTTCCTTCATATAACACAACAAGTCTTGGGTAGCACCAGGAAGCGTAATAGTCAAGAATGATTTAGATAAGTTTCAAACTTTCATCATTATCAAACTGAAAATGAATATGTTTAAACTAAAAAGCTAATTTCTCATCTAAAATGTCAATTTGACAAAGTTACCAGAGATACTATTGACAATGTATTTATTTAATGTTTTAACATTCAAAGTGAAATAAAGATACTCAAAAAAATGTAGTTGAAATTAAAAGATATTATCCAAGATCTAAAAGATTGCTATTGGATTATCATGGGCTTTGATATTAGGCCAATACATTTTATATGCATACATGCAGAACATTTAGCGTCATATAACTTCTTATAGTTTGACAGATAAATGAAGAAAGGAGTTTTGAAACTGCAAACATATTTGTGATTTTTCAAAGATGTAAATTTTTTTTAATGTAATTTCAGGATTTCCCAACACACAAGTGGTAGAGGCATATTTATCTCCTGTTGTTGATGATTCCACAGAGAAGTTCACTTGGTCGTTACCAAACCTAGAGCAACTAAGACAATATCCTTTATAGTTATGGTAATGATAAATTAAAATAACAAAAGATGATTTAAAAAAAATGCATAAATATTAACAATCTGTGTGATGCTTTACAAATTATGTCAGTATTTATAATTGTATGTGAAGTGTAAGTTCTAAACTGAAGTGTAGGTTCTATACTGAATTTATTGAAAGAGTTGAATTAAATGATATTATGCTAACCAAAGGCTAGCATAATATAATTTTATTCAACTCGTTCAATAAATTCAGTATTAAACCTACATTCATTCATTATCCCAGGGTTTCCATTAATGGAATTTGGGAGTCATTTACTCCTTGATCTTAGCTTGTGACCTACAAAATATAATGCTTTCCTTTCTTTACCTATATGATGTGACTTCTAATGTCAGACATTTTGCAGTCTCTGACTTCCAAATTTTGACACTTAATATCCTCTATATCTTTAAAAATGTACTTAATCAGTACACTGGACAGGCATACTGCTTAATAATTAAAAGAATTTGTACACTGGACAGGCATACTGCTTAATAATTAAAAGAATTTGTACACTGGACAGGCATACTGCTTAATAATTAAAAGAATTTGTACACTAGACAGGCATACTGCTTAATAATTAAAAGAATTTGTACACTAGACAGGCATACTGCTTAATAATTAAAAGAATTTGTACACTGGACAGGCATACTGCTTAATAATTAAAAGAATTTGTACACTGGTCAGGCATACTGCTTAATAATTAAAAGAATTTGTACACTGGTCAGGCATACTGCTTAATAATTAAAAGAATTTGTACACTGGTCAGGCATACTGCTTAATAATTAAAAGAATTTGTACACTGGACAGGCATACTGCTTAATAATTAAAAGAATTTGTACACTGGACAGGCATACTGCTTAATAATTAAAAGAATTTGTACACTGGACAGGCATACTGCTTAATAATTAAAAGAATTTGTACAATTTGTACACTGGTTCAGGCATACTGCTTAATAATTAAAAGAATTTGTACACTGGTCAGGTATACTGCTTAATAATTAAAAGAATTTGTACATTGGTCAGGCATACTGCTTAATAATTAAAAGAATTTGTACACTGGTCAGGCATACTGCTTAATAATTAAAAGAATTTGTACACTAGACAGGCATACTGCTTAATAATTAAAAGAATTTGTACACTGGACAGGCATACTGCTTAATAATTGAAAGAATTTGTACACTGGTCAGGCATACTGCTTAATAATTAAAAGAATTTGTACACTGGACAGGCATACTGCTTAATAATTAAAAGAATTTGTACACTGGACAGGCATACTGCTTAATAATTAAAAGAATTTGTACACTGGACAGGCATACTGCTTAATAATTAAAAGAATTTGTACACTGGACAGGCATACTGCTTAATAATTAAAAGAATTTGTACACTGGACAGGCATACTACTTAAGAATTAAAAGATATTGAAATGAACAATAGAAATTGTATAATTACATTACATACAAGCAATATTTCCTTGACTTACTTGCGTACATTTGCTGGAAGCAAGCTGAAATGGAACCGTGAAAAGACAGATGAAGTTCTATTACCTGTAATAAAAAGATTGAGTGAAAAACAGGTAAATTTTTTAATTAAAATTTTTGAAAGGTGTTGGTACTTAAGGAACATGACCCTACCCCTAGAATTGAAATTTTTACAAAGGTTTGGACAAATTGGGTTTCACTCATAAGCACATATTACAAATTGGAATGCAAGATAACAATTTTCTATGACACAGAGCATTTAAATGTGACAAAATGACAATAGTTTTAATTATTCTATTTTTTGTTCCTTGAAGTTGGAGTTTTCTCGTTGAAATGGTGCTTAAAAACATACCTTTTGGCATTGGGAACATGACCCAATGGGCCAAGAAAAAACCTTGTCCTATTGGAGTTCTATAGATGGATATTGTAGCTTAATAACTAAGGGTATATCTGTAATATCTGTAAATATGCCCATGTTTTAAACATTACACTGTTAAATGTTTCTATACTGTCACAGTATTAATTTTCCCCCTTTTTTCACAGTCACAGAGAAGTATAAGTGCATTTTTTCAACCAGAAGTTTACATGAACCCTGCTCCTGTAAAGAGCAAGAGACTGCAAAAAGTGGTTAATAAATTTGTCAATCCCTCCGAGGAACAAGGAGATTCTGATAATGAGCAAGACAAGAAAAAGACTAGGTCAAAAGGTCAAGGTGAAGGTAAAAAGTCAAGGTCAAAAGGTCAGTCAGGTGAAAATGAGACAGTAGATCCTGAAGGAATGCCTGAATCAGCAGGTGTAGGAAAAGAACCTGTAAAGGGAAGAGGTAAAGCTTCAAATAAGAAAACAAAAGAGGCTAGTCAGTCAAAAGACAAAAGTGCAGAACAAGAAAAAAGTAAACCAGATTCTGAGTTCGTGAGTGATAAAGAAATTGATAGAAAAGGTAAAGTTGCATGTAATGCAGAACCAGACCTAGAAACAAAGGTACGTGGTAAACCTGCCCGTGGGAGAGGTAAGGGTCGAGGAAGAGGCAGAGGTCAAGGGCAAAGTTTGAGGTCAGGGAATACAAAGATTGAGAAAGGGAAGATTATTTCATCAGATAGTGACAGTGTTGATTCAGAAAGTGACTCTTCAACATCATCTTCAGATGATGATTACGATGACAGTAGTGATCATGATTCTAATGATGATGAAAAAAATGTTGTGCAAACTGGTTTAAACATAGATGAAATATTAAACCTTAAGATGGGGTGCACCTTTGATGAAATGAAAAGAGTTAAGAAGTATAAACAAAAAGGAAAGGTGGTTGAAAATGTAATGAATGTGAATGAAATCTTGCATCTTGAAAGTGGAGCGGATGGAGAAAGTAAAGAAGTTGATGAATGTTTAGTTAAGGAAGAGGAGGAGGAAGATGTAACTGAAAATGTTGATGGTGATAAAGTTGATACTGAAAAAATTGATGAAGAGAAATTTAAAAATGAAGGAGGTTTTATCAGGGAGGATGACTTTGAAATGGAAGAATGTCCTGAATTAGAATCTGAAGATTTTATGATGCATCTTAAGACTTTAGAGGATAAATGTGCAATTGATAATGAGTCTGCAAAGATTCAAGATAAACCAAAAGATTTACAGAAAAATGTTCCTGAAGAAAGTGAAAAGAAAAAGAAGAAATCAAAAATGGTGGAAAACACTACTGCCACTGAAGACTCTTGTAAAATTGAAACTAAAAGAACTAGGTCAAGCCGAACAAATAGCAAGAGGGATAAATCTAAAGTTTTGCAATCTGTTACTCAGGAAGACGCTGAGCCTGTAGAAGATGAAGATGATAACATAAAGGACGATGGTAAATTTGGTGGTTCTGTTGAGTCTGAAGTATTGAACACATCTGATAAAATAAATGTTCGAGTTGAAGACAAAACATCTATAGAGTCTGTGAAAATAGAGGTTTCAGAAATAGATGAGACTAATGTAGAAACTGCTAGTTGGAAAAGTGGGAAGAATGAAACAGAGACAACAGTAAAACCAATAAAGCCTGTAAAAACTGAAACCAAATCAAAAAAGGCAAAACCTGACAGTATTTATAAAACTGACCCAATTAAACCTGTAGTTACTGGGTTACCTTGGGCAGAAAAGAGGAGAGGGCAGAGGAGGGGACAAAGTGCGAGGGGTCAGGGGAAATTGAGACTTCATACTATAGCTCCAGTGGAGACAGTTAAGAAGAAATCAAAACCAGCTGAAAAGAAGAGATTTGATTGTGTAAATTTATCAGAGAGTGATTCAGATGATTAAAAAAGAATATTTGTGCATGTTTTAGGTTAATATACCTCACTTTATAGTTAATACTTTATGATGTTTTTGTTAAGATGTTGTTATTGAAATATTAAGATAAATGAATTTTAAACCGCCTCCGTGGTCGAGAGGTTAGAGTCGATGACTTCTAATCCAGTTACCTCTCTGGCGTGGGTTCGATCCCAGGGAGATGCTTTGGTAGTTTAGGGCAGAGGAAGGTAGTCTAGTACTGGTGAAACTCTCCAGGAACGATGGTTAGGAAACTACCCGCCTATATGACTGAAATACTGTTGAGAAAAGGCGTAAAATGAAACAAGCAAACAAACAAATGAATTTTAATTGAAAATTGATTAATTTACTTGATTGATTTATACATTTATGTTTTTCCTTTCGAAATAAGTAAAAATTTATTTGTTTCTGAATAACTGGGATGTTATAAACTAAAACTGGAACTTTGATAATTGTATTTTGGTATTTAAGTAATTGTTCTGAAATGAAACATGATATCATTAAATGAACATATTTTATAAGTCTTAATAACTGTTGCTATTTGTTACACATATCATGCTGGTGCTATATTTATATTTCTGTCCACTTACAAGTTGTTATAAAATCTTAAAGGAGCTCCACTGGGGTCCAAATTGCCTAAAAACAAAAGTTTGGAATTCTTCCATAGATTAAGTGACACACTTTAAAGGAAAATTCTGCAAAAGATAATAAAGGAATAAACTCAAAGAATAAACTCAGACTAATAAATTGAAAATCGATTGTGGCTGAATTTTTAGCCTACTTTGAGTGAAAAGCATTGCAAGACTTTTGCATTTGTTGGTCATTTTGTACAATAAAAATACGTATTCTGGAAAAATGGAGTTAGGGAATGAACTGAAATTTTTCACACAAGTTATTAGTGCAGATATAGTTTACATCAAATGGTATGCAAGTCTTGAAAAAAATTTTGTCAAGTGTTTTCAAATTAAAAAACAGCAGTGGAGTCCTTTTAATCAATCAATCTAACTTGTTAGAATTTGTATACCATGTCTTGTATTCAATTAATTTATTTATAATGAGCTTTTATCTGTGATATAAATTTCATTGCACATTGTGTGTATTTTACACTCATCTGTTTTCTGTTGTGAATACAGAATCTCTAATTATTTATTCTATATTTAGTGCCTATATGTATGAATGTATATGTTGGGTTTATAGTTGATAATGTAAAAATGGTCTTAAGAGTTTATCATTTGTGCACTCCTTGGATATGAGCTGTATTTAACAATGTTTAGTTTGAAATTAAGACTATGTTATGTTTCTTGTGTATGTAGATGATTCTTATTAATTGTACATGTATGTTTTATACTGTCTATTGAATTAAAAATATAAAAATAAATCCATTTGAACAGCCTTCTCAGGAATTAAGGCAGCAAATATTTTGATGAGCCTTTCATGTCTTTTATGGTCTTCTTGTTTTAGAAATGTAGACACTATAGGCAATTGTGCTTGTATTGTGGGTTGTATTAAAACCGATTAAAATCTCATTATAAAAAAAGCCTTTTGCATTGAACAGTGTCGTGTTGCTGTACCATATGAAATAAATTTGAGGTAACATTGAATTAGTTTATTATGGTTTAAGTTACATTATGATTGTTTTATAGAAGCTTTGTTTTGATGTTCAAAAAAAAAAATATATTAAAACATAGGAAACTGATGGAACAAATTTGTATTTTCATAAAGTTGCTTATAGCACATGTATTTGTTTGTCATTCAGTCATCACGGTAGTAAGCCATATTTAATTTACCAGAGCACAGTTCATCCACCACATCGTTCCTGAGTAGGCTGTCAAGCAGTTTACCAGTACTTGTTGCCTTCACTTTCACAAGGAACTGAAACTTCTGTACATATCAGAGCAGAGGTACAGTGTGAATGACCATAGAAAAGATTTCATGATCAATAAAAACTTCATGATCAATCATAACTAAAGTGACCTGCACCGTTATGGAATTGAACCCGCCCAGTTGCCCGATTCACAGTCCAACGCTCCACCTATTGAGCTAACCGGACGGTTTCAATCATTTCTTTAATTACTTAGAAATTTTCCTTATGATTAAATGATGAATGGTTTTGTCTGGAATGAAAGATGGACAAGTTGATTTAAAATTCATTTATTTTGGTAAAGATTTATAGGTATATATAAATCTTTATGCAATGACACTTCATGTAATATCGTAAATAAATTACAATTGTAAAATGGTTACAATACCTTAAAACCAATAACTGCCAATCCCATTTAGATAAATGTTGAAAACAATTAGACTTAAAAAATTAAATCACAACTTTGCCAAGTAATTATAAAAGATTAAACTTGCGTCATTTGCCCTGTCATTGACAGTTAAATTTAAGCTTGTTTGGTTAGTCTGACTAAATATAAAAAAAATTTTTTGCTTGTAAATATTTATGTTTAAAGAACATTTTCAAGAAAACAAAAATAAAGTTATTTACATCTGATTATGATATTAAATTGTTTATGTTTTGGAGTTGTTTGATATAATTGAACCGACAGTCTATATTTTATATTCCCCAGATTACTTTAGTTCAAATCTGTTTTCTAAAAGTGATTGATTCCACTAAGATTACTAATTTTGAAGGAACTAGAAATATCTTTTCGCGATTAGTATTGTTTTTTAATGTAGGTCTGTAACCATAATAACTTGAATGCAAAATTTTATATCTTTTGTTCAATCTGCTTTTTCAAGTACAAACATTTTAATTGTGCAAAAAATGAATTGTTCCAATGCTTATAACTCAAATTGAACAAACAAACAAACACACACAAAAATTTTCAATTCAAGAACTTTTTAATATTTACACCATTAGAATTTGAATAAAACTAGTCTTTTCATGATTTTAATCTAGAATTGTTGATTTTAAATTTCAAATGACAAACTAAAATTGAGGTACAAACAGTTTATATATTGACTAGACTTTATACTGGTGTTGGTAGTTTTCACTCCGGATCACAGGAGTAAGCCTCATTGAATTTATCAAAGCACTGTTCACCCACTACATTGTTCCTGGGCAGGCTTTCAGGTAGTTTACCAGTAACTTGTTGCCTTCATTTTCACAAGGAACTGACAACTTCTGTACATACCAGATCAGAGGTATAGTGCAAATGACCGTAGAAAGGATGTTATGATCAATCACAACAAAAGTGACCTGCAATGTATGGCAATCAAACCAGGATCACCTGATTCACAATCCAGTGCTCTACCTTTTGAGCTAACTGGCCTTTATACTGGTTAATGCTCAAATTTATATATATACATGTACTTTGTTATTGAAACCCCATGAAACAACAATGGACCGAACCAAAATTCAAAGGAAAGCAAGTTCACTATTAAAATTAAGTAGTGTGATTATTAAAAGTAGCCTGATTTGAATTTTACAAAGGTAAGAGCGGTGAATGTGTGCATGTTACTATGCTTTTAATCAAACCACTAAAAATTAAATCGAAAAACAAATCTTGTTTATAACATTAAAATCGGCTTTTCTATGTAACTTGTTTATATTAAAGCCCCCCAAGTAAGTCTTGCATGATTTGAGTTTTAATATTTATAATAAAACTGTCAGGATTGATTAGGATTTGTCTAAACTGTCCACATGTGTTTAAAGTCAGGTGTAGTTGTTTGAATTTAAACCTTTTTGATATATGGTTTGAAAGGATTTGATTTTTTTGTTATTTCGTTTGTCCTGTCCAGAAAGTCTGTCATATTTTGATCACAAATGTTACAAAATCTGGCATAATTCCTTCAAGTTGAATAAAGTCAATATTCATTAAGTGCCTTATAACAATAAATTGATAGTTTTCTTCTTTGTTTGCAGTAAATTTTTCTTTCCCTATTTCACTTAAGGCTTATTTTATAATTATAAAAATCTAATAAGTAATTACCTTTAAACAATACATTTTACTTTTTTTTAGCTCACCTGAGCTAGCTTAGGGTGAGGTTTTAGGATCGTTGGATGTCCGTTGGACATCGTACGTCGTCTGTTGTCAGTCCACATTTGTTTGTTAACACTGTAGTGGTCACATTTTTGCCTAAATCATTGATGCTTGTCTAGGTAATTGCTCGGATGAGTTCCAAATGGGACATCTTGGATGAAAAACTAGTACACAGGAGCTAAAAATAGAAAAATCTTGTTATCAAGTTTGCTTGCTTTGATTGGCCCCTTATATGGGCCGCTAAAGCTAAAAATAGAAAAACCTTTGATTATCATCTTCTACTGAAATAATAAATGGATGGTCACCAAATTTTGTCTGTAGCATTCTTAGGTAATATTTTATCATGTTTGCTCATATCAATTTGATTGGCCCTTTTAGGGGCCGCTAAAGCTAAAAATAGAAAAATCTTTGAACATCATCTCCTACTGAAATAATAAATGGATGGTCACCAAATTTTGTCTGTAGCATTCTTAGGTAATATTTTATCATGTTTGCTCATATCAATTGAATTGGCCCCTTTTAGGGGCCGCTAAAGCCATAAATAGAAAAACCTTTGAACATCATCTCCTCCTGAAATAATTGATGGATGATCACCAAACTCTGTCTGTAGCATTCTTAGGTAGTCTTATCTTTTACTGAAAAGCAGTTGTTTCTGGTGAGCGACTCAGGGCCATCATTGCCCTCTTGTATAGATTTTGAGGTCAAAGGGCAAGGCCACAGTGAGTCATTTTTAAGTTTTTCATCTAATTATTAATTGTATTTTAATAATTAAAAAAAAATCATAAGTAGACACATTTTTGTGAAAAAAGGTACAAGATATATAAAAATTCCAGGAAATTAATTTGGCATAAGGGTGTACATTGTAATATATTATATATATTGGCAGTGGCAGTGAAAGAGTTTTTAAAATTTGTGACAGTCCAACAACATTTTTTCTTTGTTTCAATAGTCAGGACTAGGTTAAACCCTTCAAAAATAAAGAAAAGGTTGCACACGACTTTGAAATGATTTCAGTAAAATTTACAGGTTTAGCAACAGCTGAGTGTACCTGGTTGACACTTTGACGTAAATTATTATGACGTTAAATGTTTTTTTACCAATTATGAACAAACATAATGTTTTAGCTTATTCATATATTTATTTCCTTTCTAAATTAATCCATCATTCCTAATCTATGGATTAAAGTTGTGTTAATCTTAATAATCTGAAAATTAAAGGATTATTTAAAAACCATAATCACCCTAATATGATGTAATTATTTCATTTGTTTAGTTGGTAAGGCCATTAAAAAAATAATTGTTTCTTACTATAATTAAGTGGAAGAAAAAAAAAAGGTCAAATATTTATTATATTAACTCAGTATTATCATTCATATTTAATTTTTTTATTTACATTTGTATAATGAAATAGGGGGAATTTAATTAGTGAATAATTCATTATAAAATAAACATGAATAATATTAGTACATTATTCTCAGCAGCTTTCTAACTTAAACTAGTTAAGGAACATCTCAGATACCCTTTCTTGCATAATAAATATTTGAGTCAGAAATGCACAATGTCATGTGTAGAAGCATAAACCTTCTCTGAGTTACCTTGATAGTTTCATAACATGAAAGGTCCATAAATTGCAAGGGCAGCTGATTCAGTCAAGTTTTAATTAAACAGGAGTAGGAGTAGAATGTTAAGTATTCATTATTACCCAGTTTATAATTTTGCCATGCTATGAGTCTGCTAGATTGCATCACTTGAACACATACAATCTGACAGAAACAAAATCTGTGTTAAATTTTTGTTAATATACTTACACATCAGAAACACAAGGAAACAAAATAAAAGGAAGGGGGGACTTATAGCCTAGGTTCCAGTCTGTCTATTTTTTTGTGCTTCTGTTTGGCAAATTGATATTATCAAAAACACAAACGAGGATAAAATAGCACATATGTTATACATAAGCAGAAAAAAATCAATGCCTGAATCCCTGGCTAGGGGACATATAAACTAGTATTAAAGTTTAAATGGCCTTTTATGAACTTTTATGTAGATCTACTTTTTGAATTAAACCAAAGACTTAAAAATTAAAACATATTTTACCACATTTGTTTAAAACTTTATCTAAGAACACTTGACTCTTTATACAGGTAATAGTTTAACTGCAATTAAAATAACAAACACAAATATTATGTAATTATTAAATAATAATATATTTTATGGCAAAATCTCTATTAACTTACCCAAGAACATCAATATAATATTATGTTGATACATTTATTTAACAAACAAAAAATATGAAGTTTTGTTTAATTATTTACAAATATTTCTGATAGAAATTAAAATATGCTGGTGTAGAAAATCTCTTTTATGTTCTATTATTAAGTTTGAGGACTATCCTATTCCATTAACCAAGTTTTAGTTTTAAAGGGACTCCACTGAGGTTTTTTGACTTGGCCGGACTAGAAATATTTTTTTTAGATTATTTCTCTGTTTGATGTTACGTAGATCTATACATATAACTTATGTGCAAAATTTGAGATCATTAGCTCTTTCTGTTTTTACAAAATAATTATCATAATAGTGAAAAATGACCCAAAATTACAAAAGGTTTAAACGCTTTTCACTCGAATCGGACAGAGAATAGCACAAACATACGATTTTCGATGTATTTCTTGTATTTTTCTTAGTTATATTTTATTTATATTTCTGTTATAAGTGCTCATGTTATCTATGTGAAAACTTAAAAAAAAAAAAATTTGAGGCTTATTAACCTCAGTGTAGTTCCTTTAACATTTAACGTTGCTGGTACTGAATGTGATAAGTGTTTGCCACCAGAATAGAGATAGAGACTAATGTGTGTACATGTAATACCATGAACAGACTGTCCTTCCTTTTGAAAGTGCCTTCCTTAGATAGTTTTATATGATATTTATACCTGGTTGAAACCTTTTGAACTTTTTTCGTGTCTAAATTGTTATTATAGAATTCAACTTGTTGCCTGTAAAAATAATAAATCACCAGTCATAAAATCTTTAAGAAAGCAATGGGGAGTTAAAAATATTTCAATAAATAACCCCATATAATCTGACATTTTAACATTTTATTTGTGCTTAATTAATTGCACTTCATAGAGTTTTTAATTAAAGTTTTAGATTTTATTGTCATTTATTTCTAGGACTTTAGTTATTTTGACCTTTCCTGGGTGCAACATTTAAGTGATATTGACACTGTTGTTATTTCATCTAAAATAATATTTATAATTACACTTTACATCAACTTAAAATTCTGTATTGATATAATTACTTTTAACAAACAACAACTTAAACCCCTTATACTTGTGTATCTAATTTATTTGACGTTATAGAAGTAAACAAGATTGAAATCGCTTTTTCAAGAAATCTCATTTTTGTCACTCAACATGAAAATAGTCAAAAAGGGTGTCTAACACGGCTAAATTGAAAATGTTGTGCAGTCGGTTTAATTGACAGATGACGGTGTATTTTAATCTTTTACCTATTGGACCCAAAAACGTTTAACATTTCCTGCCAGCAAATAGATAGGCAAGCCTGCACATCTGTGTAATCTGACTGTTGTCTTAAACTAACTTTAAAGGAACTTGACACTGAGGTATGATAAGACTTAAAATTTGAAAAATTATTAATGCAAGTCACTTAAATGTATTATTTCCTTTAATGGCTAATGTCACTTAAATGTATTATCTCCCTTTAATGCTAGTCACTTAAATGTATTTATCTCCCTTTAATGCTAAAGTCACTTAAATGTATTATCTCCCTTTAATGACTACAGTCATTTAAATGTATTATTTCCCTTTAATGACTACAAACACTTAAATGTATTTTCTGACTTCAATGATTAAAGTCACTTAAATGTGTTATCTCCCTTATAATAGCTTAAGTCACTTAATGTATTACCTCTCTTTAATGTCTTAAGTCATTTAAATGTATTATCTCCCTTAAATGACTACAGTCACTTAAATGTATTATTTCCCTTAAGTGGCTTAATTCTCTTAAATGTATTTTCTTCCTTTTAAAAGCTTAAGTCACTTCAATGTATTATCTCCCTTTAACGGCTAAAGTCACTTAAATGTTTTATCTCCTGTCAATGGCTAAAGTCACTTAAATGTATTATCTCCCTTTAATGGCTAAAGTCACTTAAATGTATTATCTCCCTTTAATGGCTAAAGTCACTTAAATGTATTATCTCCCTTTAATGACTACAGTCACTTAAATGTATTATCTCCCTTCAATGGCTAAAGTCACTTAAATGTATTATCTCCCGTCAATGGCTAAAGTCACTTAAATGTATTATCTCCCTTCAATGGCTAAAGTCACTTAAATGTATTATCTCCCTTCAATGGCTAAAGTCACTTAAATGTATTATCTCCCTTTAATGACTACAGTCACTTAAATGTATTATCTCCCTTTAATGGCTACAGTCACTTAAATGAGTTATCTTCCTTTAATGTCACTTAAATGTACAGGAATCATTGATGACTAGTTTACAATAGCATTATAAAAATATTGTATTTATTTATTTACTTATACTATATTTATTTATTTACTCATAATAATAATCTTATTAAAGATTTTTACCAATAAATTTTTACTTTTAAAGAATTTTCAGTGTACTGCTTTTAGTATTAATAACCATCTTGTTTAGTTTATGTATATTTCATTGGAGCCAAACAATTTATTAATACTTTTAGCAGGATTAAATGGGTATTAAAAAGTTTAAAGAAAGAAACTTAGATTTTATAAGTACAATATTTATCCACTTTTATTAAGAGAATGTCTTAAAGGTTTTTATTAGGCAGGTTCACTTTTTTCTGTCGTGAACAAAGCATTGTTGTTTTAAGAAAATTAAATATTGAAAATATTTCACCTGCTGGTTTTTCACTTTTAGTGTGACATGTATTTTCAGGAAGTTGTGAAGTTTGAAAATTATTTTGTGTTATTTGTAAAAGAGAATGAAATGGCTCTTCAGTGAAATAAAAGAATAGTTAAATCATTTTCAAAGGAAAAAAATTGGGATCTACAAATTAACAAGTGATTATTTGACTCCCTGGTGATTTTAAAAATAAACAAAAAAATATATATTAATGGTGTTTTATATTTGGAAAAATGCAAGAAAATAAAGAAATAAACATAGTGTACGGTAACTTTTAAGTTGGATTTAAATGTGTGACCTAAAATTTAATAAAATTTAAGGTAAGTTCAAGTTAAATTACAGTTTAATATAAATTTTTATTTTTTAATTCATGGTATGATTTGTTTGTTGTATACTTTTACAATTTTATTTTTAGATAAGAATATGATAAAATTATAAACTTATATAAATAAAGAGAATTCCAAGGTCAAATTCATTGTAAAATAACTGTTATAAACAAAGACTTCAGTGCAAAAAATGTTAAATAAATGAAAATATTTAATATGAGAAAACAATTCTCTGAATGGTCAGGTTTATAATATTTAGATATTTATTTAGATATTTTGAGATTATTTTGAGATTGAATTAAACAGTTAGTCATTACTAATTTTGACATTTGATGAAGATAAAGATTTAGTAAGTTAGTAAGCAAACAGTATTTAGCCTGGTCAGACTGCATGTGGATGTACAGGCCTAGCTCTTATAATATTGGTTGCATTAGGTTCGAGCATTGTAAGGGCTTACATGTATCTATTTGTTATAACTATGCACCAACTTTTACAAAAATGCTAAATCCATCAAAATCCATCACCTACAATCGTAGGTTAAATATGTTTGTTTTATATACCCTGTAAAACCTTAAAGGACGAAAATGATAAAGTGGTCTTCTAAATACACTGTCCTTTATCAAAAAAATATCTCTTCAACTACAACAGATCTTAGCTACCACAAACAATAAGATAAGTGTACTGACCCCTCTTGTCTAAAATGTTATCCCGGATTTTATTAATTACACCCAAATATAAAGACGGTATGTAATAATGGACAACTAAGGGGAGAGTTTTATACATGCAATATATTGATAGATTAATTATAACTATACAAAGTGTGGTTAAAATGGTGTGGTTGAATTGGAATTAAGCATTTAATTTAATAGATTAGTTGAATGAATATAATGAATTGTTTTCATATACATGTGTTTTGAATTGAATCAAACTATCGACTGCTTAGTTGAAGGAGTATTCTTCTACAAAGAGGTCACTCTAATAATAGGACCACTTGTCATGTAAGGTCAATTTTGTTTAAGCAAATTTTACATTTCAATATATATTTGAGAATGATGTAATGAAGTAAATTATGTATTGCATTAATGAGAGATCAAAACCAAGATACAATAAAAATAATTGGCATTATCAGAATAATTGTTAGAATTTCTTTTTAAAAATGTTCAAAGTTTTTGTATTTTATATTTTGTTGTGTTTTTTGTTGTTTTTTTTTTTTTTTTCATATTTAATGAGGATTGATTAACATTGCTATTTTTATTTTTGTTTATTAAAGGTAGAGCTTCCGTGCTTTAACTTACAAGATGGGTGATAGTGAACAAGAGAATTTGGTATGTATTTTATATTTATAAATATGAGTGCTTAAGTATTTTAAGTACTAGTAATCCAAGTTGAACAAATTAATCTGATTGGTGCAATATCATGATTTGATTTGATTGGTGCAGTATCTTGATTTAATTTGACTGGTACAGTATCATGGTTTGAGTTGATTGGTGCAGTATCATGATTTGATTTGATTGGTGCAGTATCATGATTTGATTTGATTGTTGCAGTATCATGATTTAATTTGATTGGTGCAATATCATGATTTAATGCCGGTGCAATATCATGATTTGATTGGTACAATATCATGATTTGATTTGATTGGTGCAGTATCTTGATTTAATCTGATTGGTATTATAAGTATCTTGATTTAATTTGACTGGTGCAATATCATGATTTAATTTGACTGGTGCAATATCATGATTTGATTTGATTGGTGCAGTATCATGATTTGATTTGATTGGTACAGTGGCATGATTTAATTTGACTGGTACATTATCATGATTTGATTTGATTGGCACAGTATCATGATTTGATTGGTACAGTATCATGATTTGATTTGATTGGTACAGTATCATGATTTGATTTGATTGGTACAGTATCATGATTTAATTTGATTGGTACATTATCTTGATTTAATTTGATCAGTACATTATCTTGATTACATTATCAAGTCAACTCAAGTAAATTTTATTTATAAGTCGGATACATCAACAATAAACATAAGCTCTGATGAGCTTTTTACACCGACTACAATAATATACAACACATGTTTAAGATATGATAAATGACGAAAATGGTTATGATAAAATAAGACAAGTAGCATTGCATTAACAAATAGAGTAGACAAACAGCACTGTACTAGCATTCATCAGTAGCATACAAAAGTAAGAGGTAATACATATTAGATCTAATAAAAAATCCATTAATATACATACTAAAGGTTAAGATCACACATCACAGCTTATATAAAACACACAAACATTTAAGCAGAGGAACATCAAGCATACATACACACAATAAAATGCATAGACAAACCAACTTATAAAAAGAGCAAATTATATATAAATAAATAAAACATGGTTAGGACTAAGCAATAGAATGACAAGGTTAAAATATGCATAATGAACATCAATCCTGACATTAACATACACACAAACATTCAAGTTATACATGTATATAAAAGATGATATATAGCACATAAAAATAGAAATATATCTGTTACAATAAAAGCACACAAAAGCATAGCACATAAAAAAAAAATATAGAAATAAATCTATCACACTAAAAGCACACAAAAGCAGCTCATATAAGATAATTAAAACAAGCATAGTGATGAAACAAATGCAAAGCAAAAGTAACTAAAAACTTGAAACATCCAGCATGTCGCTGCCAACATTTTGGGTTTTTTTCTTTTTGATGATGTACATGCGTTATGTGATATTACATGAAGTACAGGAGCAGTTCTCCCCTTGCCAAGTATTTATCAATGATCTAAAATGGTTAAAAGATGAAGTTTGTCTAAAATTATCTGGAAGTTGATTCCAGAGTTTGGCAGGGCATACCAGAAAGATTTCTTACAATATCTGTCAGTTCTTGGTAAAGGTACCTCAACAATATTGGTGTGTCTAAAATTATATTTCGAATGTTTAAGATGTAGTAAATCATTTAAATAAACAGGAGACATTCATTTAGAATTGTGTATGTTTCTAAAGCAATTGCTCTTAATCTCCTAACTTTCAAAGAAATAAGGCCGGACTTCTCAAGTAGTTGATCATAGTTACTGTTAAAATCATCATAAATAAATCTCAAAGCTCTTTCTTGAATTTTTTCTATTTTCCTAGTGTTTGATTCATTGGTAAAATGCCAAGTAAGAGGACAATAATTAAAGTTTGACATGACAAAAGAGTAGTATATTGTGAGTCTGCTTTACCTATTAAGATGTTTACCAATTCTTTTTAGTACATTCAGTTGTTTAGAGGCTTTCCTACAAATATTTGACACATATGAATTAAAATTTAACATAAAATCTAAGTTTACACCAAGCAGCTTTACTTCATCATCACATGATATTTCTATATTTTTGAATTTAAAATTAATTTTCTGCTTGTGGGTTTTCTTCCCCCAAGAGCTATTGCCTGGAACTTCTCAGGGTTAGCCTTCATTTGATTTTTTTGAGAACCAGTCTATCAAAGTTAAACTATCTTTTTCTAAAGTGCTAACTAGGTCTGTTTTACAAGTGCTTGAGTAAGAAAGAGTGTTATCATCCACATAATTATACAGTTGACTTTTATTTATGAAAAGGAAAATGTCGTTTATAAAAATATTAACAAAATCGGTCCAAGTATTGAGCCTTGTGGGACGCCTTTAATTATGTTTTGATAATCACTACATATATTTCCTATCTTTACACATTGTTGCCTATTGGACAGATAACTTTTAATAAGATTTAGTGATTGTTCAGACATACCATAAAATTTCATTTTAAGTAATAATACATCATGAGGCAAGCAGTCAAAGGCTTTTGAGAGATCCATTAGGATAGCTGCCAGATACTGGTTTTTATCCAAGAAATACTTCCAGTCTTCAACAATTTTTAAAAGAGCTGTATTGCAACCATAACCAGGTCTAAAAGCACTAAGAAAGGGATTAAAAATGTTATCAAAATGTGACATCAATTGTTCATAAATGGCTCTCTCAAAAACCTAGGACATTACAGGTAAAAGACTGACTGGTCTGTAATTGCTATTATCTAAAATACTATTTTTCTTATGAATGGGTACAACTTGAGCTTTTGTCATATTATCTAGAAATAACGATACTTGTATGCATCTATTTATCATATCTGTTAGTGGTTGGGTAATAATAGGAGAGGCAATTATCTTGATTTAATTTGATCAGTACATTATCTTGATTTGATTTGATTGGTATATTATCTTGATTTAATCTGATTGAAACAATATCTTGATTTGATATCATAAAACTTTATTGTTTATGGTACAGTGGCATGATTTAATCTGAATAAAATATTTTTGTATAATGTCAAGTGTTAATTTCTGAAGTAAAGAAGTTGGGGGGTAAACATTTTCAAGATATGGGTCACACCAGTACACATGTTCCATGAAGGCAGGTATATATGTAGGTGTGCTATAAATTTCTCTAAATGCTGGGTGGGGTGTGACAGAAGTGTCTGTGCTATAAGTTTCCTGATCATATTATAACTACCAGCCATTATAATATCCTATGCTCCAAATCATTTCTTTTTTGAAAATTAGCGTTAAACTGTAAACAAATTATGAAGATATTTCTTTAGTAAAGAAATTGATCGATTATTTGAAAGAAAGAAAAAAGTAACAACACAGATTAATCACAGCTTTTTGAGATTTAGCTAGAGATCAATTGTTGGACAATAAAATTATGTCATCTATCCACTTAAGATTCGGTCAAGTGCACCAAAATGAATAAAATAAAATAATTGTAGTTTTTTTCTGAATTTGTACACTGCCATGACCTTTGTCAACAAAATGATCTTATGATGAGTTATGGATTGGAATATAAATATCTAAATGTATTGTAAATGGTTTAGCTCTGCATGCAAATCTGTCTTTTTTAACACTCTTTTTACTTATATTGTTGAAAGGCATTTAAATCCTAGGTTATCTAAATGTTACATTTTTACATTGGTTCATTGTTAAAAAATACTTGTTTGTTTCTGATTTCAAAGTGATTTAAAAATAAATTGATTGTTCATAAAGTTTTTAATGACGAGAAATAACCATTAAATCTAGATACAGGTTTGAGAAAGTTAAGTCATAAAATTTAACTGAAATCATGAAAAGAAAATGAAGCAAAATGGCAAATAATATGAAAGAAATAAATCCAACACAGTGGTTCTTAAAGGAACACCATAAGGACCTCTAAAAATTTAAAAATCTTATGAAGATCACCTGGGGCATTTAAAGCTGCATGCCTCCAGATGAGCAAAAATATTTCAATGAAATCAAACTTGAGAAAAAATGTAATAAAATTTCAGACAAGGAAAAATATTCAAGATTAAAGTTATAATATACATGTAATATGTGATTAATGATTTATAACTATATTTCCACTGCATTACTAATGCAGTAAGGGTTATTTTTGCATATTTTGTCCTCTTTTTTACTAATTTATGTGGGTTGTAAGTGCCATTGGTAATGTGTTTATTTATTCCTTTTGGTTATTTCAATAGATATTACTTTTAAACACATTTTCAAAATAAGCATTAATCTGAAGGAGTGCTGCTTTAAAAAAAAGAAAAACATGTAAAAAGATGATAAAGAAAAATACTCAGAATTTAACTAAAAATCAATTCACATATTAAGTATGAAAAATTTAAAAGGAAATTATGAACAAATATTAGAGCCGACAACTGTAACAACAAAACCAACCTAATGCGTTTGCGACCAGCATGGATCCTGACCAGCCTGCGCATCTGTGCAGTATGATTAAGATCCATGCTGTTCGCTTACAAACCCTATAAGAAGTAGAGAAACTGATAGCGAACAGCATGGATCCTGATCAGACTGTGTGGATGCGCTGCTCAGCTGAGGCTGGTCTGGATCCACGCTGGTTGCAAATGCATTATGTTGGTTTTGTCATGACACGGCTCATTTTACTTTTAACTCATTTATTGCAGCATATGAATTTACAACCTCATTCCTATTGATGAATTATCATCATTTTAAGCACACAATTCAGTCATAAAAGATGCTAAAATAATGTACAGTAATTTTAAAGCATGCAGCTTATCTGCCTCTTCCCCTGTTCTAGATGAAATTTCTAGCATGGGTACAAAAATTGAGCTACCAACAATATAGAGTGGCGGCTTGGCCAAGTGGTTATCGCATCAGACTAGTAATCTAAGGATCGTGGGTGCGAATCCCGTTTGGTTCCTGAGGAACGGATTTGAGAGTGTTTCCATAAGTTTATACCTTTCAGCACAATCAAACTAAAATGAGCCATGTCACGACAAAACTAACAATTAGTGCCTTTGCGACCAGCATGGATCTAGACCAGCCTGCACCAATTCCCTGCAGTCTGATCAGGATCAATGCTGTTCGCTATCAGTTTCTCTATTTGTAATAGGGTTGGTAAGCAATCCATGCTGGTTGCAAAGCACTATGTTGGTTTTGTCCTGACGCGGCTCAAATAAACTAGTTTAAACTAAACAAAACATGGCACTGAGTTCCAGCTAGCCTGGCTGTACATGTATACTGTTGGGAAAGGGTAATCACTTTTGCTTCCAGCCGGTTAATTTGATTGGCTATACATTATAATAATCTAAGTCTTATAAATTAATATATTTTCTTCCAGAGACTGGACTCTATGACAACATTAGTGTTTAATGCCAGTACATTACGAGAACTGAAATATGCCATTATGGAAGTGTTTGATCTATTCTATGATATTGTCACAGAACCTATCAATTGCTACGCAGATCTCAAGAACAGATTAAAGTCTCTGGTACGTATGCTGATATATGGTAACAAAAAAAAGGTAACAAATTTTCCAAGTATTCATTTGCAAAAAGTCCAACAACAACTCATGGTTTATTTTCAACATTTATTTATGTTTTTTTCTAGATACCGGTACTGTAGCTTTATCTGAACATAACTGATGTGACGTCCAATAAACATTGTAACGCCATATGGCAGCAAAATATAACATTACATAATGTACATGATATACATTATTGTAAAAAAAGTACAAACAAATGATATGCTTAGCAATTTCTAATACAAAAGTTTCCTATAGTTAAATTATGTAAAAACCTGTTGTTTTTTTTTTAAACAATTTGTATAGCGTAAAGAAATGTAATGATAAACATCACAATCAAGTTCAGTATCAAAGCACTGACTAAGTAAATGAAGCTTCATTGGTATAGGTCAAAACACAAATGGCATAGGTCACAATGTAAACTGAAAAAGATAAGTGATTATTGTTTGGCATTTTTATTTATACTGACCTTTCAATTACCTTGTGGCAGTAATTATCAGATTCCGAAGTAAACTGTGCAATTACGATTCCATCATTCTTAACATTAGGCCATCAGGCTGTAAGTGAAATAAAAGGTTTGGAGAACAATCTTATCCTTAAAATCCTGTACATAAATTGTAATAAATTACGGTAACTAACGTAAAACTTCCTGACAATTAATGAGTTTCAGGTCAATATTGCCAATACATGTACCAACTTATCTCTGAAATCAAAAGGGCCTAACAAATACTTTATGAAGATGTTAAAACATTACTTAACCCATTACTTCATATACACACCTTTTAACGCCTTTTTCACCCCCCCCCCCCTTTTTGTTGTCTCAAATGATGAAAAAATGCCTTATTTAGGCCCCAAACACTTGTTTTTGTTTGAGAAATGTTGTTAAAAAAAGTGACCCTTTTTTCGGCGCGGCCCCCCAACCAAAAGATACATCAGGGGGTTGCCAGAAGGGGGATGTGCCCCCTTCTGTTTGGGGGGGGGGTTTGAAGGGGGCGGAGTCCCCCTCATCGCCAAGAAAATTTTGGACTTGTGAGAGGCTGTAAATGACCCCAGATTGATCATAAGGTAACGTGTAACCAACGCTGAAAAAGCATTTGACTCTATCTCAATCCATTGAGAAGTTGCAGCACTTTGAAATCAATTTTGATGGAAAAAATCAACGCAAAATAGTGATTTTTGGCAATTTTTTGAGATGTCCCCTCGTTGCCATGGTAACAGAAAATTTAAGCCTGAGCATGTTGTTGCAAGGACAATGGTCCAGTCAACATTTGTGCCAAGTTTGATTAGTGTTGAAGCAGTTTTTATAGTATTATAGCAATTTGAACTTGTAACGGGAGACTTTTCAATGAAAACAGCCATTTTTTCACAAAATGCTCATGAAGCAATGGGTTAATGAAAAAAAGAAAAAAATCTACAAAACAACAATTTTTCTTCAAATTTATATGACAGGCCATGTTTAAACATGAAAAAACGGGATTTAGGGTAATTTCAAGTATTTTCATCATTTTCTGTTAACCCATTACTTTCATATACACGCCTTTAAACGCCTTTTTCACCCCCCCCCTTTTTGTTGTCTCATATGATGAAAAAATGCCTTATTTAGGCCCCAAACACTTGTTTTTGTTTGAGAAATGTTGTTAAAAAAAGTGACCCTTTTTTCGGCGCTGGCCCCCCCCAACCAAAAGATACATCAGGGGGTTGCCAGAAGGGGGATGTGCCCCCTTCTGTTTGGGGGGGGTTTGAAGGGGGGCGGAGTCCCCCTCATCGCCAAGAAAATTTTGGACTTGTGAGAGGCTGTAAATGACCCCAGATTGATCATAAGGTAACGTGTAACCAACGCTGAAAAGCATTTGACTCTATCTCAATCCATTGAGAAGTTGCAGCACTTTGAAATCAATTTTGATGGAAAAAATCAACGCAAAATAGTGATTTTTGGCAATTTTGAGATGTCCCCTCGTTGCCATGGTAACAGAAAATTTAAGCCTGAGCATGTTGTTGCAAGGACAATGGTCCAGTCAACATTTGTGCCAAGTTTGATTAGTGTTGAAGCAGTTTTTATAGTATTATAGCAATTTGAACTTGTAACGGGAGACTTTTCAATGAAAACAGCCATTTTTCACAAAATGCTCATGAAGCAATGGGTTAAAAGATATAGTGTGTGTGTGTTTTTTCTTTCAGAACGAGAAGAGTTGGGACAGAAAGCCCACAACAGAGTACAGAAAAAAGGGGGACACAGATGGGGAAACCCAGGGAGTTAAATACTCCTCCTTTTTTTTCAATGTTTTGATAAATCCTCTAAAACTGTGTTCACAAAAGTGGAGGTAAGTGCATTAAAAAGAAAACAAAATTTGTGGCTATTTTTTTCTCTTTTTTTTTGGTGGTTGGAGGGGATCATAAGTCAAATGTCAAGGTGATAGTTTTTATATTCTGTAAAAAGACAACAGTTTCTGCTATTAGAATTAGTTTTATTTCAACCGGAAATTCTGGAATAAGTTACTTAAATTCCATTGGTTTAGACATTAGAGTTTATGTTTTTCATAACCATTGATTATTTTTGGATTGTTCTTTTTGTCATTTCTATGTACATTTTTATTTTATTTACTGCAATGCTAGATATTTTTTCTTAAAGGAACTCCACTTAAGTTTTTGACATGACGGGACTGGAAATTATTTCTGAGTATATAGTTTAATTACATTTTGCATATACATGTATTTCTAATCTTTTTTAAGTAACCCAGCTGATTTTTGTAAGAAATTCAAATTTTATGTTTTTAGACCTCAGTGGAGTTCTCTTTTGAAACTTATAGAACTTGCCCTTAACAATAATCTTTCATACAAGCTTTTGAATTAGATCCTTTTCCACAACTGATTTGTTAAATTACATTTTTATTTATCTTCAGGAAAAGCCAAAATGAAATTTTGCAATGGAGGGCAAAGTTAACACCTGAACTGTGAGGGTATTTCGATTTGATTCAGTCTTTCGGATATGGGATCCTTTGGGGGGTTCTTTGGTGGAGTGGGGAGTTGGGGCTGGGGTTTATGAGTTTTAAGTCTATCATCAACACCAACAATTGCCATTCTTGCAGATTAATTTGGGAACGTGGACCTTGGTTTTATTTCTGTGGTATCTGGATGTGTGTATTACTCCATATTGGAGCAGGGGTTTGCAGAGGAACTTTCAGTAAGATAGCTGAATAGCCTCTTCACCAAAAATTTTATCATTAAGAGAAAATGTGATACAAAAAAAAAAATTCTTATATCTTCTTTTAATGCATGCTTAAACATTAAAATCTCGTTAATATTCTCTATGAGTGATTATATATTAGTTCATTTCCTTGTCCATTGACCCATACCTTTCACATTAATCATTTATTTTCACACCCCTCTGTTTTTAATGTACTTGCCTTTCTTTTATTTTTCAAGCTGTCTCTTCACTCATACAAAGATATCAATTTTTCAAAAAATTTGTGAACAGTATAGAGTATATTGTTAGTCTAGATGCATTGATTTTCTAACTCCTAAAACCCATTGGACCTGCTACTTCACATTGGTTTGCATTACTGATTACTCCCTTACCCATATTGTAAACCACTATCTTGATTTCAATTGCTAAGATGACCCTCTTGAACCATATTTAATGCATTTATTTGACATTTTCATCAGAATGATTGAACTTGTGTTCACCAAATTCTGAATTCTTTTTGGTTCTGTATGCTATCCAAACATTTAGACATTAAATTTAGATTCTCATCAAATTAGATATTCAAATTTCCATATGCATATACGTTTAGATCATTATTATCCATTTATGGTATACATGTATTGTGAAAAAAAGTTTTTGCAACTTGTATTGACCCTTTAACCTGCAGAATTTCGTTTCAATAGACTTGTCTAGTTTCCATTTTTGGAACTCTTGATGTCACATATAGGAATAATCACCCTGAAAATTATTCAGCAAACAGTATTCAAACTTATACTGGTGGCATAGGCTTATCACTTTTTTCAGGCAGGACTAAGGTTTGATCACATTTTGGTTTATTTCCTATACCTCATCAGTTCCCCTGCTACAAGGATGCCAGTTGTGACCCCAAATAAGAGCTCAAACCCATAATCCCGATTTAGGAGGCCCAGACCTTTTAACCACTGGACCTTATTGCTCCCTTATAAAAAATAGAATTGAGTATTTGTCCCTGGCTTTAAAACCCTAGTCCCAAACCGTCATTTCTGAAAAGAGCAAATATTTAAACCAAATGGAAATAAAGTATACAAAAATATTTTTTTATTTACAGAAAGGGTCAAGAAGTGGATGCAGTGATTGAATACAGAAACCTTTTATGTGAAAGATGGACAATGTGATTTTGCTGCACAAAAAAATTCACCTTTTACAAAAAATATCTGAAAAAAAACAAAACACGAGTTATTTTGTATTATGTAATACTTTTTAACAAAAAAAAAAACTCCGTTTTGCACTTTTTTTTAAAAACATATAAAATTAATTTTTTATTACTATCCCCTTTCCTTGCTTAAAAAATAAAATTAACCCGTCATTATCAAATTTTTTTAGTTTGATGTGTTGAAAACTTAAATTTTAAAAACAATTTTCTTTTTTTGAATCTGTTTTGAGAACCAAAGAATGAGCAAAGTGTGTTTTTGCTTAAAGGCCAAAATTGCCCTGAAAGGGGGTTTTAACCCCTGGGCTGGCCCATCATTTAATTTCTAGTCTGATGCCCAAACTACTTAGGCCCTTTCCACTACCCCATACTTAATTTTGAAAATGTTGTTAAAATGATGGATTTCGTAAAAACTTTTAAGAA